>NW_024426774.1:38751206-38988659 GCF_017311325.1 Ursus maritimus | reverse complement strand
TTATTATTATTATTATTATTATTATTATTATTATTATTATATTTTGTACTTGAATGTCTGGTGGGAGATTTGGCATATCTTATTGGGATGCTAGACAGTTCTTTACTGCATTTCCAGACACCTAGTATCTTTGGTACCTTTCCCCTATAAACTCCAGTAGTACCCCCCCCCCCAATCATCGTGATGATTAAAAAATACCCATCAGAGTTCCAGCATGCCCCCTGGGAATGTTACCTCCAGGGAGAGTTACTGTGACTAAACTGATTTCATTGGGTCCTGACCTATAGTTGGAAAAACACTTATAGAAGGCTTTGGGGTCTTCTTCAAAACTAGCAGAAGAGGGGCGCCTGGGTGGCTGGGTCGGTTGACTCTCCAACTCTTAATATTGGCTCAGGTCATGAGATCCATCCCCACCTCGGGCTTCACGCTCAGTAGGGAGTCTGCTTGAGATTCTCTCTTTCCCTCTCCCTCTGCCCCTCCCCCACTTGTACTCTTTCTCTCTCCCTCTCTCTCTCTCTCTCTCTAAAATAAATAAATCCTTAAAAAAAAAAAAACAACTAGCAGGGGTGCCTGGGTGGCCCAGTCAGTTAAGCATCTTGCTTTCAGCTCAGGTCATGATCCCAAGGTCCTGGGACTGAGCCCCACCTTGGGCTCTCTGCTAACTGGGGAGTCTGCTTCTCCCTCTGCCTCTCCCCCTAGCTTGTTCTATCTCTCTCTCTCAAATAAATAAAATCTTAAAAAAAAAAAAAAAAGAAGAAGAAGAATCAATTGCAACATTATTGGAAATACAAGATTATTTTCCCTAGTATTGATGGATCTGCTTCAGTTAGCTTTGTTCTTCACATTCCGGTGTTTGGACTCCAAGTAGATATTAGTGGCCCTACTAAATTCATTTGACCCTCAGTTTAAGTGGTAACAGTATGCCATGAAATATGCAGATATCCTTTCAAAGGCGCATTTCAGTTTGTCTAATTTCTGAACACAACCCATGCGTTGATAAGAGCATTCACTACACTATTGAAAGTCATTTGTTGAGCCATCTGCCTTCTTTCTTTTTATAACCTTTCAATTTTGTCGTAATTTCAGATTTACGGAAGACTTGCAGAGGTAGTAAAGACTTCCCGTATACCCCTCACCCAGTTTCTCCTAATGTTCACATGTTACCCTGGCATATTGGTCAAAATACTACCCTGACATTGGTACATTATTGTTAAACTGCAGACTTACTTGGATTTTACTAGTTTTTCCACTAATAAACTTTTTCTGTTGTAGGATCCAGTATAGGGTAGCATGTTGAATTTAGTGCCTCCTGGTTTGGACTTCAGTAGCTGCAGGGACCAGTGAACTCTCTACTTTCTTAGGCTAGCTTTGCTTAAGGCTGTCACATCCCCTGTGCATTACCTACTCTCAGCTCTTCTGCTGAATAGCTTGTTTTGTCTTTTAGTAATTTCTCTTGACTTAGTTTCTAGAATCTTTGCCATTCTGTCATTATACCGTATTTGTTTCGCATTTTAATACAAGACACCCAGAACTGAATGAAGGTCTTCACATGTGGTCCAACAAGAGTAAAACGTTGGGGAAATATTACAGTAATATATCTTACGTGTTTGTTAATACTACCTGAGCTTGTTTATTTGCTGGATTTTTTTAGCCCATGGATTGCTGTTCAGTCTAAAGGCAAGACTTCATGAGACGCCTTTAAGAATGTATCATATTTTGGCACACCCATTCACCTTGCTTGAATTTCCAGTATTTTAGCTGCTGCTTTCATGCACAAAACTTTATAAGTATATTTTCTGTCGTTTTCCAAGTCACTGTTAAAAACATTGGATAAATAGGGTCAGGTACAGGACCTTACAATGGTGCAAGATAAGTGGGCAAGTGAAAAGATGTAGCAAGTATGTAACTATGTGAGGGAGCTAAAATGTTGTTAGCCAAGAGGGAAGGCTTTGATTCCGTCTTACTTCCGTGTTGACTGTGGGTGGTGCCTAAGCTAGAACTCTTGCAAAATGAGAGTAATTGAAATTTTTGGAGGAAGGTCTGGTAGGAGGAGGGTCAGTTTTACCCTAAGAATGAAGCCAGTTTTTGATTCACAAACTTGGTAGCCTATTTTTCATTTTACTGGTCATGCCTGAATCTTCTACTTTAAGATTTTCATGAGCCTTACTTGAATTAGGCCTTTTCTGAATGGCATTGAAAATTTTGGAGGACTTTAGATGCTTCTCTTATTACCAGGGATGTACTTGAATCACATACTTCCTCTTCAGTAATGCCTGGTCATATCTCATTTCCCATTGTTTAATTTCTTTTCCTGTTGGTCTTTTTCTTAAGTTTTAAGCCTATCATTGTTTGTTTATTGTAAATGTTTCTCCTCATCTGTTGTCATTTGACTTTGTGGAGTCTCTTGCCGATATTAAAGTTGTATATCTCTCATCAAATTTAGTGTGCTCGCCCTCCCCCCATTTATGGTTTCAGGTTCCCTGTATTGCTCAGACAGACCTTACTCACTCACTAAGAAGTAATAAGAATATCCTCTTACAGTTTTTAAGTTTCTAGCTCTTCCAAAAAAAAAAAAATCTAAACAGTATTAACCTTTTTTTTTTTAAAGATTTTATTTATTTATTTGACAGAGATAGAGACAGCCAGCGAGAGAGGGAACACAAGCAGGGGGAGTGGGAGAGGAAGAAGCAGGCTCACAGCGGAGGAGCCTGATGTGGGGCTCGATCCCATAACGCCAGGATCACGCCCTGAGCCGAAGGCAGACGCCCAACCGCTGTGCCACCCAGGTGCCCCAGTATTAACCATTTTTAAGATATGTGGCCAGTCAGTCCTTTTCTTTAAAAATGTTGTTTTTATGAACGTGTGAGAAATGTGTCATGCGTTCAGAGGAGTGTACAAAACGTGTATTCAGTAAAAAGATAAAACAAAGATCTTTGTTTCCATCACTCATATTAAAAAGTAGACCATCTCACACACCACTGTCTGGCCCTTTGTCTTGATCATCTCTTGTCTTTCTCTATACTTTAGCCCTTGATATATCTATTCCTATCTAAGCAACATATTGTTTAGTTATGAAACACAGAGTAGCAAACTCCAGTCTCGCTGTGTGAGGAAAAGGCCGTTTGCGCTCTTGGGTGAAATCTCTGAGGACAGAAGCTGAACAGTCTGCCTTCAGCCTCCCTGAGAGTTTCTGAGCAACTCTTTGGAGCAGTCATTGGGTGAGGTCATGACTGGCAATCAGGGCCGCCACAGATGGGGGGATTCGGCTGGGCGGTTGTGTGGCCCGGGGGCAGCTTTACAGCAGAGGTGTGGTAGGAGGATGGCTGTTCCCTGGGGCCCACCCCCTGCTCTCCTGCACTTGGGTGAAATGAGGGTCCTCAGCTGAACCTCTGTCCTGGAAGGGAGAACAGGAGCTTCATCAGATTCACAAAAAAATGTACAGTACTCTCTGATCGTGTGTGTATATAGTTGGGTCTTGTTACCTGTGGTAGTTCTGTTCTGTAAAGTTTCCATGAACAGTGAATTAGCAAATCCTGAATAATTGCTCCTAGGGGAAATTCAGGGTTAGGTTCCTGTAGGCCTCTGATCACATTTTCATCAATAGATCAGTCTTATTTTATCATAAGTGACTCTGTTGAAAGACAACTTATTTGATATACATTGTTGATTTATGAGCATAGACCTCACAGCCAGCAGCAACATAACTCATGCCTGAACAAAGCTTATCTAACATAGATTTTCTCTGTAAGACACGTCACAACCTTATGGTGTGTAGGAACACCGGACAGCATGGCAGCTGTACCGTTAGGGGCTGTTTGAAATGGTGAAACTACCTATAAACAGTCCAAAAAGGTGAAAAACATGGCACCAAATAGACCATGAAAAAGACACTTGTTTACAGTATGAGGGCAGAAACAAGAAGGGAGAGTTGAGTTTTTTTACCCTCAGCTGGTAATGTGCACGAATGACTGTGAGAGTCCTGCAAGTATTAATACATACGTACATGTACTTACGCGTGTATGTCAACAAGACGGACAGTTAACCTAGAATGTTAGAAGTCAAGATGGTAACTTGGCTGGGTATTAGAAGGGGCATGAGGGACACTTTTGGGGTTCTTGGTCTCAGTGTTACACAGGATGTGTTTACTTTGTGAAAACCAAGCTGTGTGTTGATGATTTGTGTACTTGTCTAAATAGTGTTAAACTTCAGGAAACAGTGTAAAACAAACACGCCTGTGGCCTCAGGGTCTGGATGATGACCACTCGGCATACATGGCTTTTGAGTGTCAGTGCTCTGACGGGGACTAGTGATTCGGGGCTTCCCACTTCACCGTCTGGCTTCCTGCATTGTTGCTTCTTTCTCTCTTGTATTGGATTTTTTTTTTTTTAAGATTTTATTTATTTATTTGACAGAGAGAGAGAGACAGCAAGAGAGGGAACACAAGCAGGGGGAGTGGGAAAGGAAGGAGCAGGCTCCCAGCATAGCAGGGAGCCTGATGCGGGGCTCGATCCCAGGACGCTGGGATCACACCCTGAGCCAAAGGCAGATGCTTAACGACTGAGCCACCCAGGCGCCCCATTGTATTGGATTTTCTGATTCAGTCTTCTCATTCCTAGATTCTATCTCCCCATTGTTTTCCTCTCTCACTCTTTTGGTAACATATACTTCTGTAGTTTTAGGAAAGAGGGTGCATGGGAAGTAATTTTTTTAAGGACTTAATGCACCTGAAAATGTTGTTATACTACCCTCATACTTGAATGATAACCTTCCTAGCTGTGGAATTTTAATTTGAAAAGTCTTTCCTTTAGAACTTTGGTGACAGTAATGCATCACCTTTCAGTGTCCAGTGTTCCTATTGCAGACATCAGATCTTTGATCTCTGTGTGACCTCTACTCCTCTCCTCTCCCTGCCCCTCTTCTGGAAGCCAGCAGAATTAGTCTCCTTTTTGTCTGCTCTTCTGAAATGTGATTCGTAGGTCTCCTTTTATCCACTGTGTTGGGTATTCTATGGGCATTTTCAGTCTGGCAACTCATATTCTTTTTTTTCTGAGAAGTTTTCTTCAGTTATTCTGTTGGTTATTTCCTCCCCTCCATTTTCTCACTTTTAGGATATTGAAACTTCTAGACAAGTGTTCTGATTTTCTTCTCTTTAATGCTGTATTCCCTCCCCCCCCACCACCACTTCTCCTGAAAACAATTCAGTTACTTAACTCCAACTCTCCCGTTTTCAGTACAGAATGCACTTTGCTCTGCTGTCAACAATGCCATGAGTTCCCTCGGTTCGAGACCTCCTGGTTTACCCGCTTTAATGAATAAACTTTTACTTCCCACTTGGAGTGTACTGTTGGAGAGGCAACTTAGAAATTTAACTGCCTCTTGGGGCATCTGGGTGGCTCAGTTGGTTAAGCATCCGACTCTTGATTTCAGCTCAGGTCATGATTCTCAGGGATGTAGGATTGAACCCTGCGTCAGACTCTGTGCCCAGTGAGGAGTCTTCTTGGGATTCTCTCCCTCTGCCCCCTGACCCCCACCCCTACTCGTGCTCTCTCTCTCAAATAAATAATAAATAAAATATTTTTTTAAAAAAGAAATTTAACTGCTTCTTGACTGTTAACTATAGAGAGAGAGCTGAAGGTTACCAGAATGGAGGTGGGTGGGGGCATGGGTGAAATAGGTGATGGGGATTACGGAGTGCACGTGTTGTGATGAGCGACGAGTGTTAATGGAAGTGTTGAATCACTGTATTGTACACCTGAAATTAATATTACACTGTATGTTAACTAACTGGAATTTAAATAAAAACTTAAAAGAAATGTAACTTTTTCTAAAGAGCTTTTACATCTTCCATCTTTCTACAGTTCTCCATCCTTTTGTTCTGGTGGTGCCTGATGCTGCCGGTCCTGGACATAATGTTGCATCTGCACTGTAAACTGGGTTGTTTCTTAGCTTTCTCCTTTGCCCAGATTAGGATTCAGCTGTCTTCAGTCTCCTAACTCTGTTACCACTCATCCATCTGCTTTCTGGCTTCCAGATTTTGTTGCTATTATTTACTCTTTATCATTATGAAATTGTCATTTTTTAAATTCCAATACTAAATTTTAAGAGTTTCAGAAAAGAACAGAATTGGATCATACCTTGATATCTGTTCTAGACTTTATCTTCACAAAATTATGGCTCAGTCTCAAATGCCATTGTCCAGTACCTTGCTGTAGAGTGCAGTGGCCTCTGGCCATGTGAGCACTTGAAATGTGGCTGGCGTGGAACTGAATTTTAAATTATATGTAATCTAAAGTCACATTTAAAAAGTCACATGTGGCTAGTGGCTACCAGACTGGACAGCACAGGTCCAGTGCTGGTGAAGAAGGAATTGGGAGTAACTAATCTCTATATCTAATCTATAATCTACCATAAGGAAGAAGGGGTTTTTTTTCCCCCTATTTCCTTCACCATAGGAATTTTTCCCCCTATTTCCTTCTCTTTGACTTTCTTATTTGTATCAGTATGGACACATGGATTCCTATGTGCAATGGGTTATAATCTAGTACTTTTATTATTTATTTTAATGCTCAGATTATCCCAGATTTGGCCAATGGAAACCCCTTCAAGGGACGCCTGGGTGGCTCAGTCGGTTGAGCGTCTGCCTTCGGCTCAGGTCATGATCGCAGGGTCCTGGGATTGAGTCCCGCGTCTGGCTCCCTGCTTAGCTCTCTCTCTCTATCTCTCTGACAAGTAAATAAATAAAATCTTAAAAAAAAAAAAAAAAGGAAAGAAACCTCTTCAAGGTTTCTTCTGTATCCTTTTGACATGTATCCATCATTCTCTCTGCATCGTTCATTGTAGAACTAGATATTATAGGCTCATGTATTTGCACTACCCCAACCCCTGAAATCATCCATTTTTCCAGGGAGCTCTGGTTCCTCTTAGTGGAGGATGCTGTTTAGAAACCAAGATCGTGGTGCTGTGTGTGCTCATTGCTGCTGGATCATCACTGCTTCTAGACTTTCTCAGCTGACAAGGTATTTTAACGGCTAGTAGCTGTTGCATTGGACAGTACAGATACAGACATTTCCATCTTTACAAAAAAGGAAAAACGTTGTTACTAGAGTTTTATGAGCAGAATGCAACTGGCTAGTGATGAGAATGCAGGGGCCGGAGCCCCTCTTCTGATGGAGGGATGCTTTCTCCCTTCCTTTAGGGCCTCCCATTGGCAGAATGTAAACCGGAAGCCACCTGCCAAGGGAGTCTGAATAAGTTTACAGTTTACAGACCCTAGACACGGTTCCTTAACCTCAGTACCATTGACATTTTGGGCCAGGTGGCTGTCCTCTGCTTTGTAGGATATTTAGTAACAAACTTGGCATCTACCCACTTGATACCAGTATCTCCCTCCCTCCAACCCAGATGTTTCCATATGTTGGCAGATATCCCCTGGGGGACAAAATGATTAAGAACCACCTCCGAGACCCAGCGTTGCAGAGCTGTGCACAGAAGGGTAGGCTTGAAGCTGAGAAACAGTAGTGAAAGCCACACCCTATTTTATAATTCAGATGTCCTTGATGTCCTTGAAATGTGAAGGAAGGGAAGAGAAATTTATGTTTATATATCTGTGACAGCCCTGCAGTATAGAAAGATTATTATATGCTCCCCCCCCCCTTTAGTTGATGAAAACAGTCTCTTTGCAGTCAGGCAGGATTCAAATCTGTGCCAACAGTTGTTTACCTGCTCATAACGTTTGCTCTGGCAGTATGGAGTTTTTGCCATTCCTTTTTTCAGTGGGTGAACTGCTCTTTTGAGTGTTGCATTTCAGAGTCGTTGTTGCTGTATTGTCAGCCTGGATGCATATTCTGTATGGTGCCTACTCAGGGTCATACTGCTCAGAATCATGGCTTAGAAATGTTCATAAATGGAGGGAAGAAGAAACATGAATAATATTTACATTAGATGAATCATATTTATATTAAAGCCAATGTTTTTATTTTATTTTTAGCTTTGGATACTTATATTTGAATACCAGTTGATTTCCTACAGACTTATTTCAAACTCTGTAAGCGTGTTCATTTTCCTCATTTTGTCCTTTCCTCCTTTCTGTTCCGTACTATTGTATGTCACTCTCCCTGATACAGAGATGTGTGCTTTCTTAAGGGGATTCTCCCAAAGATCAGGGTAACTGTTGAAAATATATTTCTGCTTACATGTTTCATTATCACCGCAAAGATAACATCTAGAATTAGACTAGTATGCTTCTGAAAGCCGATGTAAACTGCCTCTGTTCTCCCATTGCTAGAGCATTCTCTGTACTTTGTGTTAATTATTCCTAGTCCTCTCCAGAGTTTTATGTCTGCTCTGGGTCCCGTTAGTTTAAAATCAGTAAAGGAACTGGAGCAGACATAAAGAAAAATAGTGTAACAGTTGAGGGAACATTTTTGAGGACCTGTTAGGTTTTAAATTGGTTAGCCTAGACAAGAGGAGGTAGTGACTGAATTCTTGTCTTAAAGCTATGTGGTGGGTTTCTGAGAATGAGTTTAGAGTAACTGTTCTATGTGTAGGTAATGTGGAAGAAAGGGACCTGAGGTGGTTATTTCAGTGTTTTGAAGTAAAGGTACCTCAGGAACTGCATGAGACGAAGAGTTGTGTCAGAGGGAGGCTAACTGTGGGTTCTCTTGTGCCCTTTCAACCAGAAAAGGCCATCTTTTTTTTTTTTTTAAGATTTTATTTATTTATTTGAGAGAGCACACAGGAGAAGAGAGTAGGGGGAAGAGCAGAAGGAGAGAGACAAGTAGACTCCAAGCTGAGCACAGAACCTGATGAAGGGCTCGATCCCACGACCCTGAGATCATGACCCAAGCTGAAATCAAGAGTCAGATGCTCAACCGACTGAGCCACCCAGGTGCCCCAGAATAGGTCATCTTTTATTGTTGTTGTTTTTATGTTGGATTCATTTCCATAGTTCTGTGTCCATGAGTCACTCTTCATATTGTAGTGTGCTTGTTTACATTATCTTTATTTCCAATTAAATTTTAAGCACTAAATGGGTACTGCAGGTGGTCAAAATTTTTTTGTTGATTAAGATAATGTGTTTAGGGGCGCCTGGATGGCTCAGTGGTTAAGCATCTGCCTTCGGCTCACAGCGTGATCCCGCCATTCTGGGATCGAGCCCCGCATCAGGCTCCTCCACTGGGAGCCTGCTTCTTCCTCTCCCACTCCCCCTGCTTGTGTTCCCTCTCTCACTCGCTGTCTGTCTCTCTGTCAAATAAATACATAAAATCTTAAAAAAAAAAAAAAAAAGATAATGTGTTTAGGTAAGTCAATGCAAAATTAGCTCCTCATATTGATCCAGGACAGATCTTTTACACTACAATAGAAAGAGCTGTCGTGTGCCTTGCTTGTCTGGGAATTTATCACAAGTGCATGTGCACATATTTCTAGCTCAAATATCATTAAATAGATATCATTAAACATGTTTTCTGTTCCCTTCCTGTTCATCTTGTGGTACTTTAAGAATTTCCGGTTTTCTTCCCTTTTCCTTCAAACGGTTGCAGAAAATTAGTTTTGAAATGTTTAAACCATAGGCCAGGAAGTTCAAGGGGTGGGGGTGAAGGGACACTGTGTGTGGGGGGGGGAGTGATACCATTAAGTATGTTTCACCTTTTAGTTGTTTGAAATGATGTTCTTTTCTTATACAAATACGTTTAGTCTGTCTTTCCAGGCAGGAAGTCCCCTACTGCTATTGGTATATATTGGCTGAGCATATGATGGGACAGCATTCTAAGCCGTTCCTCCACCCTGTTGGCAGTGTCCAGCGGCATGATTGTCACACTGCCTTTGAGTTGTTTAGCCCGCCCAGGTCACATACTGTGCTTGAGAGAAGTCGTTCTTAAATGCTTGGCTCGAAACTCAGTGACTTATTTATACTTTAGCAGGAATTCACAGGGATGGGATGTAGAACCCATCTTTGGGGCCAAAAAAAAAAGAAAGGTTTTATTTCATAATTTCAGGTCAGCTATTTTACCCGTTTATACCTCTGCACACAACCAGCCATCCTGTGTCTAAAAGTTCTCTTCCATCTTACAAGAGGAGATGAGGAATTTGTCCATGTTGGTTGATTTTTTTTTTTTTAAGAAAACATTTTAAACGTAGAATTAAGTCTTTGCAGGTACAGGCGAATTCCACTTTAGATCCTTTCTTGATTCCATTTTTTTTTTTTTTTTAAGATTTTATGTATTTATTTGACAGAGATAGAGACAGCCAGCGAGAGAGGGAACACAGGCAGGGGGAGTGGGAGAGGAAGAAGCAGGCTCCCAGCAGAGGAGCCAGATGTGGGGCTCGATCCCAGGACTCTGGGATCACGCCCTGAGCCAAAGGCAGACACTTAACGACTGATCCCCCCAGGCGCCCCTCTTGATTCCATTCTATTTCCTTCCATCTCTCTACCTCCCAGAGGTAGCACTTCTTGCAATCGACGTGTATCCTTTCTGTCTACCTTTCCTAATGCTTTCCACATATGCATGTGTCCAGAGAATGTTGTATTGTGTATTTTTATACTTACGGCAGTGGTTCCGTATAGTATAGTATCCTTTTACTACTTGTTTTTTTTGTGGGGAGTGGTGCACGTTGATACAGGGAAGTCTAGTAGCTCATTGGAGCGCAGTGTTGTAGTACTGCTGGGTGTGGTGGTGTCACATGTCATAGGTTGTCGGTTCCCATGTCTGAAGATGCATGTATACCGAATTTCCTGATTATGTTTGAAAAGACCAAAAGTGAAAAATAAACTACATATTCAAGAGTCATGTTGATTGTTCTGCTGTGATGTGAAAGAGTGAGGCCGGACATGTTTCCAGCTTTCTGAAATTTTACTTATCTCTACACCGTAGCAAATAAAAATTGCCGAAGATACCCACTTCTGAAACAAACAACAACAGATTTATTGTTGTCACAGGCATGCCTCGGTAGATTACCCTGTGTAGCAGTCACTGGTTTGCCACTTAATGGCTGGGTGCTTTTGGAGCAAGGTGCTTAGTGCTTGTGCCCTCCATTTATTTATCTGTAAAAGAACAACAGTTCAGTGACCAAGCCTCTTGGCAGGTGCCTGGGGCATCAAGGTCAGTTAAACACCGACTGGTTATTGAAGGAACATTGCTGGGTAGAGGTGAGTTGAGGGAGATTCTCCTGTGTCGTGTTACGCCTATTTAAGTGTTTTAATTTCTTTTGACTAACCCCTACAGGCTTGAAATTTAGTGTTTTTTTTACTAGTATTCTCTTTTCCAAATGTCTGCAAAATATAAGCACCAGATATTTTCATTACAATGACCCCCTTCTCAGGATACTTGTTTTGGGAGGGCTGGAGCACGCTGCCTTGCCCCAGAGACCGGCCTGGGGAGGGTCTGCGGACAGGGCGGTAGTTTCTATGCAGTGTGTGTTGTTTAAGGCGACTACGCCGAATTGCACATAGATACGTGAATACTGGGGTTTTATTTTTTTATTTTTACACATGAAACTGCGAGTGACAGTCAGTAACCAACATGTTTCCCATCACCAGTCGTGTCATTTGTTACAGCTGGCAACCAAGCTCTGCTGGGCTGATGCTGCTCGCTGATGGCTGGGGCCCAGAAATACTCGGCGCAGCATTTGTGCCTAACTCATTTTCTTTTCTCCCATAGGAAACGAGTACCTGTTGTTCAGTCCCTTTCTCTTCCCCCTTAGTTTTCATCATTCAGTCATTCCTGCATCAAGAAGTCTATTATAGACACACAATAATCCCTTTTCCCTTCTCTCTTTTTGAGCTCTTATCTAATTACTCTAGGAAAATGTCCTCTTCTCATTCATTCGACAGATATTCATTGAAGCCCTTATATACCTCCTCTTCCTTCATGTTATGTGTGAGTCAGAAAACAGCTCTAATCATGGCTGAATATAATCATAGATTGAGTAAGATAGAAGCCTCTCTATTTCCAGATAAGAGTTTCTGAAAAGCCGTTCGTCAGTTCATGAGTGAGCAAGTCCATTGTTAACTAAGATAGGTTTCCCTTTGCAGGCCAGGGATGCATTTCTATGAAATTAGAGGGTAGACCAGTTCTTTAAAACCAAGCAAACTGATCATTTATTCCAGAATGTTCCAACTTCATTGGAAACTTCTCGAGATGAATTTAACTTCCCTTCTTGACAAAATGCATAAGGAACTCTTTAATATCATGTCCAGCCCCTGCCTCTCTGTCCACTTTTTGGGGGCAGATTTGAACTGGCTTTGAATCATACTTAGCCACAAAAGAAGTTTTACCACACTCCGCAACTGCCTCATAACTTTGTTGTAAAGATTAAGAAAGCCATATATGTAAGCTTTCTGGGTCACAGTAAATAATGATAGAAGTTTTTACTTCATACCACTAGAGTATTAGCTCTGTGTGGCCAACATTTGTGTTCACTGCGGTATCTGGCACACAGTAGATACTCAAAAAATAATGAAAGGATGGGCAGATGCTCCTTATTGTTACATATGACAGAACTTACAGAATTCTATCTAAAAACAGTAAAATAAAAGTAAGAAAGCCAAGTCTCCAAACAGAAAGGGTTCTAAATTGCCAGGTAAATGTATCAGTTTCAAGCGGGTCTCTTAAGTGTGAAAAGCACCAGGACTATCAACCTACTTACCAAGCTTCTCCATGTTTTCCCTACTCCAGTCTTCTTCTTGGTCACCCAGCTCTGTTCCTTCTGAATCTTGCCCTCCCCCAGCTGTATACTTTTCTCATTTCTTCTCTTTCTCTGCCCTTGGACTCTCTTTAACCATAGGTCTTTTCTTGAATGGTATCTTTCTACCCAATTTTCTCTCCTCTTGACTTTCTCCCTTAACCATATGGCAGAGATTTTTAAAAATAAACATGTATAGAGTTACATATGTATTTAATTCTTTTTGGTTTTGTTCCTAATTCTAAAAATAATTAAGTAGGGCTTTTTTTTTTTTTTTTTAACTGACTTGACTTTACCTTTGCAAAGCATTATTGTTTGTATTTCCTCCGTGATGCTTTAATAGAAAAGGGGAAAGCTTTTCACTCCTGGTCTAGGCTCCCAGCTTGTGAAACATTTAAAAATATATCTTAAATTCCTTCCTCCAGCAATTTTGCTGGAGATATTTCTCCAGATATTTCGAAATATCCTTCAACCGTCTTCTTTAATGCTGGTTACTCCTGCTTTTCACTGAGTTATAATAGTTCATTTCTTTAATTGTTTCCAAGTTCATCTGAGATCCTCTCCAAGGGTTGCATGATTTTTCAACCACCTAAATGCAAAGAGCCTCATCTTGGGAATTGTCCTTATCATTGTAAAGTTGTTTTAATGGCGTAGTTCTCTGTACCGTTCTCAGTATTAAAATTATTGTGTAGCATATATAATATAATATCCTCTTTAAGTTGCACTCACTAGAAATGCATGGTACTTAGATATTTTGCTAAAGTAAAAAGAGGGTCTACTCCCCAAATTACATTGCACTAGAAGTCAAAATAAATTATCATTGACGAGGGCACCTGGGTTAAGCATCTGCCTTCGGCTCGGGTCATGATCCCAGGGTTCTGGGATCAAGCCCCATATTGGGCTTGCTGTTCAGCAAGGAGCCTGCTTCTCCCTCTCCCTCTGTTGCTCCCCCTGCTTGTGCTCTTTCTCTCTCTGTCAAATAAAGAAATAAATTGACAAATACTATATAATCCCAGGCCTTCAAATTCCAGGTGGGGTCAGTTTCCTTCTGTGTCCTTTGTCACTGCGTTCCTTGACACGTCGCTGCCACTTATTGACCTTCCCTTCCCATCAACTCTTCCCTACCTAAAAATTTATTCAGATGAAAAGGCTATATCACCCTTTGGGTTTTTCCTTTTTGAAACTGTAAATAGGTGTGCCTGGCTGACTCAGTTGGTAGAGCACGCAACTCTTGGTCCTCAAGGTTGTAAGTTTGACCCCACGTAGGGTGTAGAGATTACTTAAAAATAATCTTTAAAAATAAATTAATCACTGTAAATAAACAACTATAAAAACCTCATTGTTTAATTTTAGAAAGTTGGGGGGGAAGACTTTTTACATATTATTTCAATGGCTTTTAAAACTTATTTTCTGTTCCCACTAGAGGGCATTCTTTCCTTTGATTTTTTAGTTCATAGCTTTTGTGTATTTATTTTACAGAACTGTTAAATAAAAAGGTAAAAGTTGAGGCTATGTATGTGCTCAGATATCCCTCTTACAGAGAGGAGTTGTCGGATATACACATTCCCTTCATTTAAGTCTCACCGGGGCCAGTATCAAAATTGAGGTTAAACTGTATGTCCTAGCATTTTTATTTTGTAGCTTGGTCAGATGGGGATCACAAATATCCCACCATAACTTTATGATGTAGTTTGTGTAGTTACCATTTGATAAACCAGTGCTTATCCAAATTTATTTATGACACACTGTGGCTAACACTAGATTATTCAAAGGTGGGTTGCCTATTTTATTACTTGGTTAACTCGGTTTTTGCAGGATGTATTTAGTATAGGATAAATGGACCCAAACATTGTTTTTAATCCAGTAGATCTCAGTGCTAACACCCAGTGATTCTCTAGCCTTGCCTCACAGGACAGTTATTTTATTTGACAATATTTGAACTCTTGTTTTTGTTGTGACATCACACTTTTCTGTAGGAACTTTAATTCTTAACATCTAATCAGAAGCAGCTCCATTCTTCCTATCATAGAACTGGTAGTTCTACATATGCCGCAGATGTGTTATGTTTCAGATTTTCCCGAGCCTCCTGGTACCAGGTAGGACCGCAGCTGTTAACCCAGGGGACTGTGCAGCAACGAGCTAACTTCTTTTCTCTAGTAGCAACTGTAGATTGCCTGTAGTTGACACTGAGGGAGCAAATTTTGTTAGTCTGTGTTATACAGTGAATTCAGTCCCTTCTATATACTTAGAAGGGACTCTAGTTTACCTGGGAAATCTGGGCTTCTTTTCAAGGCTACAGGAGGCTTGGTAATTCTGAGTGGGAGTGGGGGGACACGTGGTTGCTGTTGAGAAACTGCCGCAAAGCCTATGCCTGCTCCATGCTTCACTGTCAAGTCAGAAGGTGGTATGGAATCTCCTATAAAATTAGATACTGACTCATTAGGTATTGATTTAAGCTTATGTTGACAGATGAGAAGTATTAAACTAGAAGTGTTAAATGGCAGAGCTATTACAATGAGAAGGGCAGGCTGTGTGGAAAACTATGTGGTATAAAACATTTTAACATCTTTGACTTTTTATTCATAGTCCACTAATCACACACAAAAAACCCTCCCTAGCATACTTGCTACCATAGATCATTATAAAGTGACTCTTATATTTTAAGAAACCCTGCTGAGAATTTACCTAACATAATGTTTGGTGGTGTGGCTGAAATAAGTATTTGTGTTTGAAATAATAACCCTGAATCATAAACGTTGTTAAAGTCTTTAGTGTTTAAGAAGTTAGAAAACATATGGGGTGCCTAGGTGGCTCAGTCGGTTAAGCATCTGCCTTCGGCTCAGGTCATGATCTCAGGGTCCTGGGATGGAGCCCTGAGTCAGGCTTTCCCGCTCAACGGGGAGTCTGCTTGTCCTTTTGTCTCTGCCCCCTGCTCCCTGCTCGTGCTCTCTCTCTCTCTCTCTCAAATAAATAAAATAAATAAATAAATAAATCAAATAAATAAATAAATAAATAAAATCTTTTTTAAAAAAAGTTAGAGGGGCACCTGGGTGTCTCAGTTGTTGAGCGTCTGCCTTCAGCTCAGGTCGTGATTCCGGGGTCGTGGGATCGAGCCCCGTGTTGGGCTCCCTGCTCAATGGGGAGCCTACTTCTCCCTCTCCCACGCCCCCTGCTGGTGTTCCCTCTCTCGCTGTCTTTTTCTCCTCTCTCTCTGTCAAATGAATAAATAAATAAATTTTTTTTTTTAAAGTTAGAAAACATACATTTTAGAAATGACTCCATCATGCTTGCTTTGGCAGCAGATATACTAAAATTAGAAATGACTCCATCAAAAAATAGTAATTTTAAAAACAACAATAACAACAACCCTATTTCTTAAGATTTTATTTTTTTAAGTAATCTCTGTACCCAGCATGGGGCTCAGACTCACAACCCTGAGATCAAGGGTCACATACACGCCCTACTGACTGAGCCGGCCAGGCCACCCCTGCAACCCTATTTCTTAAAGGTCTGACAGTTACTGAACTCCAGCTGGGTTGTAGGGAAGCCTCCCACCACCTACACCCTCACCCTGCAGGAGAGTTACGGGCATTTAGATTTGGGTAACTTAGAATTATGCCGGAAGAGTAAAACAGGCAAGGGACAAGCATCATCAGACCTTCCTACTCAAAGTGGTGGTTGCCGAGCGTGGCTTTGTCAGCATCCACGTTGCTGGAAGTTCTGTTCATTATACTAGTCAGCAGGTGCCCGCATTATGGAAAGAAAAACCAGGCCTGCAGAGTAACCACAAGACGGCACACACCAGAAGTTAGTGTTCAAACCTGGGTTTACCTTTCTGGCACCTTTTTAGCACAGTTCATGCTCCATTTGTTTGGCAGAGTTTTTTGTATCCAGTTACATTAAACTTCCATTTGTGAATCTGAGTAGTTATTTACCCCTTTTCAGTATTTGTAATGTTATGTTGGAAGCATTGTCCTGCCTGGCAGCTGTTTGGAATGAGCAAATTTTGAAGTATTCCATCTTTTTGCTCAAATACCATCTTTTCTGTGAAGCTTTGTTGCCCACACAGTTTTTCCTTTTCTGCTTCATTTTCTCTGTAGCACTTTCTTCTAGTTTTGCGGCTTCGTTTGTTTTTGTACCTGGCTTCACCCACTAAAATGTCAGCTTCACAGGGACAGAGCCTTGTCTGTGTTGTTATTGCTCTGTCCCCACCCCCTAGAACATAGTAGGCGCTCAATACTTGTTGAATTTGCTGGAAAACTGTTGGCTTGATGCCGTCATTCGGCTTTCAGTGTAACTTGGTGAGATCTCAGTACAACTTTGGACATCTTAACTATCTGGAAGGGTATTTTGAGGACTGATTTAAAAGGTTGTATATACTAGTACTGATATTGAGTTATATACCAGAAAATGTGAGAACATAATCTTACTACATCTGAATGAAATAATGTAAGACCTTCAGGGGCACCTAGCTGGCTCAGTCAGAGGAGTGTACGACTCTTGATCTCAGGGTCATAAGTTTGAGCCCCACGTTGGGTGTAGAGATTACTTAAAGGAAAACAAGAGTGGTACTACAGACCCCCTCTGCCAGATCTAAAAGAGTGTCAGCCCCAACCTTTCAAGATCCCTGAGGGCTCCATACCCCCCCCACTGACCAAAATTTTATCATTCCCTGTTTTCTTTGTATAGTTTCACTGCATATTTGAGTTCCTAAAGTAGATAGTGTTTTTGAACTTTAAACTATCTATATCTGTATCTTTGAGACTTTCTTTCAGTCATGTGAGATTCTTGAAGTCCTCACCTGTGGCTATGATGCATGTTCTAATTCATTCTGTAATAGACCTCTATTGGACCTTTGGGTTGTTAACACCCCACCTCCCCGCCCCCATTGCAAAACCTGCTGTGAACATTCTTCTACATTCTTCTGATACACATAGACAGAAGATTCTGCAGGGAATCTACTTAAGAGTGAAATCACAGAGTCCCAGGAATTGCACAGATTGAACTTGACTAGAATGTGAACAAAAATTTTCCAAGTTGTCGTACTGATGTATCCTCCCACTAGCAGGGTAGAAGTGTTCTGTTGTATCTTCACTAGCGTGTCCTCACTGGCACTCGAAATCATCAGATTTCTAGGTTTTTGCCAGAGTGGTCGATGTAAAACAGTAGCGCGTGATGGTTTTACCTGCATGTCTTTGATGACTGATGAGATTGAGCGTAGTTCATGTATTTCTGGTCATTTGTGTTTGTTGTTCTTTGTAGCGCGGACTCAAGTCTTTGCCCGTTTGCCCATTTTTCTCTTAGATGTTGGTCATTTTCTTACTGCTCTGTCAGAGTTCTTAACGTATTCTGAACCCCAAACTGTTGTCTGTCGTGTATGTTGTACATGTCACCAGTTTTGGGGCCTTCTTGTCTTTCCAGCACTATAGGACATTAAAGGTAAAGAAAAAAATCTTAATTTTAATGTGGTTAAACCCATGGATTGGACAGTGTGTGTGTGTTTTAAGAAATTGTTTCCTACTCAGAACTCATAAAAATATTCCCCTATATTGTCTTCCAGGGATTCCCCCCCCCTTTTCCTTCGGCACTTGTCTTTATAAACAGTCTGGAATTGATTTTTGTGTGTTGGATCTGTGGCAGAGATCCGAATTTATTTTCCCCACATATGGATAATCACCTGTCCTGGCGCCATTCACTGTCTCCTTCCTCCTTTTCCCACTGATCTCTAGGGACTTTGTTGTCATAAAATAGATTTCAGCATGTGTGTATCTGTTTTGGGCTTTCTGTTCTATTTCATTGGTCAGTTGATCTGTCTCCGTGCTAATAGTATCCTATCTTAATTACTGTAGCTTTATTTTTTTTTAATTTTTTAAGATTGTATTTATTTGTGAGAGAGAGTGCCAGTGAGCAAGCATGCATGGAGGAGGGGCAGGGGGGAGGGGGAGGGACCAGCAGACTTCCCACTGAGCGGGGAGCCCCATGTGGGGCTCGATCCAGGGACCCTGAGATCATGACCTGAGCTGAAACCAAGAGTCCTATGCTTATCACTTAACCAGCTGAGCCACCCAGGCGCCCCTGACTGTAGCTTTATAATAGTTCATGATATATTAAGTAAATCCTTCCATCTTATTTTTCTTCAGGAATATCTTAGTTATTCTTGGCCCTTTGCAACTTGCATAAAAAATTTGAGTCGGCGTGTCATGTTCCACAAAAACTTCTTTTGTGATTTTGATTAAAATTGCATTGATTCCACCAGTCAATTTGGGGAGAATTGACATTCATTTCATTGAAACGTCTCATCTGTGAACCTGATATTTTTATTTTTTTAAAGTCCTTTAGGGGTATCTGGATGGCTCATGCAGTTAAGCATCTGCCTTATCTCAGGTCATGATCCCACCATCCTGGGATCGAGCCCCGCGTTGGGCTCCCTGCTCAGTGGGGAACCTGCTTTATCCTCTCCTCCCTGCTTATGCTCTCTCTCTCTCTCTCTCTCTCTCTCTCTCTCGCTGTCACCCTCTGACTCTCTCTGTCTCTCTCTCAAATAAATAAAATCTAAAAATAAATAAAGTCCTTTAAATGTTTTGAGAGAGAGAATGTGTGTGTGTGTGTGTGTGTGTGTGTGTGTATATATATATATATATATTTAAAGATTTTTTTTAAGTAATCTCCACGACCCATCGTGAGGCTCGAGCTCACAACCCAAGATCAAGTTTCATGTTCCACCCACTGAGCCAGCCAGGCACCCTTGAGTATGTATTTACTAATTTGCTTCATAAAGGGCTGCCCATCTTTGGTTAGATTTATTCATAGGCATTTTTTTTTTAATGCCGTTGCAAATGGCATAATTTTTTTTAGTTATTTTCATTAGGAATATAAATCAGAGTAACAGATCCACCATATCATTGGAAATTCCTGTAGCATTTACTGTGTTGTTTCTAGTCATTTTAGGAAGGAAATGTGGGGTTAAATGTGTACCTTAAAAAATTTATAGGAGCACCTGGGTGGCTCAGTCAGTTAAGCGTCTGCCTTCGGCTCAGGTCATGATCCCGGGTCCTGGGATTGAGCCCCGAGTCAGGCTCCCTGCTCAGTAGAGAGCCTCCTCCTCCCTCTCCCTCTGCCTGCCGCTCTGCCTACTTGTGCTCTCTCTATCTCTCTGTCAAATAAATAAATAAAATATTTTTTTAAAATGTTTTTTAAAAATTTATAAAAATGAGATGGAGTATGGCCTATTATAGCTGCTAATTAATGATATTTCTTTTTTTTAATAGGTGTCAGCTGTGATGCATGTTTAAAAGGAAATTTTCGAGGTCGCAGATATAAGTGTTTAATTTGCTACGATTACGATCTTTGTGCATCTTGTTATGAAAGTGGTGCAACAACAACAAGGCATACAACTGACCACCCAATGCAGTGCATATTAACGAGAGTAGATTTTGGTATGTATTTAACTCACATTTTAATGGGTTGTCATGTAGAAGTTTGTATGTATGTGCGTGAAAAAGTAAAGGCAGAATGTTCCAAGATTCTTGCCAATAGGATACATTAAAAATAACATGAATCTTTTATATTCTAAATAATTCCCTTAATCATACCTTAATTGTTCATGAAAGCCATTCAGAGATCTATAAAACTGACAAAGTAGGAGATGGAAGAGTGCCTCAGTAAAGAAGGAGTAAAGTCAACGGACTGTTCTTGCCAACAGCACACAAGTATTCTTGCTCTGGTTATCAGAAAGCAGATTGTTTCTACAGTTGATTAGAAGACCTTGTTAAGCCATAGGAAAAGCTATAAATGTTTCATGCTGTAATTTCTTACCTAGTCAGCACTTGTAATCTTTCTCTTTAGGGCCATCATAGTTGCTGTGAAGTAGTATCTCATGGGGTTTTGATTCGCATTTCTCTGATGGCTAATGCTAGTGACCATCTTTTCTTATGCTTACTGGCCATTTGTAGATCTGCATTGGAGAAATGTCTATTCAGATCCTTTGCCCATCTTTTAATTGGGTAATATGTCTTTTTATTTGAGTTTTAATAGTTCCTTGTATACTCTTTATACAAGTTCCTTATTAGTTGGATGATTTGCGGAAATTTTCTCCCATTCCGTGGGTTGTCTTTTCGCTTTTTTTTTTTTTTTTTAACTTAGGCTCCATGTGGAGCCCAGTGTGGGGCTTGAACTCAGGGCCCTGAGATCAAGAGTTGGACACTTAACTGACTGAGCCACCCAGGCACCCCGTGTCTTCACTTTTTTGATGGGTGTTTTGAAGCACAAAAGTTTTAATATTGATGATGTCCAGTTTATCTACTTCTTCTTTTGTTGTGCTTTTGGTGTCATATCTAAGAAACCACTGGCCAGTCAAGATCATGAAGATTTAAAACTATGTTTTCTTCTAAAAGTTTTATTGTTTTCGTTTTTACCTTAAGATCTTTGATCCATGTTGCATTAATTTTTGTCTGTGGAATGATGAGGTAGACCATTCTTTTGCATATGCATATCCAGTCATCCCAGCATCATTTATTGAAAAAGACTGTTCTTTACCCAGTGAATTGCCTTGGCATTCTCATTAAAAATCAGTTGACGTGAGGTGAGAAGGTTGGCGAGATGGGGCAATGTTGGTCAAAGGCTACAAAGTTTCATTATGCAAAATGAATAAGCTCTAGAGAGCTGATGTATAATATGGGACCATAGTTAACAATATCACATAATTGAAATTTTTGGAGAGGATAGATCTTAAGTCTTTTAACACGCACACACAGAGGTAACTATGTAGGGGTGGTTGATACGTTAGCTTGATTGTGGTGATCTTTTCACAGTGTGTATATATATATATATATATATATATATATATATGAAATATCAATTTGTGTACCATAAATATACACAATTTTTATGTCTAAGATATCTCAATAATCTAATAAAAAAGAAAAGTTGGTTGACCATAAGTATGTCTTTTCCTAGATTCTTAGTCTATTTCATTGATTTATAGCTCTCTCTTTACAGCTATACTTATAGCTAGTACCACACTGTCTTAATTACTATAAACTTACAGTAAGCTTTGAAATTGACAAGCGTGAGTCTTCCAGCTTTTGTTCTGTTTTGTTTTTCAAGATTGTTTTGGGTAGTCTAGATCCCTTGAGTTTCTGTGAAACATTTTTAGGATCAGCTCATCAAATTTCTGCAAGGAAGCCAACTGGAATTTTGATGGGGATTGTTTTGAATCTGTAGGTGACTTCGGAGAGCAACGGTATTAAGTCTGCCAGTCCATAAACATGAGATGTTCTTCCATTTATTTAGGTCATCTTTGATATTTTTCAACAAAGTTTTGTATTTATCAGAGGAAAAGTTTTACACTTTGTTCATTAAATCTGTTCTAAGTATTTTATTCTTTTTGCTGTTGTAAATGGATTTTTAAAATTTTACATTTGGATTGTTCACTGCAAGTGTATAGAAGAACAATTGGTTTTTGTGTATCAGTCTTATATCCTGTAATGTTTTTGTTGTTTATTAGTTCTGATGGTTTTTTAACGGATTTTTTAGGTTTTTCTCCCTTTTTTTTTTTTAAAGATTTATTTAAGAGAGAGAGAGAGTTGGGGAGAGGGGCAGAGGGAGAGAACCTTTAAGCAGACTCCCCACTGAGTGCAGAGCCCAAGGTGGGGCTCAATCCCCTGTCCCATGAGATCATAACCTGAGCCAAAATCAAGAGTCAAATGCTTTGACTGTGCCACCCAGGCACCCCTAGGATTTTCTATGTGGAAGGTCATGTCATCTGCTAATAGAGATGGTTTTACTTCCTCCTTTCCATCTAGCTGCTTTTCATTTCATTCCTCACCTAATCTCCAGTAAAATAGTGAATAGAAATGGCAAGAGTTGGGGTGCGTGGGTGGCTCAGTCTGTTGAGCTTCTGACTCTTGGTTTTGGCTCAAGTCATGGTCTCGGGATCCTTGAATCCAGCCCCATGCCAGGCTTACAGGGAATCTGCTCGAGATTCTCTCCCTCACCCTTTCTCTGCCCCTCTTCCTTTGTGGGCTTGCTCTCTCTCAAATAAATAATCTTTAAAAAAAGAAATAGCTGGAGTGGAAATTTTTGTCTTCGTTCCAGGTTTTAGGGGGGGAAGACATCCAGTCCTTCACCCATAAGTATGATGTTAGCTATGGGTGTTTTGTACGTGCCCTTTATCAGGGGAACAAGTTTTATTCATTTTTATATATTTATCCCCACCTACCCCAAAACCACCTGGCAAGTCTTACGCATATAATAAATGGGTAAATATTTTTAAGGTAGTCTAAATCTTCCTAAAAATGAATGTGAACAAATCTCTTATGTAGTGAATACTTTCATTTCCTCTTCCCACAAAAGTGATCATATCTTAAGTGTTTGTGTCATGTTAAATATAGTTCTTTATAATGAAGAGATGTAGCATACTAAATATACTTGCAATTGTAATTCCTTTTGTGCTACTAATGGAGAAAAATAGAACTTGAGATGTACTAATGAGGCAAACAAATTATTTGCATAGACTATCACTAATTGGTCAGTTCTTCAGTAACGAGTTTGGACAGAGTTTGTCGTGGTAGTGCTCCATTCAGGTTAGCATTTTGCAAGAACTCAGTGCTTAGGATCCTTCTTGCTGAATGGTGTGTGCTTTAGACAAATAACTGCATCGGGGAGTTGGCATACTGATCACAGTCGCCTACTCTGAGCCCTTGTGCTCTTGTATTATGATACACCCTGCAGATTATTTTTTTTCAAGATTTTATTTTTAGGGGGCGCCTGGGTGGCTCAGATGGTTAAGCATCTGCCTTGAGCTCAGGTCATGATCCCAAGGTCCTGGGATCGAGCCCTGCATCAGACTCCCTGCTCAGCAAGGAGCCTGCTTCTCCCTCTCCCTCTCCCTCTGCTGTTCCCCCTGCTTGTGCTCTCTCACTGTCTCTGTCAAATAAATAAATAAATAAAATATTTTTTTTAAAAAAGTTTTATTTGTAAGTAATCTCTGTACTCTACCGATTGAGCCACGAGGTACCTCTCACCCTGCTAATTCTTTGTGTTGACACTGGCATTGCTACACATACAGAGACAAAGAAAAAATAAATTACAGTAAAATTAGAACTAGATGTGAAATGAGAGGTGTTTCAAAATTAAATGAAGGGGTTGGTGCCTGGCTGGCTCAGTCAGAGGGGCATGTAACTGTTGATCTCAGGGTCGTGAGTTCGAGCCCCACCTTGGGTGTAAAGATTACTTAAAATCTTCCCCAAAAAAGAAAAAAAAAACCCTCAAAATTAAATGAAGAGATAAAAAGTTACTTGCTTTGTTTTTCTCTTAAGGCAATAATAGCTATATGGGTAGAAAAGAAACTTTGGAGGGGTGTCACGGAGTCCCAGGGAGATAAGGATGTTGTATATGTGAGCACTCCTTGACAGAGTGAGGTTTTTGGAGATTTCAGGCATTCTTTTGTTTTACATTATTGTACCATCTGTTTACGTTTTTATATATTTAAAAAAACACAATAATTATTTCTCACTACACTTCCGCTTTGTTTTTCAGATTTGTACTATGGTGGGGAAGCTTTCTCTGTAGAGCAGCCACAGTCTTTTACTTGTCCCTATTGTGGAAAAATGGGCTATACGGAGACATCTCTTCAAGAACACGTTACTTCTGAACATGCAGAAACATCAACAGAAGTGGTAAGTGAAGCATCCTTGTGTCTAAAAGGATGTGTTAAAGTACATTATTTCTACAGAAATAAAGCTAGGCGACTATCCTCTGTCTCCTGCTAAGTGGACTGATACTGTTGGCATAATAATTATTAAAATTGTCTTTTTACAGCAAGTTTTACACTTCCTAGGAGGCTACACGTGTGCAAGATAACACGCTTCATTTGTTCACACTAGCCTTTCTTACCCTGTTGCTAAAAGCACAGTATGGAATCTTGACCAAATTCAGGAGCCCTTAGCAAATGCCCTGTGAACAGGGTAAAAGCACCCCAGACTGCAGCACAGCTCTTTCTAGAGTATTCTTGCTACCTGCTTCATCTCTCTTTGTCAAGGAAACCTTTGTAAGGAAATCTTTAAATCTTAAGTCATTAAGTGTAGTAATCCATTGTCACATCTCGTTGTAACAGACCACTTACTTGGTTTTCATCAGGTCAAAGCGCTAAGGTCCTTAGATGGTCCTTCTAGTCTAATCTTTCCCAGTGGCTAAAAGGCAAGGACCTAGAATAATGCACAAAGAAAATCTTGCCTTGAAAGCTCTTTGGATATTTAAGTCAGCGTATATTCAACTTTTAAGAAATGATGAAGTGTACCCAAAGAGTCCCCCTTCCCCCCTTTACCATTGGGAATAATAGATAAAGTGAGGGATGGACTCCATGTCTGGAATTTGGAGAATTTGGCACGAGCAATTGCACGTTGCATCAACTAATAAGCCCCTAGGTGTACTCTAGACAAATTAACTAAAACTCAAGAGAAATAGTGTGTCCAGGGACCCACGGCTACTAAGGGGCAGAGCCAGGGTTTGAACTCAGCCAGCGTCCCTCTGGGTTGTCCCTGCTTCACCACGGTGCTGTTTTAGCTCTGCCACGGCTCTGCTCTTGCAGCTGTGCGTAGGACAGGTTCACTTCTGTTCCCGTTTACACTGCTTAGTGGGATGCTTAAAGTCGCTTCGAAGATTTATAGTTCAAACATTTGGTAAATTTACATGACGTTTGTCCTCCAGCCAAATTTTACTCTCCAACAGCTCAGAACTGCTTTCGTCCTGCACCGTCTTGCAGCCTCAGAGTACTGTTGTCACATGTTACTACTGTTCGTAATTTGTTCTTCTTACTCTGTAGAGGTGACTTTGCTTCCTTTTGGCACAGCCCCAGGTACTGGTCTGAGGAACGGGGACTTGATTGCATCTCTGCCCTGGTTGTTGTGGGAATAATTTGTTTTTGACTTAATTTCTGTTAAGTTCGGGTACTTTATTTACCTAGATACACTAGAGATATACTAGAGATACACTTAAAATCATAACTAGGCAGTAGGTCCTAGTGCGGTACTTTCCTCACCCCACCTGGACAGGGCGGCTACTCTACTTTCCACATCCGAAATGGGAGAATCTAGCAGAAAGTTAAGTCCTTTCCATGAATGAAAAACTAATTCTTTAAAATAGGAATCAGCTCTGCCTCAGCAGCTTTGCCTTTATTTTTTTTCCTGAGAGTAAATACTCAGAATTTGTTTACGCTCCTCTGTACCTGACCCACAGTTTGGAAATGAAATACTTGCCGTCCACAGATGGTTTCGTGGTGTGTCTCTCAGAGGTCCTGCTCAGCACGCGCCTTTATGAAGTTCCCAGGCTTTCAGCACATGGCTCAAGACAGTGGCCTTGCCATTTTTCGATTGGTATTAGTGGAGTATTTTAGGGATTGCTGCCTCCTCACTGGCCCTTAGTCTGCATGAACACCGCATCTGCCCTGTGTTTCCACCCGGGCATTTCAAGTGAAAAATGGCAAGCAAACAAGAATCTTTGCTATGAGGGCACAGGGTTAGTTCTTCTTCAAATCATGTGAGTCATGTCCTTCTCAGTCCCTGGCTGGCACTACGTATGGCTTCCTGACTAGTGTCCACACCGGAGGACTGGCGCCTATGTCACCGCAGTTACTAAATACTTTGAGTGCCTCTCTGTATACGTGTGGAGCCTGTTATCAGCTCTAATAACGTTACAGTTGTATGTGAATGTCCAGGTGATGTTACTAGGTGTCCCCTCCCACCCCATCCCTCACCCCCGTGTTTTGCCAAAGTCATGGTTAGTCAAACATGGAAAAGTTCTGGAGTTCAAGGGTGACTCATGTCATTTTAGTGGGGGACTGTATTCACATAACAACTGACTGTCTCTCCTTTTCTCTTCCTGTTTACATTTTTCTTTCTGAATGCTCAGTGTGCTGTCTTCGCTTTTGCCCCTGTGTTTTCCTGCATGTGTCCTCTAGGCCAGTAGTTTGTATCTTCCTAGAGGACTTAAGGATCTCACTCCTCTAACCAGCATCCATTTGGAACATTCAGGGGCAAGAGGCTATGTCACTGCAAATGTCATTGTCACCACTAGAAAGCATTTACTGATACCTGACACAGCTAGCAAGAAAGTCTCCTGAAGGTTAATTTTCAAAAAACAACTTCGTAGACAACTTTGTAACCTTGTTTGTATTTTTCTGTTTCCTTTTTCAGCTAGGGACTCTAAGGCCCCAACCTAAGATTTGCCTCCCCTTCTTAAGATTAATTTGCAATTACTCAAGAGACTTTTGATTTTGAGGGTATGGACGGAACCCTTCAAAGCCAGATACTGTGAAAAACATCTGCCACAGAATGCATAGTGAAGGTGATGACTAGTTCAAAATGTAGGAAGCAGATTGGGTTATAATCTCAGTCGTCTTCATGTAAACACCAAATAATGCTAAATAATGTGGTTTTGAAATTAAGCACAGGTTCTTAAAATCCCTCATACTTATAGTGAGATTTGGTAGATTGGGACAACTAACTGGATTTTGGTTGTGGGAAGAATTCAGAGGGGAAGGAGCCCAGCATGTAATTTTAAAATCTATCAATCTGGTAGTAGAAGTGAGCAGTCGTTGTCAAATGGGATTGCAAATATGGATTACTGAGGAAGTAGTAGGATGGTGGAAGAAACATGGTAGGCAGAAAAGCTTTTCTTTGGATGTAAAAGGGCATTGAGAAGTGACTGTAAAATTTTTCTTAAATCTTCCATTGCAGCTTGCACTGCAGCTGACTAGAAAGCCTTCAGGGATTTTGTTGTTGTTTTTAGATGAAACATGCTGCTATGTTTCGTTAATGATATGTAGTTAATTTTTCACTTCTTTGTTTAATAAAATCTCTTGTAATTTATCTGTAGAATATTATACTTAAAAGATAACAGCACTTTTTGGTTTACCAGCATTTTCTTCCCACTTCCAGAAATTATGAACAGAATTATTCTGTTCACAATTAACAGCAGGGCTCTAATAGGTCATTGCTGGGAAATTTTGGCTTTCGACTTTTCATTTGATGTATTTACTCATTTTCATTACTCTCCAGAATGGGGGTTAGGGTAGTGGCTAGCATTTAAGTGCTCTTCGTTTATGTTAATGATACATTTCCCTCCCTTTTTAATGAAGACCTAGATGTGTTTATAACAGAATGAATTACATTTGAAATAGCGTGGTGGTACTGTGTTCCATTTATAAGAAATAAAAATCAAGGAGAAAGAATGATTTTTTGGAAATTTCCAACAGTCTGACTTTAGACATTTTTTAATAATAACTCTTGGAGCACCTGGCTGGCTCAGTCGGAAGATCTTGCGACTCAGTCTCAGGGTGGTGAGTTTGAGCCCCACATTGGGGTTGTAGAGATTACATACATACATAAACTTAAAAAAAAATAATTCTTACAGAGAAAAATGATAGCATAAAAGGACCTTTAAGTTTTTTTTAGTAATTCAGAATAATCGGCTTTAGCTGATAATTTACTTAATATTTGAACAGTTGTTTGTCTGGAGCACAAAATAGAAATTATCATCATTGGGGCACCTGGGTGGCTCAGTTATTAAGCGTCTGCCTTCGGCTCAGGGCATGATCCCGGTGTTCTGGGATCGAGCCCCACATCAGGCTCCTCCGCTGGGAGCCTGCTTCTTCCTCTCCCACTCCCCCTGCTTGTGTTCCCTCTCTCGCTGGCTGTCTCTCTCCCTGTCAAATAAATAAATAAAATAAAATAAAATAAATTATCATCATTGTTGTGGCAATTTGTGTATAAACAGTAGATGCATTTGATCTCTAAACAAGCAGGAAAGTATTAGATCAAATCTGCAGACCAGATTAACATTGGTAGATATGATTTATGCATGAAGGCTATGAGAAATGACATGTTTTAAATTGTCTATAGGACTTTTAAGACTTGATCATCAATATATCTATTTCATTGAGAGACCATTTTATTTTATTTTTTAAAGATTTTATTTACTTATTTGAGACAAAGAGAGTGAGCAAGAGAGAGAGAACACAAGCAGTGGGAGAGGGAGAGGCACACTGCCCGCTAAGCAAGGAGCCCTACTCGGGCTCCATCCCAGACCTGAGCCAAAGACAGCCACTTACCTGACTGAGCCACCGAGGCACCCTGAGAGACCATTTTAATATGTAGATCTATAGACCTAACTTCCCAACACATTTATTTCCTTATTAAGGAGCAATAATGGTGGAGTGAACCACAGTTTTTGCAAATCTTCTAATTTAATTTTATATACTTTCTTAAATATTATAATTCCCTGTTTACCCTTTTAATCAGATAACCAAGATAGAGGTAAGCATTTAAAAGCCAAATATATATTAAAAGAAAAAAATAGGCTTTGACTTCTGCTTACATTCTTCTTTATCAAAGAATGCAGTTGGATGCTGTCTGCTTTTCTGTGAACTAACAAGGGTATTTTATTTAATAATAGTGGAGAAATAGATAGGATTTGAAAAGTACAGTTGCTACAGGCAACCATATTGTCACTGCTCAGCTGCATTCAGCTAGAGAGATTGTAGAAGATTAGGGCTTGGTACTTTTATCATTTGTGCTTTTCATTAGTTTTGACCCCAAACACTTTCTATTTTATAAATCACCTTTTTCTATCTTTAGTGTTTGCCTGTCTTTGCACATTTTTAAATAATAGTTATTTTGAATACATTTATTTGTTTAAAATCAGATCGTAATACTTTCCATTTTAAGCGTGATAGAACCATTAGTATCCCAGCAGATTTTTAGGTTGTGAGCAGGGAAGGAAATGTTAGGAGACACTTTGGGGGTTCCAGGTTTGTTCTGGGATAATCCTATATGCATGTGTTCAGATATTTTTAAAAGCTGTTTCTGTGAGAAATCAGTTTCTCAAGATGATATGAAAACCAAGAAGGGAATTACTTAAATTATTGAGAAAATGAGATAATAGCTTTTCTTGGAAGGGTCTGTGTGTGCTATTTGAGAGTACATTGTTATCCCCGGATGGGCTTTTCATTACTTTCTACTTTCTTCTTTGTTGAAGTTGAATTAAAATCCTGTAGGGGAAGGGAGGCAGGCAGTTTTCTGAATGGAAACAATGCCTAACGTGCAGGGGGCACTGGCTAAGGCATCAGCTGTCAGACACATTCATTTTGAATTCTTTTTTTCTTTAGCCACTGGTCTGGTTTCTTCTTTGTCCTATGAAATACTGGTTTGTCTAGTTCAGTGTCCAGACAGCTAACTTCAGGTCAAAGAAATGTTTTGGAGGGTTTGTAGGAAGATTTGTAGGGAAGATGGTATAAAGATGGAGCTCTCCAGCAACTGTTGGCAAATTACAAGGTGGCTCAGAAATTCTTTAAGTGGGTGTCAGCCTTGTCTTTTCTCCTCCCACCATCCCTTCTTTTCCAGACCTGCCCTTCAGATTTAAAAAAACAAACGAAACAAACAGTAAAACAACAAAAACTGATTAAGAAAATTATTTGAAGACACCAGTCTTGGTATTCATAGCTGAGGTCATTTTTTTCTAGGAAGCTCTAAGCAAACTCGGCCTCACTTGACAAACTGGTTATGCCCTTGAGGAGAGGAACATACAAAGCTTCTGTCTTCGTCAGACTCTTAACTTCAACTCACTGTAAACAACATAAAGCCACTAACTTAAGTAGAGTTTATGTCTGATTCTTCCCAAAAATTGTTGCTTGCTTTTAGAGCGCTGCCTCCCTGGCCCTGTCCCCCTGCAGCTTTCAAGTTCTTCTTGACACCACTAAGCCGTAAGAGCTTCCCGTTTTCTTTTCTTTTTCAAAGTCTACAAGTAAAATATATAGCTTACCCCAGGGTAGATGGAGAAAGTGGCACTTACAGTGGGATTTTTCTTCTAGGTAAGTATGGGTGCTTTATATCTAGAGTGAATTGTGGGCAGGATAAAGAAAAAGGACAGCTCTGGGGTGCCTGGGTGGCTCAGTTGGTTAAGCGTCTGCCTTCGGCTCAGGCGAGCCCCACATCAGGCTCTGCGCTCAGTGAGGAACTTGCTTCTCCCTCTCCATGCACCCCTCCCGCCTGCTTGTGCTCTCTCTCTCTGTCTCTCTCAAATTAATAAATAAAAATCTTTGAAAAAATAGAAGAATGTGATTAGAAAAAGGAAAAAAAAAGGACAGCTCTGAGTTATTTCTTATTGTTGCTAAATTATATTTTTTTGTTTTGTGAATTCCCAGGACATCAGCATACACATATAATTCAAATTTCTGTGTAAAGAAATACATTTAAGGTGGTAGAGCGTGCGACTCTTGATCTCAGGGTTGTGGGTTTGAGCCCCACGTTGGGTGTAGAGATTACTTAAAGATCTTTAAAATATAAATAAATAAAATGTTTTAAACCCAAACTTACTTACTTATTTCTAAAGATTTTATTTATTTATTTGAGATAGAGCAACAGTGAGAGAGAGAGTAGGGAGAAGCAGGCCCTCCATTGAGCAGGGAGCCCAATGCGGGGCTCGATCCCAGGACCCTGGGATCATGCCCTGAGCCGAAGGCAGATGCTTAGCCAACTGAGTCACCCAGGCGCCTCCCCAAACTTAGTTATTTAGGACTTTTAAATCACGTATAAAAATGTAAGGAAAATTGAAACTTTTGTATGTAACAAAAACTCCCTGAAGTTCTATATGCTGTTCTTCAGAAGCATGTGACAGCTCCAACATAAGCATTAAAATGGGGAGAATGGAGCTGAGAAGAAAAATAATTTCAATATGAAGTAACTCATACTTCATTATAAGTTAGTTTCAGTGTTCCACGGCAACAACAGAAAATTAGATTGTAATCCAGTCGAACAGTATGCTCACTCAGATCTTGAGAAAGTACCTATATCTGTATTCTCATAGTGGATGGCTAAGGTGCAAATGGCTGTAACTTAGATAGTTCTATAAGGCAGAAGACGTTTATTGACCATGTGGCATAGATTTTCCAGTACTGCTTTGTTTATGTCCTCAAAGCAAAACTCCAGCGTTAAGTCTTATATTTATTATATTTGCAGATTTTATAAGATGTACTACTTTTAATTGGGCAGGAGATAAAAAACCCGAAGTTACCAGTTAGCCTCAGCAGTAGTTAGCTCAGTAGAATGTTGACTTTTTTTTTTTTTTTAAACTATAAGGACTAAAATACTGTGCGTGTGAAGGTTTTTTATGTGTCTTGGCTTTACATTCTAATAGCTCTTTTTGGATCATCACTTTTCAGTAGAAGAAACTCTCGTTAAAAAAATACCCCATTATATCTCAGGTGATCAGAAAAGTCTGCCTAACAGAACAAGCCTGAGATATTTCTAGAACTGAGTTTAAGGGGTGCCTGGGTGGTTCAGTGGGTTAAGCGTCTGCCTTCGGCTCAGGTCATGATCCCAGGGTCCTGGGATTGAGCCCCGCTTTGGGCTCCCTGCTCAGTGGGGAGCCTGCTTCTCCCTTTCCCTCTATCTCCTGGCTCGTGGTCTTGCTCTCAATCTCTCTCTCTCAAATAAATAAATAAAATCTTAAAAAAAAAACAACTGAGTTTAAGAGCCCTTCGAAAGAAGAGACATGAATTGTAACCCAGTTTGAATAAATAATGAGAAATACATCCCAGTTTTTAAGAGGAGATGAAATTCATAAGAACTTGAATGGTGGCAGGTTTACCATTGTTCACTTCTTGGTCATTTCACTATCTTCATTTCTTGATGATTTTATAACCCAGGCTATTAAATGAACACTGACTTTGGTACTTAGTAAATACTTAATGAATTAGATAGTCCATAGTAACAAAATTATACAATATAACAAATTTAACGAGTGAGAACTCAATTAACTTTATGGCCACCTGGACTTCATAGAATAGCTCCTTTACAAATGCATGCATTTGTAAAGAGTGGCACAAGAAGAATTGTGCTTATTGTAGTTTGGAAGGTGCCTGTATCTTAAATGACACTCACGAGGCTTTGCTTACATGTTTTCATTAAATTTATAGAGCCTACACATGTAACATAAAGAAGACCCCAACTTAAAAAGAAGCTATTTTTGTCAATGCCCTTTGGACGCCTAGCTTGAAACCAGAGTTTCAAGCTGCTTAGGGAAAGCCTGGCTAACCTAGTATTAGAAAGCTAGTATGGTATTAAACAACAGAGGAGAATGATTTGACTTGAAGTTGTGTTTTTATCTTTCTTGTGCTTATGAGTGTGTGTGTGTGTGTGTGTGTGTGTGTGTGTGGCAGGGGGGCAGACTTGCATAAGGATGAATAAGTAAACAGCTTTTACGAAGACAGTAGAGCTGTGGCAGTGATTCTTCACTACATTTTTTTTTTTTTTGCTTTTAAGATTTATTTATTATTTACTTAGAGAGCACGGGAAGGGGGAGGGGCAGAGGGAAAGGAGAGAGAATCTCAAGCGGACTCCGCGCTGATCATGGAGCCCTATGCAAGGCTCAGTCTCATGACCCTGAGGTCACGACCTGAGGTGAAATCAAGAGTCAGACGCTTAACTGAGCACCCAGACTTCTCTACATCTTAATTTTGCTCCAGAACCCGTAACTCCTCAGATACAAGAGCAGTACCTTTCATCTTTTCAACCATGACTAACTTCACAACTTGACCCATAGCTGTAGTAGAGAAAAGGAACAAGGAACGGGAAAAAGGAGAAGGAAAGTTCAAGTGATGACTGGACAAAAAGCAAAGAAACAGGAAAATGGGGGCTGTAGAAGGGTGTTATGTGAGAACAAGCATAGGTGCCTGAGAGAAATTAACTGAGTTGTTAGTTGTTAACATGGGAAAAGGGTGAGAGGAACACATTTACTTTAGCCCTATTTCTTTGCCCTCAGAAGAATAATGTCAGAAGAAAGTCTGTTCTAGATCATTCCTAGGTCAGTTATAAAGGACAGCTTGGAAAGGAAGATATTTACTGGCCTTTCTCAAGATAAGTGTTCATGACTGAATATGTCTCTCCAAGTATTAACCAAGAGCATTACATTTAATATGTGAAGTGTGAAGTATTGCTTTCTGAAGTCCCTAAATTCTTGGAGTAAGTAAGGCACAATGGCTGTTACCATACCAACTTTAAAACATGGCCTCAACCCACACAAGACTTTATGGCACATCTAAAGACCACCCTAGATTATCTGATGCAACTGGAGAATAACGCACAAGGAGTCGGAGGGCATTGTGACTTTACGTAGGCCTTGAAAAATGGGTATGATTTCAAAAAGTGGACAGAATGGGAAAGAGAGGCATTATTCAGAGGAAAGAGACAACACGGACGAAGATGTGGTTTTGAGAAAGAAATGTAGGAAGTGGAAGTTATGGTAAGTCAGTGAATGTTGTGGGAAATAAAATGGAATCAGCTGAGTAAGACCAGATAATAGAGAACCGTTAAAACCAGAACATTTGTCCACTTGGTTGGGTAGACAGTAAAGAGAAGGCTTGGCATTGGTACAAAGGAATAGCATTACTTTCTCCATCATCGTGCCTCGTAGGCTGTTATTTGGGAATGGAAGGATGGTAGAGCATGAGTGATTCTGTAGTTCTTTTGAGACAGGACGAACCTATTCAGAATGATTGTATGGATGAAAATGAATCCTCAAAAGGGCCCAAAACAGAAATTACAGAGAAGCTGTGCTGCCATAACCAGATCACGGCTGCCATAGAAATGGTGCATCAAACATTTGGGGTTACCAGAAAATAACCATAGATGACGATATAGGGAGAGCACAGCTTTTGAACCAGTACTCAAAAGAAAATATTTCTCATGGATGTAAAGTTAGTCAGATGAAAGAAATACATGAGTTTATCAAGTTTGTGATCCAGAAACCTAGTCGAGAAATACTAGTTGGCAAGGCAGTTATTTCTCTTAAAGTGCTTGCCATTAACAAGAAGCGCAGTATCCCAGAATCTGAGTTCAAGGGCAGTTTCAAGTGGCCTGGGAGGATGATGCTTCCGAGTGGGTCAGCCTCATGGTAAAGAACCAGTCTAGCTCGTCATCGGCACGCGCTGACTGGTGAGAGCCATCTCTCTAGTGCTGCGGTCCAGCTACGGGGGAAGCCACATGAGGCGTGGGGCAGGTGGGCAGTTTTTTTAAGTGCATTTCTCTGTAGCAGTGAACAGAGTGGGCAAGAAACTTGCTATGAAACCCGTCCCCCGAGGAAAGGAGAAGAGCTCACCACATCAGAACTTCCGTCCTCTGTCGTTCTTGAGGCGCTACACGGTAGCCGGAGAGAGAATGCCCCGGCTGCAGGGGGTGTGAACTTGCTTTAGACCGGTTGGTGATTGCATGGGAAGAACGTGTGGAGTTCTCGTTTAAAAACAAAAACCGAGCATGCTGATTTTAGATGACTTTTATGTACAGAACCTGTCACAGGGAAAAATGTTGTATAAATGTAGTACTGACCTGGCGTACGTGAAATAATGACTGCAGAAGGTATGGTGTAGACATGGGTGACCACCTGTGGTAAGAATCCACACTGACTGGGGCGCCTGGGTGACGCAGTCGGCTAAGCAGCCGACTCTTGGTTTCAGCTCAGGTCAGAAGACGGAGCCCCACATCAGGCTCCACCTCAGCACGGAGTCCGCTTCAGTTTCTCTCTCCCTCTGCCCCTACCCCCTGCTCATGTGCCCACTCTTTCTCTCTCAAATAAATATATAAATCTTAAAAAAAAGAAAAGAATCCACGCTGACTGGTTGCTTGCTGGCAGTCATGCACTGGGGCCACGTGGAAAATTGGAAACTCCATTCTGTTTTTGGCATGGGATTTCATCTCGGTACATTGATAGAGGCTTCCAGAGGGCTGCAGATGAAAAGCAGGACTGATGGTGAGCTTCAGTAGTGAGATGAAGCGGAAGAGGAAGACTCGCACAGCAGCAAAGACAAGACTGCAAATAAATAGCAAAGACATTTGTCATAAAAATTTGAGCAAGGGGATAGTAAGTAAAACAACATTTCGTGTTTCATTCCACAGGGTAAATATTTCTTATTTTTCAATACCATTGTATATTCAAGCTGTATTTGCCAAATTTATCTAATTATAAGATAATTGGAACCCTTGTCAAAAACAGATTTTCAGATCTCCTAAAATCAGTTTCCAGGCATGGGCCTAGGAAACTATATTTTTAACAAATGCTCCAGATGAATTATATACTCAGCCAATTTCAGGAAGCACCAAGTTATGCCAATTCAATGTGCCTGAATGTTGGCAAGTTGTCATATGTTAAGCTAATGTGTTACATGGAATTTTCTTGTTCAAGTAATAGATGTTACTATATCATGTGGCAGTGGAAGTACGATAAATATTAATGTTGACAAACTCATAATTTTAGAGTTAATAGCTTATCCTTTGTGTGGAATTTTCCTGTCTTATAAAAGGTCTTAGGTATCATCATGTGGAAGTAAAGACACACTCAAAACTAAACAGTATTCCACATCCCCATCTCAGAGGTGCTTTTCTGGTTTGTAGGAGACTGTCAGTCCTGTTAGGGCATTCTTAGTACATTTGGTATCTGTACTTCCCCATCCTGTCTTCCTTCCAGGAATGCAAATCCTCAAGGAGACTTTTCTCCTCTAAGAACATTTACATGTGTCCTCAAAGTACCGAAACTTCTACAGCTCTCTTTGTGGAGTTCAAGTTGTACATAGATTTTATCCAAAGGTCAGCCTAAAGGGAATATTTGAGAAGGAAGGTGCCTTTTCCTCTTAATGGTTATTTTTTCTTTGGATAAAGGTCTCGTACTTGCAGTCAGTGGTATTGTAATAACACCGTAGCCCAGTACCTGTTAGTGTTGCGGAACAGTCTCAAAGATACCTAACCTGGCTTGTTTGTTCGATTTTTAAATAACTGGTGGTTGTTTCTGCTTCTCCAGACCTGTCGGTCTTTTTGCTGTCAGCAAGTCTGGTCACAGTTCCCAAACAAGAAACAAATCACGCTGTCCTGCATTTCTCAAAAACTGTCGACCGTCTGGCCAGGCAAGACAGAAACACGCAAGAAATAAGTGTACCAGACGCCGCCTTGCAATGTTGCAGCACAGGAATGATACCGACAGTAAAACCTAAATTCCTAGGCAAGACTTGAGAATTGGTGAACTTATGAACAGATACAATTGCTTTTCTCTCTGACAGAGGACAGAATGTCTGACCACCTTTCTGGCATCTTCTAAGAAAGGCACGCACATGTCTATCTACTTTCTTTCTTCGTTTCTCTCGCAGGCACATCCCTGTGTGACCCCCTCCCTGCTTCTTTCGCACACTGTCCTGCCTAAATGTTATCCTCATGAGCGTCTGTAGGTTTTCTTGAGGCTGCTACTCAGACTCCTGAGGCGGAGAGAATCAGGACAGCGGACTGGGCGTAAGAGGAACTGGGATCAAATCCGAGTCAGACTCTCAGGGGACTCCTGCTTTCTAGTCACCAGAGGGTGGGGATGTGTGTTGGCTTAGGCTCTGGGAATCAGTTTGTTTTCCCCTCTGTGGCCCAGGGCGGGCCTTCCAAGTCTCACCTTGCCCCTGCCTCCCCGTCTCCAGCGCCATTCTCCTCTTCTCCTCTGCCACGAGCAGGCAGCAAGGTCAACTGAGTGCCTGAATTTTACTCCAGGGGAAAGAACTGAGCCACACAACACATGTACTGGCAGGAAGAATCACATATCCCATCCTCAGCCCTTTCGTCCCTCGAAAGACACAAGCCTAAACCTCTGTGATTTCCTGGGGCTTCCACTGGTTGTGCTCCTTTGCGTCAGGCCTGTCTTCTTGGCTCTGCTGTTTAAAGTTCTTCATACCCCAAGGCTTGGCTACTACCACTCTTAGACCATCATCTTCCCATTTGGATTTCTAGAAGAGAAAGGGCATTTCCTCTGAAAGTGCCTCATTCTTTCAATCCTTCCCCTCTTCTCCCTGTTTCGCCACTTCCCTGACACTGCTGTTTCAGAAACAGTATTCCCAACCTATGAAGTCTCCCCTGAGCGCTGCCTTTGGACGCACCGTGTTCTTCCTCCTTTGTCCTGGCCCTTGCCCTAAGGCGTACTGGGAAGTCGGTCTCCTACTCCCTGGCGTTTTGTTCCACCCCCATTTTCCCTTGGAAGTCCTGTTCATGACTGTATAGAGCGCATTTGCTGTTATCAGGAAACGCTGTCTTAATATTTGAGTTTGTATAGTTGTGTTTTAATAAGAGTTTTGCTGTCATATTTGGAGATTGGCTCTCAAATCTAGCTTACTTGGGGGATGTTTATGTGTCAGTCTTTACCATTCAAGACCGGACTGAGTCAGATGGGAATGGGCACTGAATAGCACATCTTCTGAAGAGCACATCTTAAATCTTTTTTTTTTTTTTTTTTTTTACATCTTAAATTTTTGGGGGGAGCTATTTTGCTAGACCACGCAGGTGCATTGGCCAGGCTGTTGAAAGGATTTGCCAGAGCTCAAGTTTGAGCTGTTCGTTGAGAGCTGTTGGGTCTGACTCTGACGTGGTCTGTTTTAGTTGAGGTACCAGCGCGGATGTGCGGTAGGTCACGGGCAGGCCTCTGGTGCTTTTGACGAGCGCACCATCTCTGCTGTGCTTTGGCCTGGTTGAAACTCAGTCGGAGTAAAATATTCATCCAGCAAGATGTTTGATCAGTATTCATCTGTTAAATCTGCTTTCTTTACTTTCATTTCAGATTTGTCCAATATGTGCAGCGTTACCTGGAGGCGACCCTAATCATGTCACGGATGACTTCGCCGCTCACCTGACACTTGAACACAGAGCCCCTAGAGATTTAATATCCTTTTAAGAGGCAAGAAGGGTTCAAGTTGTTTGTAATGTTTGTTATTTTGATTATTTTTAAGGACAATATACCCGGAGAGAACAACTAATCTCCAAATTATTTTAGTTTTTTTTACCTTTCCTGAAAGTGACTCAGTGTTGAGATGCAGTTCATTTCTCTCTTTATACGCCATGACTGTCCCGTGACCAGTGCTCGTTAAGTGAAAGTTGCCTTGCTCATCTCTTCACTTCATTACAGTCAGATTTTTTTTAAGACCGCTTAACAGGGTTATAAGTTTTCATACAAAAGAGGAAAATGCTAATCCAAATTAAAATCTAAGTATATATAAGGCGCATTTATTTGCTTCCCCTTCTTGTGCTCTGTTGCCTTATCCTGTAATCGGTGGGATGATGAGCAAGGATGCATGTTGGGGCTGCTTTCCCTTTGGAGTCCCCTTCTCCAGAGACCGCCATTCCCCGCCCAGTCTCTGAGTGGGTCAGCATGAGGTCAGGTCCAGCTCCAGAGTCCTTCCCGCTTTTCTTTCTGCTTCCCCTTCACAAGTCGGTCTCTCAGCAGTGGCTGGTGATGTTCCTTGTAATCCAAGACATGAGCGGCCCACCAGAGTAATTAATTTTGTACCCTCCGTGCTTATTTCAAGTTCTGAATTGTTTTTCTATGACTATCACCTATTAACTTAGGGGTCTGTTTTCATGTAAAGGTTTCAGTGTTCGTTGCAGTACGAAGCAATTCAAGAGCTAATTACAACTTTTCTCTCTGCCAGACTTCATTCTGATTCCTTTGATTGCCTCCCGACAATCATAATTCAGCCTTAGTCCTATTGAGGAAGAAACTGGTTTGATGGTTTTCTCGTTGCACAGCTCCCATCCCTTGCTTACGGTTCCTAATTTTCTAATTGGAAATATGGTCCCTCAGAGTTAGGGGAAGATGAGAAAACTAATGGAAAGATAAGGACATGGAACAAACCTAAGAGATTAGAATGTCAGCCAGACCTGAGCCAATCAAGGAAACCACTTTTCCTCTCTGCTAAGTGCTGCGGACACTGAAAGCATAATGAAGAAAGCGTGTGGTTTGTTGTTTTTTAAAGAGAATAAGGAAACCCAGATGGGCCAAGAATACTTACGTCTTTGAGTCACTTCACATTTTACATAAAAGAATCTTATAACATACCCAGAGGGTTATGCTTGATCCCTGTTTCACTCTGTCTTCATGGAGAAGCTAGGCAAATAACTGAAAGCCAAGCTGTTATCCTGAATATTTTTATTTTATCCTGAACTTTGTCAGCAAGTTCAAGGGCCTCTAGTGAAATTGGTGTCCATTCAGTAGACTGTCCCATATCATCTCCATCCATTTTTGTGAAATTTTTGTAAGAATCTCTGGTTATCAGAAGAAGATTAAATTACGCAAAATATAAGAATAAGAGAAGGCATATGTTACATTCGAGATTCCTATATTACCATGAGGTTCTGTAAAACCAAATGTTGACATTGCAGTTATCCTGGAAATATACTGATTTTTCAGGTACTTCAAGTGCTGCTGTGTGGTGACTTTGTTTGTCATGAGGGCGTGGCTTCTCGCCAAGCCTTGTAAGCACCAGAACTTTCTTCTTGTCAACTGTTCTGATGGAACTCTTCCTAAAGTGTAATTGTTACACCCAGATGCTTTTAAAGGACAAGATAAAATGATCGCAGCATCACTTCCTGTAGAACCCGAGCCATGATCCTGAATACCATGATGAGACAGCGCACATACTGGTGGCCCCTGAGGGCTTGTTGGAGCCCCTCAGCCTGTCCCTCAATGACTCCACGATCATCAGCTGAAGACTGGGAAGCCAGCAGAAAGTTGTTCTGCACGATACAGATGTTCTGTGTGCTGCTTTGAAACAAAAGTCTCTATTACGACGAGAGCTGGCTTTTCCCACACATTGGCCAGCGTGGAAATGCAAGATCGTCTTCATGAGTTTGGGCGGCCGTGTGCTCTTCGGGACGTCCTTTAGTTTGAGTCAGCTGCAGAAGATGGGGGAGGCTGCTGGCAACGTGACCTGTTGAGAAATGTGGTATGACTCTGTGTGTCCACTTCTACAGAAATTCAACTCTAGTTTTCTGTTTTGCAGCAGTGTTGAAAAAGAACTTGAGGACTGATCAAAACTAATAACCGAAAGGAGTCTTTTATTCCTGAATTTAAATTATTCCTACTGTTCCTTTCTTATTACCGATAATAATTGAGATTTGATTAGCACCACTCTCCTCAGGTACTAACATTGATGCTTATCAGTTCTGGTTACTTCAATATGGACGTACGTGAGATTCAGTGCTGAGGTCAGGGCTAGGAGATGGCTCACCTGGGTGTCCGACCTGACAGTGCCTCTCACCCCTTCTGATTATTGTAGCTGGACCCTAGGAAGAAGTTTCTTCCACCTGGAAAACCTTTTTCCCCTTTGAAAACACACACACACACACAATATATACACACTCACTCATTGCTTTATATTTAAGAGTCTTTTTTTTTTTTTTTTGAGTTAATAGCGCTCATAGATATTGTTCTGACATTTGCATTCTAAATTAAATGTGCTGTTTTTAAATGTTTACAATTTAGGAAATCTGCGTGTCTATCTAGCAAGGGCTCAAGTGATTTTTTTTTCTGTGAAATACTTGGGTTCTTTTCTTAACTTTGGAGTTATGATGAATCGAGTGGTGTTCGACACGTACGTAGAATGTTTCACCCTGGCCGGGGATTAGGAGGTCCTCGTGCTCGTAGATCAAACATGCACTTTACTAGCAGTTCTACTGGTGGACTTTCTTCTTCTCAGAGTTCATATTCTCCAAGCAATAGGGAAGCCATGGATCCTATAGCTGGTAAGTTAGTTGCCTGATCATAAAGGAAACGACCAGGGAGGGGGCGGCGCTCTAAAAGTTTTTGGTGGGATTTGTGTCTTTAGTCTCTCATCATGCTCCTGTATTCCTTCACAGAATTCCCCCAAATCTTATAAATATTGTAAAAGTAGACCGTATAAAGTAGTTTATAATATTCTGGCATTTCCTTAAGTACTTAGAGCAGAAGGTAATACGAAATGGTTCTGGGTTCTCTATTTGTGGCTTCTGTTGGAACCCAAGAAAATGATAAAAGATTTCAGAGTTGAAAGACTGCCAGAATCCCGTGGTTCAACGTCCACAAGCACACAGATAATAAGACTAATTGACAAGACTAAAGAGTTAAGCTCTTCTCATAGAAGAAAGTCAAGTAGGAGTTTCTCTGTTCTTGGTCTTGATTTGAGAACTATATTCTTAGGGAACATACTGAAAAGTACATGTTTTAATAGCTTAGAAAAATCTTATTTAAAAAAACAAAATTTGAACATGTAGTTCATAGCCAGGTCCACTGGGTCTAATACATGGCCCCCCTGGGAAGCCAGCAACAGAGCAGAGGGGTTGGGAGTCAAAATATAAGGGCAGAAATCACAGTAGCCTGGGACCGTAAGACACACCAAGCACAGACAGGTAGTAAGACCCTGGAAAGCCCGTACAAGTTCTGAAATGTGTGCGTGTGGTGGAATATATATCTGGAAGTTGTGATGCACCTCGCCGAACACCCTGGAACACTGGTAAGTGTAAATCTGTGATAACAATTAGGAACAGGTCCACTCATAAATGGTCTTAAAAATGTACGGCATACAGATAGAAAACCTTAATTCCGAGTGTGCTGTGGGCATCCGGATATGCAATAAGCCCTGTAAACTGAGTTTTCGGGATTTTAAAAAATACGTCTTCATTCAAAAAGAATATTTACCTGCTGTTTTTGGTAGCAGGCTCTAAAAGTTAAATTTCTAGAAGCAAAATTCAAAAGTGAGAAATTCTCTCCATTCAGTTTTTTCTGTCCGTTTATTTTAGTGATGGACTCTATGAAAGAATGGTATAAGAATCCCTGGGATAAAACAAGAGTGAGGAAGAAAACAGAAATGTACCTTGTTAATGAGTTTTAATGATGAAGAGCATTTGCCAGCCAGGGAATATCTGTGAGGCAGTCGTCAATCCCATGAAGCTAGGAGAACCCTCCCACTGCCCCTGCTCAACGGGGCAAGGCAATTCGTGCACCTGACTTAGATGAGAACTCAGGGACAGAGGTCCACATTGCCCTTGATGAGTACAACCTTACTGAAACAAAGAGTCTGGATTGTAACAGGCCACTAACTAGGCCGTACAGTCAGGAGACAGTCAGCCTTACTGAGCATCGCCAGTGGTACTCACTCCAGTGGTACTCTGGTACTCTCAAATATCAGTACCAGAAAGGACGAGAAAGAAGGCAGAGGTGAGTGGGCAAAGGGTCACGGATAGAAATGGTCCAGGTCTCTTGGATATAATTCTGGTCATCATTCAATCATTGAATAAACGTTAGAGGCCTCCTGCGTGTCGGGCACTGTTCTAAGAGCTGGGAGTATCATACATGGTAGACTCGATCCCTGCTTTCATGGAGCTTGTGTTGAGACGATGTATATTCTGATTGGACCAGCAGGTGATCCACTTTAATTTACTAAATACTAAGAGAAAGTATAACAGTTAGTCCATTAAGCAACAGTCTGTTATGTTTTATTAAAATGAAAATAATTGTATGTGGGTTAATTGTATTTGCATTCCCGGTGCACAACAGCTCCTACCTCCAGGAGGCATTCTGAAAGATACTGAGGGGCGCCTGGCTGGCTCCGTCAGTAGAGCGTCCAGCTCTTGATCTTGGGATTATACGTTCAAGCCCCATGGTGAATGTAAAGATTACTTAAAAAAAAAACCTTTAAAATAATAAAATAAAATAAAAGGTATTGAGCTCCTGGGGCACCTGGTTGACTCAGTTGATAGAGCGTTCAGCTCTTGATCTTGAGGTCATGAGTTCAGGCCCTACACTGGATATACAGATTACTTTAAAAATAAACAAATAAAAATAAAAGGTATTGAGCTCCAAGCTGAAACTTGACGTTGCCACGGATACCTGCCTGTTGTCAGTCATTTCTAATGTTCCTCTAGAAGAGTGATCTTTAGCATTTTGTTTTCCATGGTGTCTTAAGGAGACCTTAATCGCCTTCGTTTCCATTGGCAGAGCTCTTATCTCAGTTATCAGGGGTGAGACGTTCTGCAGGAGGACAGCTTAATTCTTCCGGCCCTTCCGCCTCCCAGTTACAGCAGCTGCAGATGCAGCTGCAGCTGGAACGGCAGCACGCGCAGGCGGCGCGACAGCAGCTGGAGACGGCGCGCAACGCCACCCGGCGCACGAACACGAGCAGTGTCACCACTACAATCACGCAATCCACGGCAACCACCAACACAGCTAACACAGAAAGCAGTCCGCAAACTGTCCAGAATTCCCAGTTTCTTTTAACAAGGTAGTTCATTTATCAATACCGCTTTGAGGAGTAATGTCTTATTGAGCACTACACAGTCCGCAATGATCTTTTCTCTTTTGTGCCTTATGTATGTTCTTGGAGACTTGGCCTTTGATCAAAGTCTTAAAACTCCCAAATCTAATCAAAATTGCGTATTCAGGATTTGCCCAAGAATATGAAAAATAACGATTATTTTAGAGAAAGTAGAAATGCTGGTGGTCTCGTTCCAACAGCGAATTACCTAATGTGAATATTTTTTCTCCTATATTGCCCATAAAACTGAAACCTAAAAAAAAACTGAAAACTGAAACCCCCTATCATTGCATTTTGGGGACATATTAGGTCCATTTATTGTCATAATTAACCTTGCCTTTTTTTAATTGCCAATTTCAGTTAGCTGTGAAATATTAAAAGGTATGAGAGAGGATTTCATAACATAATAGTTTTCTTAGAATTTCCAAAGAAGCAGGATTTAAATTCTTACAGTTGCCACAAACAAAAGTAATAGTTTTAAAAAACGGTTCACCATGGTGTAAAAAATAGTACACACAGTAAATGGTTTTACTGGATGCAATAGAGTTACCTGCTTCAGAAAACTATCATTAGCCACCAAATATATTCTTCTCCCAAGCTGGTCTGCATTTTTTGTGACTCCTAAGAATATAAAGGATTTTAGAAAAAGCAGTGATGAGTAGACTTAGGCTCAGCAGGTAATAAACCTGGACTGATCTGGACCTTTAATGGAGCAGAAAGAAGTATAAAATACAAACCGTGAAGTGAATGAGAAAATTAGTACAATGTATCGGTTATCTCCAAATTGACAGTGGAAGACAGTATTATCTCTGTATATTTTCGTCATACTTTTTAATATCTCTGCTAGTGCAGTGGCACGTGTGCGTAGTTGTAAATAATCTGTTGTGGATGCAGAACAAAAAATGTTGGCAGACCCCTGTCTAGAGCCCAGGTTTGCCACTTACTAGTTTGGACCTTAGTCAAGTCACTTAACTTCTCTTAACCTCAGTTTTATCATCAGTAGCCCCTGAGTTTGGCCTACGAGAAAGAATTGTTTTGAGGATGAGACAGTTTCAGGACGTGTATGGCCTGGCGCAGTATCTGGCATAGAAGAAAAGCCCAGTGAGTGGTCCCCATGATGATCATTTGTTATGGATCTGAGGAGTTTCAGGTGGGGCAGTCTGCCTTTGGATTATCTCTGCAAAGTCAGAAACTGTGCTGAGTCATTACCATAAGTGTTGCTTCAGTCTCCATCACTGAGCCACAGGTGGATCCTACCACGGAACCTGACCCGTGTGGACCTACCAGCTTGCCAGAGCCGGATGCTTACCACAAACCGGAAACCTAACTGTGTGTTTCCGTGAGAGTTCACTGAGCTGTGGTAGAATGAATGTCTTTGGAAAAGACATCTTCCCATCCTTGACCCATTCTTTTTTTAGCCCCAAACTCAGTGGGCTGGATTTGGGGTTTTTCTCTCTGTGGTTACTCTACACCAGACACCCAGCTCCCAGGGCATGGCGTGGGTAGCCTTTGAGTTGCCTTCCTTGGATTCTGGTCGTAGCTTCCTGAAGAGCCACTTCAGTCATCCGATACCGCTCGGTGCACAGAACCTTGCAGTTTGCAGACCACTTTCCCCATCTTTCATTGTATCATTTGCTCTTGACTCATATGATTTATATTAGGCAATATTTCCCAAAAACGTTCCCTGGAACTTGATATATTATTCTAAGGAAATAGATAGTTACTATGTTCAGTTTTTTTCCTGACGAATAATTTTGGGCAAAACTAAGTAACAAAAGTAGTTTATTGTTGGGCTTCTCAGAACTTTACTATCTTAACATGCATTATGAACCTTCAAGGCTGCGGTGTTTCCAAAGGAAAAGCCTGGTCTCTGGTCGTGTAGCCATTACGTGATGTTTGTAGGGCCCAAGCCTTGTCTTTGGCTTCTTTGACCAGGGACCATTCTTGTGCATGTTGCCCTGGAACTCATGGTGGGGAAACCCACCAGTTTCTTTGGGATCCAAAACTGTTGTCCTTTTAGAAAGTGATTGTTTCAGGGCTTATGTCAGATTTCAGTCTTTGGTAATGGAGTCAGCTGGTTTTGCTAACTCCAGTTTGAAGATCTTCACAAGCTTTGCAGTTATTTCCAGATCCCAAATGAAGTTTGGCCCATTTGGGGATCTAGCCCTAGTACCAGATTTTATCTGCCTTTTTCGAGTGAATATTTTCTCAGTTATTTCCTAAAAATAGAAACTAATGTTGTGGGGCGCCTAGCTGGGTCTGTTGGTAGAGCGTATGACTCTTGATCTCGGGGTTGTGAATTGAAGCCCCACATTGGTGTGGAGATTACCTAAAGATAAAATCTTAAAAAAACAAATAGTGGTATTTTAATTGCATGCCCCCCAAAGGGTTGGGGACCTCAGCCTCCATGTCTCTGGTTCGCTCACTGTCGGCAGCCTTCTGTGTAGCATCAGTCATTGCCTCTCGGTGTGGGTTTAGTGGCTTTTCTACGGTTACCTTCCAGATCCTTTTGCCTTCTTTACGTTCTGAAATTTAGATCTTTTTGTTTGTTTCTGAGCCGTAGATCTAATCATTCAGTGGCTTTGAACTTGACAGCTGTGAGGTTTTGAGCATGTCACTTAATCTCTGCTTCAGGTTCCTCTTCCTATAAAACGTTAAGAATAGGACCTAACTCATAGGAGTTAAGAGACAACACCTGTAAAAAGCACTTAGCACAGAGCCTGACCCATAGTAAGGACCCAGTATCTGTTGTGACTTTGGGATGCCCCTGCGCCTTTCAGCATGGGTGCGACAGCGCGATGCAGGTACCTGTCCCTGGCAGAACCTGGGCTTGAAGTGCGCCTCCCCTGGGAGAGCCACCTGCCGTGCGTGCCTCCTGGGTGCCCTTGCACGGTCACCATCTTCCCCCCGTTTGGTTATTTTTCCTGCCCTCAGGGCTCCAGCTTGTTTCCCTTTCTTTCTCTGACACTACAGATGTAGAGAAATAAAATCAATACTGAAACTAAGCAGAATTCAGCTTAAGTCATTAATCAGGTTAGTAACAAGGATTCCGCTCTCGCGTGTGTTCCGTGTCCGTGCAGACGAGCCTAGTTCCCAGCATAACGCAGGTCTCGGCAGTGCATGTATCATCAGATGAGCATACCGGGCTCTTAGTCCGCCTGCTGCTCGGTCGTTCGTAAGAGAAATGGGGGGTGGGGGTGGGGGTGGGTGCCCGTGTGTGTGTGTTTTCTTGCCCTCTCAGGCTTCGGGACAGATCTTCACTTCAGGAAGAATTAGATGGAAATAATAGAAAAGTCAGAAGAACCTTTAGGATTCTTTCAGCTGAATATTCTAGTCACTAGTTTTCGTGACCAGGGTTGCTCCTTTCCCTGTTTTTCCTGCCCACAGGTGAAATTCTGGTTAGGAAATCACTACTTCCCCAAGCGTATTACCTATCGGAAATTTGTTTTCCTCGGGAAAATGTGCACCACCGTTTTTCCCAGAGGGGGTGTGAGAAGTCTAAGAATATTTTTTTCCCCACTGAATCTAATTAAGCCTAGATTTGCACCTGAGGGTGACAGTGTCGCCGCAGGTGTGGGGAGCTCAGCGCAGCATAATGAAGGTGACAACTGAGAGCCAAGAGTTGAAACAGTAGGTTTTGGAGTCTGAGTTTTGCCCACTCTGAAGCTAGCTCGGGCTCGGACATCATCCACGTTGACCCTGCCATCGTTCGTTGCCATTTTACCAATAAGATCTTTTCTTTTTAACTCACACAGGTTGAATGATCCTAAAATGTCTGAAACAGAGCGCCAGTCCATGGAAAGCGAGCGCGCAGACCGCAGCCTGTTCGTCCAAGAGCTCCTTCTGTCCACTTTAGTGCGCGAAGAGAGCTCGTCCTCCGACGAGGATGAACGGGGGGAGATGGCAGATTTTGGTGCTATGGGCTGTGTAGATATTATGCCTTTAGATGTTGCTTTAGAAAACCTAAATTTAAAAGAGAGTAATAAAGGAAATGAGCCTCCGCCACCTCCTCTTTGATGACATCCCAATTCGCAGACAATGTCCTCTGTGCTGTATTTGCCAATGAAAGTGGACAACAACTATCTTGGGTTTGTTTGGTGATTGTAATTTCAGGTCTGTCACTCTTGTTACATTGTGTACATTCAAAGGAAGAGAGAAAATATATATGATAATCATTTCCACTTAACTAATTTTTACTTCTAGCAGGTAATGTAGGTAGCAGTGCAGGGGTGATCTCTGCTTCCTGTACCGTGACATGCAAAGGCTCTCCTAATACTCCACATTCAAACTGAAGAGGAAAATTGAAATCTCTAATGAAGCTGCTGTGTGTATTTATGAATATTAATGAATAAAAACTGCTTGGATGGTTTACCTTAACTACTGCATGAGGTTTTTTGCAGCGTGCATGAGTTTTAGTGACCTTGTTATTTAAAAAATTAAATACAAGGAGTAAAACTTAAACAAACATAAAAAGCCCAAAGCTTTCCTGAGCATTATTCAATGGTTACGCGGCGGAAGTAGCTTTTGAATAATGTCTGCCCGGGTCACCTTTCTTGTGTGCCTCCTACACGCAAAGCTGGCTCTGCAGCCGAGGCTGGGGGTCATAGCCAGGGATCGCCTCCGCCCCGTGTGGCTGTCCTGTCGCCCTGTTAGTCATCCTGCCTGTGCGGAGCTCGGCCTGTCTCTCTGAACTCCACTGTAGAGGACACACCAGTAAAGCGACTGTCGGAATCCGCTGCAGGGCCTGCGTGTGCCCTAAAACCCATCCTGTTCATACGTGTTCAAAGTTCTTACTTGTTGTGGTTGTTGAAAAGTTTTTTTCAATTGTTAAATATGTTTTATTCAGGTGTAGATGAATTTCATTTATTCACTGTTCAACCGAGTTAACCTGAATTATGTTGTCTTTGTTTTTGAAAATCTCACATTCGCAATCATATTTTGCGTTATTTATGTACTTGCTTCATAGTTTGCTGCGACAGATCAGATCAGATCAGGGGAGCTTTGAGGATTTGCCTTCCCAGATTTTGTCAGTATATCACAACCAAATTCTTAATGCTAACTTTAGCACCTTTTATTTATTGGGTTTTTTCTGGCATAAAAAGTAAAGCCTTTTAATTGAATCATGCCACCTATATGCCTATATTATTAATCCTATGTGTAAAAAAAAAATGTACAGCTTTTTGGGGTTTGTTTTGGGATTTGGAGGGGCCGGGATATTTTTTATTTCCTGTTTCAGTTTTTGTGCATAGACTTTCACAGTAGCTCCCAAGGCAGGGACAGCGGGTCTGGGGGTTGGGGGGCAGTTTTTGGAATGTAAATTTAGGACTTTTAAAAAAGGTGCGCACAGCTTCTGATAAATTTATAACTAGACTTAACCTAATCATGTCTTGTTCCAGTTCTCTTTTCTCAAGTCTCCTCTCTTTCTCCTGTCGTCCTTTTCCTGTCCCATCTGTGTTCCTCCGTCCCTCCAACACGACAAGCATACGGACTTGAACACCCTCCGGTGTTCTTCCGAGAACTGTGAAGTCCATGTTCGTCCAAATGTAACCAAAAAAGAAGTCACCCCACGTGTCTAAAAACTGTTGCTTCTCCTCTGAAACTTCAGACTCCAACAATTTCCAAATATAATAGCTTTGTTTTCTTTAGTTTCTGTGATGGAAAATGTTTTAAAGGAAAATTTTACACCAGGCTTCTGGTTATACTAGAAGTCAAGTCCAGTAGGGATTTTCTTTTTCTTTTTCTTTCTTTTTTTTTTTTCCAATTGGTTGTTGAGACGTTTCAAAAACCAGTTTTCAAGCTGTGGTCTTTTCAAACACATCTTCTGCACATAAGTCACACATTTCAATAAAGCATTTTCAAGACTGTTGACCACTTGAATTTCTTTGCTGTTGGTGAATTAGCCTAACCTTTATGCAGGGATATTATTATATCTCTAATCCAAGATATTTTTTTTTCCTTTTTATGCTAAACGTGGAGGTCCTGATTTTGTGTGAATGCATTACTTTGGATGTGAGAAATAGAAATTGCCAATAATGTGCTTTCCCTTTTCTGCACAAATTCTGGGAAAATGTAAGATCCTTCCTTTTTTAACATGGTTTGAGGGAACAACTGTAAGTCCATTCAGGGCAGTTTAATTTAGATGATCAGTTGAACACTTCAGCAGACCTAAAGGTTCATAAGAGTCCATCTCATGTAGAATACTGTATATTAATTATTTTTTACCAGATATTTTACAAATACCTCACCTCGTCCTGTATGTAATCAATAATAATGTATTTTAGGGTAGAAAGACACAGACTATCAATATAAAAAATATATTTAAGCCCTTCAAATTCTTGTGTCCTTTTTCTTTAGTTTCCGGATTAACATCATACTATTGGATTTATTGAATAAAAATAATTACAAAGATTTTGATGCAGAGGAGTCAAAATCAATATACCATTGTTTGTTATTACTTCACCTTCAGATTTCTAAGGACCAGATCCTGAGTTTTGCAAGGTTTTTGTTGAGTTTTGAGTGTCAGGGTGTAAGTTTGAAGTGTTCTTTCTCTAGTGCTTGTCTCTGCTTCCTGCTTGAAAATAATTTAAGTCTTTCTGCTCAAGGTGTTCTAGGAGTTTAATGTCATGACTCGTAGAGAACCCCCAAAATATAGTGAAGAAGACCTACGGAGAATGTTGGAAACTATACTTGTTTCTATTTCTGTGTGAATTATGGAGTAGAATATACAGTGTGTTGAAGAATCCCAAATGAATTCCTGCTAAGCCATCATTGTGTGTAGGATAGCGATAGACCTCACACTCCTGGATACTTCATCATGGAGAACAATGGAATTTGGAATTTGAAATGTCGAATCTGCCTCATTACTTCCTCAGATTGTTTTTCATTCGTGTAGTCTCCTAAATATTTCAGCTATTGTGAACAAGTAGAAATACCTATGCTTTTATAGCTGCAGTCGTAAGATTCCATTTCTGTTGTTGGCTACAGTTAAATATATGGATTTATATTTAGATTGTATTGTTATTTTAGAAAGAAAAAAAAAAACAATTGGAGCCCAGGTTTGTTACTATCGAGTAGTCCATTCTTATTCCATTTATTGGACTCAGGTAATAGCCCTTCTCCCTATGGCCCCCAAAGAAATGTAGCTTAGGATAGCAGATACATTATTACAATCAGAGAAGTAACACAGACATTCATCCCATTATCTATTTAAAGCAAAAGGGAAGTGATCAAGAGGAAGGGTAGCGGAAGGAGGTGGTTGGAGAAAAGGGTCTTCTGAATGGGATCCCTGCCACTGAAAGAGGTTCAGTAAGAAGTCTAATGTCCCCGGAGGCTGATGCGGCTAGGACAGCGCTATGAGACCAGACCCCATAAAGACAAGGTCTAACAGAGGAGTAGGCACTAAAAGCTCTTCAACAGATGGATCCGTTTTGCAGAGGAAAGCCTGCTGCGATGTTTGTGTAAAATACCTCGTGGTTTTAAATGATAGGCTCGCACAGTCTGGAGCACACGCAAACTTTCTTTCACGTGCAGTCGTAAGTAAAACACCAGGTACGAACATCTGCCGCAGTGACGGGCTGACGATGTGCACGCCCGCCCAGAGCTCCCCGGCCCGCGTTCGGCCGCCTGGGTGTCTCCCTCAGGCGTGGCACCCACACCCCGTCCCCAGCGTGCAGGACGAGCCGCAGTTGGCAGGCAGGCTTGTCTTCTGTGACAGTGTTAGGAAATTCTGTGGCTTTAAACCTGCTTTTATCTGCGTCATTTCAACCCGGTATTGCAAAGTCCTGTTAAGTGACTTTTTTCAGAACAGTGAGAAGAGCCACTTCTCGTGCCCGTCGGCGTCAGCCGTGCTCCGTCTTCGAGGAGTGCTCGTGAGCTCGTGCGCTTCGGTTTTTCGGCCTCTGTTTAAATAATTGTTCTGTGAATAAATAGATGAGCTCGGGGAGTTCCTTATGTAAGGAACCGCACAGCACATCTCGTATGCAGACGTTTGTTGCCACTCCCTCAACTTGGGTAACATTCAGATTTGAAAGAGGATTCATCTCCCCGCAAAGCTGGCCCAGACGCTAAAATCCACATGGCATTTGAGTCCCTTGTCAGGTGGGTTGCGCCCTAGTGAGGTTCCTCCAATTACAAAGTAGGGTGCTCCCTGCAAGTGCTCAGGTTTTACAAGGTCGGTTGAACTTTACAGCAACTGGTAAAAGATCATTGAATCAAAGAGAAACCCTTAAGTATGACCGTGTGTCCCCGAGACTGCTCCTTGGCACACAGGTCGTGCACAGACACTGGTGAGAGCACATATGATTCGAAAACCCCCGTGGGCCACGTGGGGTTTGTACCCTGCTAAGGGCAGCTTTCCTCAGACCTAGCCTGGCATTTGCTCTCTTCTAGTGGAAGAGGTCTTTACTAATCCTTTCCAAAGCACCAGGGACTTGGTCTTCGCTTTGTGTCCTATGTAGACGGCTGGATGTGGCCTGTGGTTGGTTCGTTGGCTCCTCTGTCTCCATAAACACCATCGCCACTGTCCTCTCTCATCATTCCTTCTTTTTGAGCTCTCAGGAGGCACAGAGCTTCGGGCTAAGCCGAAGCATCGTTTACAACTTGCGACTTTTACAGACGTTTCCCTACAAGAGAGTTTTTCAGAAACAATTTCCTAAAAGAGCCTTTCTCCCTCTCCCAACTGGGAGCGTCTCAGGGTCCCCAAGCCTGTTGCATTTGGTAGATCAGGTGTCCGATCTGATCTGCTGTGCGAGCTGCTCCTTTAAATCTTGCTGTCGGATGTGAGCCCGTTTAGAATTCTGCCGTACCCAGAACACATCAGTCTGCATCTAGTAGTAAAGCCGGCACCCGAGCAGATGGGGTGTCCTCTCCTGTAAGTTGGATGAACTCCCAGCTCTCCTTCAGATGTTCTGACCACACCCCGTGTAAAAGGTTTCCTTGAGGTAGAAGCAGCCATATTCCTAGGAGTTTGCAATCCTCCTAAATCGGCAAGTGAACCAGGTCACTCGGGAGCAGGCCTCAGCCACTATCTTTAGGGCCTGAAGACTTCGTGGATTCTTACACCCTAGTCACGTAAACTATTCTGACCAGTTTTGAATACCTTTCATTTTGCCTATGACAGCCTCTCATGACAATTGACACTAGTTTCACAATAAAAACCCATTTTGGCGGGGGGGCACTTACTTGGCTCAGTTAGTATAGCATATGACTCCTGATCTTGGGGTTATGAGTTCGAGCCCCATGTTGGGTGTAGAGATTACTTAAAAATAAAATCTTAAAAAAAAATTTTTTTTTTTGGATATGCAGTATGCTAATTAAAGTCTGTTGAATTGCAAAAGAGCATGTCGGAGCTGGCGCTGGAGCATGGCCCCGTTGGATGGCAGCCACCTTGTTCGCTGACTTCTCTTAGAGTTAAAGCTACCTTGGAAAATATCACACTGAGGATACAGTAGTATTTTAGAATAAATTACAGACATTACAACAGGCTCCCAGACTACACTGAACCCTTATATGGATTCTCCTTTATAACATCATCACTTGGCCACCCAGCTTTCCTGTGTTTTTTGATTTGAATACATTCTTGGGTACATATATAAATAAACTTTGTGCTACACACATCACTTTCCATTTCATTCATGTGGATAACAGAGCTTGACTCCAATGGCTAAATTGTATCATGTTAACATATCAGTAGTGCCCAGCAACAGACTTGGACATCTGTGGTCCAGGGTCTTAGCTGTTCCTCAAGGAATTTCTGTAGTTGTTTTTTTTTTTTTAAGATTTTATTTCTTTATTTGTCAGAGAAAGACAGCCAGCGAGAGAGGGAACACAGCAGGGGAAGTGGGAGAGGAAGAAGCAGGCTCCTAGTGGAGAAGCCCGATGTGGGGCTCGATCCCAGATCGCTGGGATCACGCCCTGAGCCAAAGGCAGACGCTTAACGACTGCACCACCCAGGCGCCCCGGAATTTCTGTAGTTTTAAACCCCCCGTGAATATCTTATTTCTCCTCTTGTCCCTCCCTGCTTCCTCTCCTGTTTCCTTCTGTCTTCTGTCTGTGCATGTGTGTTTCATTAATGCTTCCAGTGACACCTGAAGCTTAGCTACATTTGCCTACAGAATTTTCAGGACCCACCCAGGTTACCCTAAGACCCATTGCTGGTGTCATTTGGGAAGACCAGGAAGATCATGCCGAGCCTGAGAGGTGGAGGTGTGGCCTCGGTCCGCAGTCCAGCAAAGGACTTTGAAATACTTACTAAACTTACTTCCAACTTCACAGGACAAGTGAGACGAGGAAGAGGGAATTGGGAAGAACCCTCAGAATTTCTTCATCTGCATGAATAGGAGTCCCACCCAGGATCAGATAGGGTACAAGGCTTTGCTCCTCATTAATCTTTTATTCTTCTTCAGGGTCCCTCTTGGCTTCTTGGTTGTTGTTGGTTCTCCCTTTTTTTTTTTTTTTTAAGATTTTATTTATTTATTCGACAGAGATAGAGACAGCCAGCGAGAGAGGGAACACAAGCAGGGGGAGTGGGAGAGGAAGAAGCAGGCTCATAGCAGAAGAGCCTGATGTGGGGCTCGATCCCATAACGCCGGGATCACGCCCTGAGCCGAAGGCAGATGCTTAACCGCTGTGCCACCCAGGCGCCCCTGGTTCTCCCTTTTGAACACCCGACTGCTTCCAGGTAATAACAGCATTAAAAGTGATAGTAGAGCCTCCGACTCTTGATCTCAGCTCAGGTCTTGATCTCAAGGTCCTGGGATGGAGCCCCATGTCAGGCTCCCTGCTCAGGGGGAGTCTGCTTCTCTCTCCCTCTCCCTCTCCCTCTGTGTGTGCTCTCTAGCTCTCACTCTCTCTCAAATAAATAAATAAAATCTTTTTAAAAACTGCCTTCAGCCAATGATTGCCGAAGACTTTTTTAAGTTTCTGTTTATTTAAGTAATCTCTACACCCAACGTGGGGCTTGAACTCCTGACACCAGGATCAAGAGCCAGATGCTCTACCAACTGAGCCAGGCAGGTGCTCCTAAGATTTCTTAAAGGATGCAGCAAATCCTGGTTTTCACATGTTATTATATTGCTATAAGGTAGACATTGTGCACATGGTAATGAGGCATTTCAGGTAGACTTTAGGGCAGTGTTTGACAAAGTATCTGGAAGCACTCAGCTCTTAGATGTCTTAACCTCTGTAACCAGCCATAGCAGATGGGAATCAGGAGAAAGGCTGGAATAAGATTGGTGGAAAGAAGTGGTTGGAAAGATTACAATGAATGATGAGAATTGATACGAATTTTCAGTATTAGAAATCAGGGTTGAAGGGGCGATTTGACTGGCTGAGTTGGTAGAGCATGTGACTCTTGATCTTGGGGTTGTAAGTTCGAGTCCCACATCAGGTGAAGAGATTACTTAAAAATAAAATCTCAAAAAAAAAAAAAAAAAGAAACAGAAAAGAAATTAGGGTTTAGCTCATCATTTTGAGGTTCCTTCTCCTACCTCAAAAGTGCCCAAATCATGCCTGAACTAGGAGGCAGGTCCTGGGCAATAATAGGTCAGTCCATTCTGGACAGGAGCCTGAAATCTGCAGAATGCCCTGGATTACTGATGTCGCCCGCCCCAAGGAGGAAGAGGAACAAAGATCGTGTTCCTTGATCAAAGGTTAAAATTTGAAATTCATGGTGAGCTCAAGAGATACACAGTTTTGTGTCAAGGACAATGGATAAGGCTCGAAATCAAGCTGAGTTAAAGGTGAAGTTTGGGAAAAACCTAGAGAATGGGGGGCGCCTGGCTGGGGCTTAGTCAGTAGAGCGTGTGGCTCTTGATCTCCAGGTTGCGGGTTCAAGACTCATGTTGGGTGTAGAGATTAGTTAAAAATAAAATCTTTTTTTTAAAGATTTTATTTATTTATTTGACAGAGATAGAGACAGCCAGCGAGAGAGGGAACACAAGCAGGGGGAGTGGGAGAGGAAGAAGCAGGCTCCTAGTGGAGGAGCCTGATGTGGGGCTCGATCCCAGAATGCTGGGATCACTCCCTGAGCAGAAGGCAGACGCTTAATGACTGAGCCACCCAGGTGCCCCCAAAAATAAAATCTTAAAAAATAAAAACAAACACCTCACCTGGAGAATGGACCTCTGAAATTAAAGCTTAGAGTTGGAAAGGTCCAGTTTCCCTCTGAATGCAGGAGTTCCCATGGAAACACTCCTGACATGTGAACATCCGCCCCAGAAGAGGGAGAAAATAAAACGCGGGGGGAGCAAGCATAGACAGGTTTCCATTCCGGATCTTCCACTTACTAACCGTATGATCTTGGTCAAGTTAACCTTCATTAAAAAGTGTGCCTATTTCCTCACTATTAAACGAAGCTAATAATAGTATTAAATAATGTGTTGTGGGGCGCCTGGTTGGCTTAGTCAGTTGAACATCTGACTCTTGGTTTTGGCTCAGGTCACGATCTCAGGGTCCTGGCATTGAGTCCCTCACCACGCTCCGCACTCAGCAGGGAGTCTGCTTGGGATTCTCTCTCTCCCTCTGCCCCCCACTTTCTCTCTAAAATAAATAAATAAAATATTTAAAAAAAAATAATAGGTTGACATAGTGTTGGGTACCCAGTGACCATTCAGTAAATGGTAGGTGGTAGGTGAGAAGGCAGAGAACAGGCATAAGATTCTCACAGGACCAAATTCTAGAAGACAGAATGCATGCATCTGGGTAAAGGCAGTACACTGATTCAATTAGCCTGCCCACTGCAAACACCTGTGAGAGATTCTGGCAAAAATTTCCATGAGAATCAGGGACCTACTAAAAATCACAGAAACCCAAGATTCTTTACCGGTAGAGTTTGAGATCGGGGGGAGGGAGGTGTCATCCTAGGTCTGGTGACCACAGGTGTCAAACAATAAGGGCTGCTAGAGACCTTCCTGAGGACCGTGCCACCTTTCCATCTGCTCAGTTGGTTGACCCTACTGAGTGCCAGGCACTGTTCTCGGCACGCGGGGTTCTGCCGTGAGCACAGCCAAGACGCCCCTCTAAATACCAGCTTTCTGTCCTTGCAGTTGCTGGGCCACCATCTGGCGGAATCATCTTCTACTTTTCTTCTTCCTTGAACTTCACATCCATTTAGTCAGCAAATCCGGTCGGCTGTCTTCCCACAACTTGTCCAGGAAGCAGCCCCTTTCCACCGCCTCCAGGGCCGCCCATGGCCCAGGCCACCCTCCTCTGCCACCGAGGTCATCGCCACAGCCGGCATCCCTATCTCGTCCCGCTCCCTCTCAACGCAGCTGCTGGATGATCTCACTGGAACCCGGGAGGTTCCCGTCACCACGAGCCTCGATTCCCCGCGATGGCTCCCACGTCTCTCAGAGTGAAGCCGGAGTTCTCACCGTGGCCTGAGGCCCCGCAGGCTGTGGTTCCTTTTCTCTGCTGTGCTCGGCCCCTGCTGCTCTTTATTCCCGCCCCACTGGGCTCGCGGGCCCCCTTGCTGTCCCGCAGGCGCGCCCCAGCTTTGGGACTTCGGCCGTCGCAGTTGCCTTTCCTGGGAAGGGCCACGTTCCCTCAGCTCCTTCCCTTTCTCAGTGAGGCCTTCCTGACCATCCAAGTAGCAACGGCCATCCTGGGCCCGCCCAGAATTCCCAGCCCCTTTCCTGCTACCGCTTCCTGATAATTCTATCAGCATCACCTCCCCAACAGACACACGCATGCACGCAGACACATGGAGACACACGCATACACACACACGCACACATACACAGTAACATACACACAGACACACCTGCACAGACACACACACTCATAGCAACATACACATATACATACAATCACACACCCATGCACACACACACACGGATACCAGCTCTCCATCCTTCACCACTTTCTCTACGACAGAGTTTAGCCCATAGTAAGTACTCCACAACTATCTAAGGGATGAAAGAATGAATATTTTGGACCAGGCTCCGTTAAGAGTGTTTTTTATGGGGGCGCCTGGGTGGCTCAGTCGTTAAGCGTCTGTCTTCGGCTCAGGTCATGATCCCAGGGTCCTGTGATCGAGCCCCGAGTCGGGCTGCTTGCTCTGTGGGGAGCCTGCTTCTCCCTCTCCCTCTGCCCCTGCTTGTGTTCCCGCCCCCCTCTCTCTCTGTCAAATAAATAATAATAATAATAATAAATTTTTTTAAAAAGTGTTTTTTATGATTTTAAAAGTACATACCAATATAAAATACTCAGCCACTGTGGAAAAGGGTCTGGATGTTCCCCAAAACATTAAGCAAAGAGTCACCCACTGTATGACCCAGCAATTCCACTCCTGGGTATGCACCCAAGAAACTGAAAAACATATGTTCACACAAAAACTCCTACATGAACGTTCACAGCAGCATTACTCATAATAGCCAAAGAGCAGAAACAACTCAAATGTCCTTCAGGTGATGGAGGGACAAACGGACCACGACGCAGCCACACAAGGGAGTATCACGTGGCCATAGAAAGGAGTGGAGCTCTGATCCGTGCCATAGCTCCGAAGGGCCTTGAAAACAGTGTGCCAGGGGAAAGAAGCCAGACACGAAAGGCCGCATATTATATGATTCCATTTATTTTTGGTTATTTTTTAATTTTTTTAAAAAAGATTTATTTATTTATTTTAGAGTGAGAGAGCCAGAGCACACCCATGGTAGGGTGGGAGGGACAGAGGGAGGGGGAGAGAGAGTCCCAAACAGACTCCCCACTGAGCTCGGAGCCCGACGCGGGGCTCCATCCCATGACCCTGAGATCATGACCTGAGCCGAAATGGAGAGTCGGACACTTAGCTGACTGAGCCACCCAGGCGCCCCTGTGTATGGTTCCATTTAAATAAATGACCAGAATAGACAAATACAGAGAGTCAGAAAGTGGATTCGTGGTCCCCAGGGGCTGGGGGAGCAGAGTGCAGAGTGACTGACCGCTAATGGGAAGGGGTTTCTTATTTGGAGTGATGAAAATGTTCTAGAAGAAGTAGCCGTGAACATACTAAGAACCACAGACTTGGACACACTTTAAACAGTGAATTCTACGCGAACTTCCTTTAAGTCTTATTTATTCAAGGAATCTTTACACCCAACACGGGGCTCGAATTCATTCGGACAGGGCCAACCAGGCACCCTTATGTGGGCTTTAGCTCAAAAAAACAAAAACCCACATGATGTTAGAGAGTCCTTTTTTTTTTTTTTTTAACTTTTAGTTATTTACTTTTTAGTGATCTCTACACCCAACGTGGGGCTCAAACTCATGACCCCAAGATCAAGAGTTGCTCGCTCCTCCAGCCAGGCGCCCCAAGATGTGAGATAGTCTTAATCTCTCCATCTTACAGTCTGTGAAAGTAAGTTCAGGGGAGATCTCTGCCCTGCGGCAGCAACCCTGCACGTCTTCACAGGCCAGTCTGACCCAGGTCTTGGTGGCCGGCCCTGCAGTTCATCCCGGAGCAGCCGGAGAGAAGAGGCTTAGGGAGTTGCTGCCCTGGGGCTGATTCTCACCCACCCTGATCTTTCTGGAGCCTGCTATGAGGCCTTCTCATCTCTCTCCCCAGTCTCCCAGGGGTAGCCCTTGCCACTGTCCCCCTGCCTCCAAAGACGTCTGCAGGCCTCTGCCTCACCCATGAGGCCTCTGGGCTCCAGGCGACAGGTGGCGTCTCTGCACAGCACGGCGGCTCGCTGCCCGGGCCATCTGCTCTCGGGACCCCCAGCTCGGCGTCATCCCGTGGGACTCCGGACACAGGGAGCTGACATCCTGCTGACTTTGGCCGCCTGTGTACGTACCATCCTGTCGGAACCCGTGGGCGCTCAGCGTGGGGAAGAGCCAGGTCAGGAGAAGCGTGGCCACCGGCCCAGCCGCGGCAGCGACGGTCCTCACGGTCCCGCTGGCCACCACGCTGCGGCGGGGGAAGGTTTCACACTCAGATGCGGAGGTAAAATAGATTTTCCGGGTCTCGTCCCTGCCAGAGCCAAGCCCCTGACCCAGATGGTCTGACTCAAATCAGAATAAAATCCAGTTGGCATGATATCTGATACGACAGTAAATTAAAATGAGGACGTTTCTAGAAAACACAAGATGATTTGTTCTTTGAACGTTCTTCTCTAACCCCTTCAAAATTTCTGCCTTATCTTTCCAACGATAAATTCAGAGGAGCCAAGAATTCAGAAGAGTCTCTCTGGAAACATTTAGAAAATCATCCCTGGGAAAATTTGTGGGTAGACCCGTAAAGCCACTTAATAACTTTTACAAACTGGTCCTGCAATATGCATAAATTTCTTTCTCAAGATTAGGAATTGAACTGGTGGCCTTTATGCTATATTTGAACATTGTCCCCCAAATTGGAGCATTCCACAGGCTGGAGGTCATCACCCATCAGGAACATTTAAGTCACGGCACCTCACCTAGGCCTTCTTCAATTACCAGCCCGATTTTCCAGCTGCTTCTTCTGTCCTTCAGATGGACGAGCCTGGCTAATTGCTGGGACAGAAGGGTCGCGGCTCCTGAAACATTTCTGCTTGTGTTTATGGTTGAAGGGATCGCTTCAGCAAGGATGGGGGCAGGGCTCCTTTTCTCGGTAAGCAAGGCTGGCCATCAGTCTTCCTGAACGGGCTCCATGTTGACAAGGAGGCAGGGAGGCCCTGCTCTAGTGACCCAGGGCCAAGCATGGGAAGAGCCAGATCTGGGACTGAATCCCTGCCCAGGCCCAGGCTGGCCGTGTGGGGTTGGAGCGGTTCCTCATCGCCGAGCCTGAGTCTCCTGCTCTGTGAGACAGAGGGGCTAACGGCTGTCCCCAGCCTGGCTGTTTAAGGGCAGAAATCCTGTCCGGGAAGGCACCTGGCGGTCTCGCCCCTGGGAGGTTCCAACAACGGGTGCAGGAAGGAGAGGTTAGAGGAAAACACACACTGCCATGACCCCCGCCATGGGGATGAAGGTCCTTTCAGCTTCAAGAACAGTAGCGCTTTTTCTGGTGAGGGATTTCTCTTCCCGAGTCTCAAAATCAGGGTGTGAGCCAGGCCTCCCATGATCTCAGCAACTTCTATGCCTTTTACTCAGCAGTGGTCTGAGTAAGCAAGACCCGAACTAGTCTAGCGGAACGTTTCTCAAGGAACCTTGGAAAGGGGGTGACCTCGCGTTGAATGCTGCGCCCCAGGACTGGCAGCTGACGTCACAGCTCACCCACTGCAGCACGGGTGTGAGGGTGACTGCTGCCACCCCTGATCGATTGATCAATCGATATATTGATTATTTTTAAATTTTTGTTAGTAATCTCTATACCCAACGTGGGGCTCGAACTCACAACCCCAAGATCAAGAGTCACATCCCCACCGACCCAGCCAGCCAGGCGCCCGCAGCTGCTCCTGATTTAGAGAGAAAAGAACCGAGCATTACATCACCAGAGCTAGTGTTTATTGGGCCCTTATTGATCCAGGAATTTAGTTGTATTATTTTATTTCATCATTTCATTTACTTTGCTATCCTCACCCCATTTTAGAAAGGAGGGAGCTGAGGCCCAGGAGGATAAGGAACCGATCCCAGGTCACACAGTGCTTTCTGAAGCCAGAAGGGGTGTGCTTCCCAGCAGGTGAGGTTGGAGGGTCTTTACAGCAAGGGCCTGCATCTGGAGGGCAGACCGGGGTTGGGGACAAATGAGGATGAAGTTCGGGATGTGGCCACAGGGGGGCAGTGCATCAACACGAAACGGAAAGGCGGCCCCTTGCCCAGCCCTCAGCCCTTGAAGGCCTCCAAGGGGTCATTTTAACATTTATTTGACAGGTTTGGCAGGCAGTAGTGGGAACTGGGCAAAAGTGTGGTGTCTGGGGCCCTGCTGCCTGGTATCCAAGCTGTCTCCATCATTTCCCCTTGCGGACCTGTTCTCCTCCTCTGCAGTGGCTCACTGAGCATTGGCCGAAGAGGACCCCAAAGCCACAGCGGACAGGTGGCCGCGCTTAACTAGTTGAAGCCAGGGGGCGGCAAGGATCACGGTGCGCGGCGAGATGGAGACGGCAGCCGGCGGGGCCAGAGCAGAGGAGAGTTACAGAGGCAGTTAGCAGAACTTGGTGTAATCAGCGGAGCAATAGTTGGTGAGCCAACAAGGGTACTCTTCAAATTGAACCACCAAAAAAAAAAAGGATGATGATGATGAAGATAAAAGCAGTTGCTCCAATAGAAAGTCACACCCCCTTGCCCAGTTTCTATGCAAAGTCAGTTTTCAAACCCAGAACCCACTGATTGAAGAAGAGGCTGGAACTCCAGGATTGAAGGACCCTGCAACACACGGCTGTTGAACTTGGTAATGATTCCTTCTGGCCTTCTCCCAGAGGGACTTACGGTTATTTACTTGGGTAATTGGGCATTGGGAAAAGGAAAATACCTAAAATTTTGAGGACAATTGGCCAGACTCCCAGCTGGCTTTGATAACCTGAGACCCACAGTGTGATCATGGTTCCTTGTTAGAACGGGAGCACGTTCGGGGCGCCAGGCGGGCTCAGATGGTGGAGTGTGCGACTCGAGGTTGTGAGTCACAACCTACACACTGGGTGTAGAGATTCCTTAAAAGTAAAATCCTTTGGGGCGCCTGGGTGGTTCAGTCGGTGAAGCGTCTGCCTTTGGCTCAGGTCATGATCCCAGGGTCCTGGGATCGAGCCCCACGTCAGACTCTCTGCTCAGTGGAGAGCCTGCTTCTCCCTCTCCCTCTGCTTGTGCTCTCTCTCTCTTTTCTCTCTGTCAAATAAATAAATAAAATCTCTAAAAAGAAGAAGAATAGGAGCATATAGGGGCCAGGTAATAAATAGCAATAAATGGAGCTCTGGCCAAAGTCCAGTTCAAAAGAGTAGATGTGTCGAGATTTGTGTAACCCAGCAGTCATTTCCCCAGTCTCCCCATTGTATATTAGTAATAGACATCCTTGAAAGTTGGCCTAATCCCTGCAGTTCTTTTCATTATAGCCATCTGGATGGGTATGTAATGGTATCTCAATGTGGTTTTAATCTACTTTTCCAAATTGGCTAATAATTTTCAGTATCTTCATATGCTTATTAGATATTTGCATATCTTCTTTGGTGACATGCCTATTTTGCCCATATTTTAATTTGGTTGTTTGTTTATTGAGTTCAGTTCTTTATATAGACTGGATACAAGCCCTTATCACATAGAGAATGTGCAAATAATTTTTCCCAGTGGCTTATCTTTTTATTTTCTTAATTGTGTCTTTCACAGAGCAAAGGTTTTTAATTTTGAAGTTCACTGTTTTTTCCTTTTATGGATCGTTCCCTCAGTATCATGGCTAAGAATTCTTTGCCTAACCTCAGGTCACAAAGATTGTCTCCAGCGTTCTCTTCTAAAAGTTTTATAGTTTTACTTTGTATATTTTTATCTATAATCAAATTTATTTTACCACCAAATTCTATTACATGATCCAAGAACTATATAATTAATTTTTATTGAGTTTAAATTCACAGAACATAAAATTAACCATTTTAAACTACACAGTTCAATGACTTTTAGTACATTCATAATATTATGAAACCACAACCTCTATCTAGTTCCAAAACATTTTACTTCACAAAACAAAACAAAATAAAACCCTGTACCTATTTTTCTCTTCCTGCATCCCCTGGCAACCACCTACGTGACTTCTGGTTTTGTGGCTTTACCTATTCTGGACATTGCATGAAATGAAAACAAATAATACATGTTCTTCTTTTTTTTTTCTTTAAGATTTTATTTATTTACTCGAGAGAGTGAGCAAGAGAGAGCACAAGGTGGGGGAGGGGCAGAGGAGAGGGAGAAGCAAGCTCCCAGCTGAGCAGGGAGTCTGACATGGGACTCGATCCCAGGACCCCAGGATCATGACCTGAGCTGAAGGCAGACGCTTAACTGACTGAGTCACCCAGGCGCCCAACATGTGTTCTTTTACTTAGCGTGTTTTCAAGGTTCGTCCATGTGGTAGCAGGTGTCAGTATTTCATTGCTTTTGGGGCACCTGGCTGGCTCAGTCCGTGGAGCGTGGGACTCCATCTCAGACTCAAGAGTTTCAGCTCCACATTGGGGATAGAGTTTACTTAAAAAAATTTTTTTTTAATATTTCATTCCTTTTTATGACTCGATAATATCCTATCATCTACATATGCTGAAATTTAGTTATCCATTCATCCACTGATGGGTATTTGGGTTGTTGCCATCTTTTGACTGTTATGAATAGTGCTGCTATGAACACAATATATATGTACAAATAGTTACTTGAGTACTCGTTTTCAGTTCTATTGTGTAAGTAGCTAGTAATAGAACTGCCGGATCGTGTGGTAATTCTGTTTAACTTTTCGAAGAACCGATGAACTGTTTTTCTACAGTGGTTGTGTTGTTGTATGTTTGTACCAGCAAAGTATAAGAGTTCCAATTTCTCCACATTCTCACCGATACTTGGTACTTTCTGTTTTTTAAATTATCTTCATCCTAACGGGTGTGTAATCTCATTATGGTCTTGATTTGCATTTTCCTAATGACTACTGATGTCGAACGTCTTTCACATCATTATTGGCAATTTGTCTTCTTTAGAGAAATATCTATTCGTGTCCTTTGATGCACAAATGTTTTTAATGTCTCTGTAATCAATTTTGACTTAATTTTTTAAAATAAAGCACTAAGGAGGTGCCTGGCTAAATCAGTTGGTGGAGATGCGACTCTTGATCTCAGGCTTGTGACTTTGAGCCCGAGTTTGGGTATAGAGATTACTTAAAAAATAAAATCTTTATAAGGGCTTCAGAGGGGAGGGGGGTGGGGGAATGGGATAGACCGGTGATGGGTAGTAAGGAGGGCACATATTGCATGGTGCACTGGGTGTTATACGCAAATAATGAATCATCGAACTTTACATCAAAAACCGGGGATGTACTGTATGGTGACTAACATAATATAATAAAAAAACATTAAAAAAATAAAAATAAAATAAAATCTTTAAAATAAAATAAATGAGGCATGAAGTTTAAGTCAAAGTGGGGTTTTTGGGTTTTTTTGCATATGGATATAGAATTGTTCCAAAACTATTGGTTGAAAAGATTATCCTTCCTCCATTGCATTAATGTCAAAAATCAAATCTCCATATTTCATTGGTCTGCATATCTAAACATTCACCAACAGCACATTGCCTTGATTACTATAGCTTTAAAATGGGTTGTGTCATTACATTATCAATTTCATTCTTCTTTTTCAAGACTCTGTTAGCTACTCTTTGCCTTTTCATATCAATTTTATTTATTTTATTTTATTTTATTTTTATTTATTTATTTTTAAAGATTTTATTTATTTATTTGACAGAGATAGAGACAGCCAGCGAGAGAGGGAACACAAGCAGGGGGAGTGGGAGAGGAAGAAGCAGGCTCATAGTGGAGGAGCCTGATGTGGGGCTCGATCCCAGAACACCGGGATCACGCCCTGAGCCGAAGGCAGACGCTTAACCGCTGTGCCACCCAGGCGCCCCTATTTTATTTTTTTTTAAGATTGTATTTTAAGTAATCTCTACACCCAATGTGGGGCTCAGACTCACAACCCCAATTTCAAGAGTTGCATGCGCTACTGACTGAGCCGGCCAGGTGCCCCTATGTCTATAAACAATCTTGATGGGATTTTTGTTGGAATTGAGTTTAATGGACTTGGGGAGAATTAACATCTTTATTTACTATGTTAAGTGTGCCAATTCATGAACATGGTATGTTTCTCCATTTATATTTTTTAAAGATTTTATTTTTAAATAATCTCTACATCCAATATGGGGCTCAAACTTCCATCCCTGAGATCAAGAGTCTTGAGCTCCACTGACTGAGCCAGCCAGGCATTTAGATCTTCTTTGATGACTTTCCATTTATTTAGATCTTCTTTGTGACTTTCATCAGAATGTTGTAGTTTTCCTGGCATATGTTATTAGATTTATACCCAAGCGTTTCATTTTTTGGTATTATAAATATTAATTTTTTTTAAATTTTGGTTTCCACTTGTACATTGCTAGCATATAGAATGAAATATGGTTTCTTTTTGTGTGTTGGCCTTGTATCCCGTGACCTTGCCAAATTCACTTATTAGTTTAAGGAGTGGTTTTTTTGTTTTTGTTTTTTGTTTTGTTTTGTGGAGACCTTGGGATTTTCTATGCAGACAATCATGTTATCTGATAATAGAAACAGTTTTATCTCTTCCTTTCCAATCTCTATGCCTTTTATTTCTTTTCCTTGCTACCAAGATTAGATTATGAGCCATTTTTACTCACATTTCTTTTTTTTTTTTTTTTAAAGATTTTATTTATTTATTTGACAGAGATAGAGACAGCCAGCGAGAGAGGGAACACAAGCAGGGGGAGTGGGAGAGGAAGAAGCAGGCTCATAGCGGAGGAGCCTGATGTGGGGCTTGATCCCAGAACGCTGGGATCACGCCCTGAGCCGAAGGCAGACGCTCAACCGCTGTGCCACCCAGGCGCCCCAACATTTCTGACACCAAATAGTGTGAGCTTTTTCCACACAAGCAATCGCTCTGACCAAACGGTTGTCCTACAATTTAATTCAATTCTTTCTCTTTTTTTAAGATTTTATTTATTTATTTATTTATTTGAGAGAGAGAGAGAGGACATGCAAGGGGGGGTGGCAGTTTACAGAAGGGAAGGGGAAAGAAAAGGGAGAGAATCCCAAGAACACTCCCCGCTGAATGCTGAACACAGACCCCAATGTGGGACTTGATCTCACGACCCCAAGATCATGACCTGAACCCAAACCAAGAGTCGGATGCCTAACTGACTAAGCCACCAAGTGCCCCTAATTCAATTCTGACACTAACTACCCAGAGTTAGCACAGATCACACAGGTTAAGGGCTCAGTCCCATAAGACTCTCTCACCTTCCCCCTAATCCCAGACACCAGTCCCAAGTCCCCAGTTGTTACCTGCACTTCTGATAAACCAGCTTGTCAATTTGGATAATTTACTAGAATGGCTCTTAGGATTCAGGAAAACACTTTACTCACTATTATCAAATTATTATTAAGGATACAACTCAGGGGTGCCTGGGTAGCTCAGTCAGTTGGGCGAATGCCTTCAGCTCAGGTCATGGTCCCAGGGTCCCGGGATCAAGCCCCACATCGGACTTCCTGCTCAGCGGGGAGTCTGCTTCTTCCTCTGCCCCTCACCCTGCTCTCATGCTCTCTCTTTCTCTCTCTCTCAAATAAATACATAAAATCTTAAAAACAACAATAACAACAAAAGGATACAACTCAGAAACAGCCAACAAAAGACATGCCTGAGGCAAGGTATGGTGGAAGGTTCTCAGAGCTTCCATTGCCTTCTCTGGGGTGCCACCTTCCTGGCATCTCAATGTTTTCAACGACTTAAAAACTCTCTGAACTCTGTCATTGTGGGGTTTTGGGGGGGGCTTTCATCATGTAGGCACAGTTGATTAAATCATTGGCAGTTGGTGATTAACTTAACCTCTAGCCCCTTTCCCTTACCCCAAAGTTGGGGGGTTGGGGGGTGGGGGTAGGTCTGAAAGCTCCAATCCCCTAATCATGCCTTTGTCTTTCTGGTGACCAGCACCCATCCTGAAGCTATCTATAGGCCTGCTAAGAATCGCCTCATTAGGGGGGCACCTGGGTGGCTCAGTTGGTTAAGCATCTGACTTTGATCTCAGCTCAGATCTTGATCTCAGGGTTGTGAGTTCAAGCCCTACATTGGGCTCCATGTTAAGTGTGGAGTCTACTTAAGTGTGGAGCCTACTTTAAAAAAATTGCCTCCTTAGAACAAAAGATACTCTCATTTCTCCTACCAGGAAATTCCCTGGGATTTAGGAGCTCTGTGATTTAGGAGCTCTGTGTCTGGAATGGGGGACAAAGTCCAAATATGTATTTCTTACTTGTCACAGGTTACAAAACAGCTTTGACTTCCATCTTGGGGGCTCCCTCTGGTGTTCTCACTTGCTTGCTCTGGGGAAAGCCAGTTGCCATATTATGAGCTGCCTTATGGAAAGGTCCACATGGCAAAGAACTATGGTAGGTCTCTAGCCAACAGCCAGTAAAGAACTGAGACCCTCAGAAAAATAGCCTGGATACAACTATTTGAGAGCGCTTGGAAGCAGATCCTTCAAGCACAGTCAAGTATTGGGTGAATTCCAAGAGAACTGGAGGCATGAGGGGGTGGGCAGGGTGGAGGGGGTTGCTGAGAGATGGTGATGACAGAGGTGGGCCTCCAGGAAGGAGCCACAGGCTTCACCAGCAGGGAGGGGTGGCCTTCAAGCTCGAGCAAGGCAAGAAGGCTGGGACTTGGTCCTAGACCGCTGTGCGCCATGGTGGGGGGTCAGCATAGCCGGTTGGGCTAAAGGACTGGCTTGGGGCTGGTGGAGGATCAGGTGGTTCCGGTCAGGGTCCAGGGTCACGACAGTTCTATGGCCCCAAGATGGCCCTGGAGGGACGGAGAGGGAAGTCAGGGAGCTGGGTGTGGGTGGCCTATCCACAGGCCCTGATGGTCATCGGGGTGGAATTCACAGGCAGAGGTGGACAAAGGTGCACAGGGCCTGCAGGGGTCTGGGACTGGGCGGGGTCCTGGGCCAATAGCTTGGAGTAGGACCTGGAACTAGCATAAATTCTGACATCTAGACCCTGGGGAGAAGGAGCCAGAAGTGGGTAGGGAGAGTCGGGAGCAGTGGCTGAGATGGGAGCCATTGAACCTGACTAACCTCCTTTCCTGGGCAACTGAGCTGAGCTGAATTTTCTTTTCTTTCTTTCTTTCCTTCTTTCTTCTTTGCTTTTCTTTTTAATTTCGTTTTTAAGTAATTTCTCCACCCAGTGTGGGGCTTGAACTTACAACCCTGAGATCAAGAGTCACATACTCTACCGACTGAGCCAGCCGGGTGCCCCATGAATTTTCCATTTTTATTTAACAAATACTTATTTAGGGCTTTCTACACATTCACTCATTTAATCTTTCCAACAACCCTGAGGGAGAAAAGGTCCTTAATTGTATTTTACATGTGAAGATTCTAAACCTCAGAGAGATTAAGTATCTTGCCCAAGGTTGCCCAGGACAGGGTCTGAATACTGTCAGGCGGCCTCCTGAGTACTTTCCCCAGGAGAAAAAATAATGACCTTCCAAACTGGAAATATCCATTGTTTTCCCTGATTTTGAAGGCAACTAAAGAGACATAAAAGTATTTGAGCAACATAAAAGGGGATAAACAGAAATGGAAAATTAGCCCATGTTAAGAATAGAGATGGAGACATAGAGTCTACATCTAGTTTTTTTTTTTAAGGTTTTACTTATTTATTTTAGAGAGAGACAGAGAGAGAGCATGAGTGGGGGAAGAGGCAGAGGGAGAGGGAGAGACAGAACCTCAAGCAGACTCCCCTCTGAACACGGAGCCCGTTGTGGGGCTCGATCGCACAACCTTGAGATCATGGCCTGAGCCAAAATCAAGAGTTGGACGCTGAACTGACTGAGCCACCCAGGCACCCCGACGTCTAGTGTTTAACGCTACAGATCAGAACCGGCTCTTTGGAGATTAAATCAGCAAATCACAATGCTGGCAGCCAGGCCCCGTGTATCACAAGCCCGGGAAGCAGGGGGAAAAGAGGGTTTGGACCAGGAGGAGGAAGAGTTGGCAGCGGTGCTGAGGAGCTGGTGGGGCTCTAGAATGCAGGGCAGTGAAGGGCCTATGCTGGGGCTCTGAGAAAACCCGCAGGATGGGAGGCATTGGCACTTCTGAATATTCCAGTCCTGCTCTGCTGGGCCGTTAGGAGTGGAGCCTCACCCTGGGCAGCGGGCACAGCTGGGCCTTGAGCTGGCAGGAGGCAGAGGACATCCAGCCCAGGGGGATCTGACCGCCTGTCCTCCCTGCTCCCAGCCCACTGCCTGGGTCTGGGGTTGGCAGGGGAGAGCTCGCTCGCCTGGATCCCCACCCAGCCTCCCTTAATGAGCCTCAAAGGAGCTCCAGCTGTCAGTCACCCGGCTGCCAGCCGACCTCCCTCGTATTAGGAAGAGGCTGTGAACAAAGGCGCCAGGCATGGCAACAGCAGGTCTGGCGGGCCGGCGGTGACCAAGGCCCGGCAATGTTGCCCAGGGGCCAGCGCCTGTCCTGACCTCTGGGGATGAGGATCCTGGGCTCTAAGGAGAGCTAGGGCCCCGGAAAATCAGCATGGTTTTCTTCCCTGACTCTTCCAAGATGGCCGAGACTGCTTTCCTCCTCAGCAGAGTGTGAGGTTTCTGGGGGGAGAGCATCGAGCTTGCTGCCTAAGGAGGTAGTGTTCTCGCAGGACGAGCGGAGGGAACCTGGCAGGAGGCATGAAGCTGCAGACAGAAGGGCTGGGGGAGAGCCAGAGCAGGGCAGGTCTCAGGAGCCGCCCCGAGATGTCTGGGCTTCCTCTCCATCAGCCCTTCTCAGGGAACCTGCCGCCACAGGGCCGCGTGTCCCACCCTGACATCCGGGCCTGGAGTGCCTCAGGTGTAGTGCCGGTTCTCAAACGCAGCTCTGCTCTGCGAATTTGTGAAATGAAAGAGAAAAGGTATGTGCCCCCCTGCCCCCACACGCAGAGGTGGGACAGAGAGGATAACTGCTATAGTCCAAATCCAAAAAAAAACAAAAACCAAAAATAAAAAGAGAGAGAGAGGCAAAGGAAATCATTGGTCCACAGAAATCCTGAAATCCAGCTTGCTAGACATGGCAAGTTCCTAGATTAGGTTTCAAGGCCTGGGAATAATTCTGCATGACGTTTGGCTTCTGAAGAGTTTTCTCAGCCTGCTTCCCTCAGTAAAATTTTAGAGATCTGACAGCCTTTCTTCATTCTGTACATCTCTCTTTTTCAGTCCAAGCTGGCAGCGTTTCTGCTTCTATAGTTTCCTCAGGAACTTTGTGGGTCTTCTGAGAATCTCACTCAGACTCACTCCACGCCACCGAAGCCATTCCCACAGATCTCGAGGATGAGGCCTTCTCTATCTTGGGCCCCTGCTGGGGGCAGGACCCTTAAACATCCTAGAGGCCCTATGGCTTGTTTGGAGAGGGTCTGGGAGGGACATCGTTAAAATATTGAAAGGTCCCTCCGTGTGACTGAAAACTACTCCAATTGCTTGATTTTGCTGAGGTCTTAACAAACCGTTGTATAGTCATACCCTTGCCTCTGATTTCCAGGCCGTGTTTGTTCGTTTGTTTCCAAGAGTGTTCAGAAGTCATTTCTTAACATTAGCGTGGTTTGCCATCTACAGAGACTGAGAACTTCCCAAACCATCAAGCCCTGGCTCCTTTTTTCTCTCACAGTCTTTCCTTCGATTGATCTCTCTCCTCTTGTGTTTTGCTGTGACCCACAAGAAACCGGGCAGCACCTTCAACGCTTTGCTTGGAAGTTCTCCTCAGCTAGACCTCCAAGTTCATTAGGCACATGTCCTACCTTCCCTGACGTTGCAGATGACAGGCTCATGAAACTTTCTGTCATTATGTAACAACTCCACCCCACTTCCTTTAGTTTCTTTTCTTTTCTTTTCTCTTCTTTTTTTTTTTAGGATTTTATTTATTGGGCTCCCTGCTCAGCCGAGAGCCTGTTCTCCCTCTCCCGCTCCCCCTGTCTGTGCTCTCTCTCAAATAAACAAATAAAATCTTAAAAACAGCAACAACAAAAATATTTTATTTATTCATTTGAGAGAGCGAGAGAGAGCATGAGCAGGGTGAGGGACAGAGGGAGAGGGACAAGCAGACTCCCCGCTGATCACGGAGCCCAAGTCACGGTTCGATATGGGGCTCGAGCTCAGGACCCCGAGACCATGACCCAAGATGAAGTCAGACACCTAACTGACTGAGCCATCCAGGTGCCCCACTTCCTCTAGTTTCTAGTAATATTTTCTTCATTTCCTTTTGAGCCTTCACTGGCAGCCTCGTCAAAGTCCAGGTTTCTCCTAACAGCCTACTCAAAGCAATTTAGGCTTTTTCTAAGGTGCTCCTCAAAACCCTTCCAGACTTTGCTCACCTTGGTTCCAAAGCCACTCCCACACTTAGGTGTTAATTATGGCAGCCCCCCATTTCCAGATGCCAAAATCTGTATTCGTTAGCTATTCCTGCAAAACAAATCGCCTCAAAACATAGTGTTTTAGAAGAACCCTTACTACCTCCTGGTTTTGGTGTGTCAGGAACTCAGGCGTAGGTTCATTGACTCCCTGGCTCAGGGCCTATCACATGGGGTTATGGTCTTATCTGAAGGCTGGACAAAGGAAAGGTCCACTTCCAAGTTTACTCAAGTAGCTGTCAACGGGATTCAGTTCCGCATCGGTTGTTGGACTGAGGACCTCAGTTCATCTCCGGCTGTTGGCTGGCAGCCACCCCTGTTCCTTGTCATGCAGGCCTCTCCACAGGACAACTCACAACATAACAACTCACATCATCAGAGCAAGCCAGGAGATGAGCAAGAGAGAGAGTGAATTTGAGCAAGACAGAAGTTACATTCTTTTGTAAGCTGGGAAGCAACATCCCATCACTTCTGCTATATTCTATTTGGTGTTTTGTTTTGTTTTGTTTTGTTTTGGGCAGGGAGGGGAGAGGGAGAAGGAGAGAGAGAATCCCAAGCAGGCTCCATGCCCATAGAGCCTGATGCCAGGCTTGATCTCATGACCCTGAGATCATGACCTGAGCCAAAATCAAGAGTCGGACACTCAACCGACTGAGCCACCTAGGCGCCCTGCTGTATTCTGTTTGTTAGAATCAAGTGATGGGTTTATCCTGTGGTTAATGGGAGGTTAATACACAGGACATGAATAGCAGGAGATAGGGATCATTGGGAGCCATTTCAGAAGCTGCCAACTACACATTCTTGAAATTCTCTTCTGTGGATTTGTTAGTTCCATACCTGCTAAGTCCTCCATGCTTCAGCCTTCAGAGATGTTGCTAGACCTGAGCTGTCCTCTTTTTTCACAGCAAACCTTCTCTCTGACTGGGCTCAATCTTATTTCTACTGGTGACTCTGGGGTTCACTCCATTAGAGGTATTTAAGAGGTAGCAATCCGGCTAGATGACGAGACAAGACTTATGAAATGATACAAAGAATAATATAGTGAATAACCACAAACTCACTGCCCAGTTTAAGAAATAAAACAATATTAATTGAGTTGAAGCTCCTGGGTCCTTAGGCCCACATATATCCCTACTCTTCTCTTTAGAGGCAACTGCTGTTCTGAGTTTGTTGTCGATTGCTATCATGCATTTCTTCATATTCTCTCTCTCTCTCTCTATATATATATATATGCATTCATAAGCCATATTTACTATTATTTTCCACGTTTCAATCTCTATGCAAACATAATCATATTACATGTATTTTTCTGCAACTTGCTCACATTATGTTTGAGAGATTTATCGATATGAACACACAAGGTTCTGGTTGATTCCTTTCCATTGCTGCATGGTATTACATTGCATAAATATACCACGATGTATGCTCTGGAAGAACAGTTAGCCTGTTTCTCATGAGTTCTCTCATAAACCATGCATGATGAATATTCTTGTATGTGCCTATCAGGACACATGTGGAAGAATTTCTCTAGCATATATACCAGGAATAGAATGAAGAAGATGGGCATCTTCAATTTTTCTGGATAATAACAACTAGGTCTTCAAGGTGGTTGTCCCAGTTTATGCTCCAAACAACCACGTGTAAGGGTTTCATCCGCTCATGCCCTCAACACTTGAGTTGTCAGGCATTGAAGTGTTTGCCACGCTGAGAGATGTGAAATGGAATCTCGTTCTGCTACCAGAGTGCATTATGGTCTAGATATTCTTAAAGGACCTCCCACAAAGACCATCATTTGTACTGTTTTGCTGAGTTCACCAGAAATAAAAGCAATCTTCAAAGGGGAAGAGTCCAAAGAGGCAGAGTTGCTTGGACAGTGAATGCTGACACAAGCGCTCCAGTTGGGAGATTGAATATTGGGCCAGGAGAGAAACTGCCGGGATAGGGAGCTGAGCCTGAAACTCCGGTGGGAAGGGGCGCAAAGGGGGCTGAAGTGGTCCCAGGCGATGGGCTCTGCAGCCCCCAGCAGAAAGAAATGCAAATCTATTTGGAGGAAACCATGCCCAATGTAAGCTCTTGGGATTTCCCCAGAATAAGATAAACCAAACAGGAGTTTATGATCTGTTATCACCATAGAAACACAAAAATGAGAAAGTGACAAGAGATGGTCAACAACAGGCAGTTTTTAAAGTAAACTAAATAGAATGTTTAGAAATTAAAATATAATTGTTGAAACAAAACATCAACAGATAGACCAAGCTCCCTCATGGATATAGACATAAAAATCTTTAACACATATTAGCAAATAGAATTTAGCAATATATAAAATTATATCCCATGAGCGAGTGGAGTTGCAGAGATGCAAGGCTGGTTCAATATTCAAAAATCAATCACTGTTATCCACCACATTCATAGACTAAAGAAGAAACATCATGTGAGCATATCAAATGATGCAGGAAATGTATTTGACAAAATTCAACAGCTGTTCAGAAAACTAGAATAAGGAGGAGATGAATCTCTAGAGAATTATGCAAGTGAAAAGAGTCAAGTCAATTCAAAAGGATTACACGTGGCGTGATGCCATTTATATATAACACCAATGACTATATTCCCTGTGCTCTACCTGTCATCCTTGTAACTTATTCATTCCATACCTGGAAGCCTGTACCCCTGACTCCCCTTTACCCATTTTGCCCATCCCCCACCCCTTTCCCCTCTGGCAACCAGCAGTTTGTTCTCTTCTTAATGGTTGTGTTTCTGGGGGCACCTGGGTAGCTCAGTTGGTTAAGCGTCTGACTCTTGATTTTGCCTCGGGTCATGATCTCAGGGTTGTGAGACTGAGCTCCATGTCAGGCTCCGTACTGGGTATGGAGTCTGCTTAAGATTCTCTCTCTCTCCCTCTACCTCTGCCCTGCCTCTTAAAAAAATGGTGTTTCTGGATTTCTTTGTTCATTTTTTTTTTGTTTCAGATTCCACATAAAAGTGAGATCATGGTATTTGTCTTTGACTTAGTTCATTTAGCATAATTACTCTGTAGGTCCATTCGCGTTGTTGATACTACACTATAGTTTTGCAAGATATCACCATAGGAGGAACCGGGTAAAGAGGACATGGGACCATTTTTAAAAACTGCATGCATCTAAATTGTCTCAAAATAAAAAGTGGGAAAAAAAAACCTTAACGCAAGAGTTAAACAGATTACACAAAGATGAAGAGAAGAATGATCCAGAAGGGAAAGAGAGAGAGGCAAGGAGATGGAAAATACAAAAAGAAAGTCACAAAACAAGAAGGGTGGAATGGGAAGGTCCAGCCTATGCCTGTCAGGACTCCAGGAGGAGAGACTAGAGAGGTTGGAAGGGAGGCATCTTTGAAGAATGGCTGAGAAAGTTCTAGCACTGAGGACAGACCAGAGTCACAGCTGCAGGAAATAAGACAAATAAAAAGAAGCCAACGCCTAGATACAGTGCAGTGAAACTGCAGAACTTGTAAGATGGAGCTTATCTAAGATGATCTTTTCAAAAGACCACAGAAAATAGTCAGGTTGCCTACAAAGAAACTACAATTAGGCAGTAGATTTCTCAAAGCAATTGTGGAAGCCAGAAGATGGTGTAATATCTTGTCCTTAACAATATAAGTGGTTGTCACTGTTTTCTTTTCTCTTTTTAGAACAGATTTTAATTTTAGAGCGGTTTGAGGTTCTCGGCAAAATCGAACAGAAAGTACAGAGCGGCCAGATACCCCACACATGCCCCAGAGTGGTACGTTGGTGACGTGGGTTGAGCCTACATTGATTGACGCATCGCTATCACCCGGAGTTCATGGTGTACGTTAGGGTTCACTCTTGATGGTGAACATTCCCTCGGTTTTGACAAAGGTGCAATGACATGTATCCACCATTGTAACATACAGAGTAGCTCCACTGCCCTAAAACCCCTCTGTTCTGCCTCTTCATCTCTGCCGCCCCCAATCCCTAGCAACCACTGATTTTTTTTTTACTGCCTTCATAGCTTTGCCTTTTCCAGAATGTCAGAGAGCTGGAATCACACAGTAAGTGGCCTTTTCACATTGGCTTCTTTCCCTTAGTTACAGGCATTTCAGTTTTCCCTATGTCTTTTCATGGCTTGATAACTCATCTCTTTTTAGCGCTGAAGAATAGTCTACCGTCTGGATGTACCGCAGTTTATTTATCCTAGAGGGCGTCTGGTCGGCTCCGCAGTTTGGGCAATGACGAATAAAGCTGTTACACACAGCCTTGTGCAGATTCTTGTGTGGACACAAGTTCTGAATTCATTTGGGTAAATACCAAGGAATTCAACTGCCGGATCGATATCTTCTTGTAAGTAGCTTTATTGAAATATAATTCACATGCCATATGATTCATCCATTTAAAGTACAGTTCAGTGTTGATAGTATAGTCACGGGGTCGTGCAACTATCAGCCTGATTTTAGAACATTTTTATCCCCCACAAAAGGAACACCGTATCCAGTAGCTGCCACTCCCCATTCTCCCCCGTCCTCCCGCAGCCCCAAGCAATTACCAATCTGCTTGCTGTCTCTTTGGATTTTCCTCTTCTGATTATGTCATATAAATGGAATCATACTATAATGGGGTCCCCGAGTCCGACTTCTTTCAGTTAGCCTGTTTTCAGGGTTGATCCACTTTATAGTATAGATCAATACTTCACCCCTTTCTTTCTTTGTTTCTGCTTCCTTTTCTGCTGAATAGCATTCCATTGTATGGCTATACCACATTTTCTTTATCCAGTCAACAGCCGATGAGCATTTAAGTTGTTTCCACTTTTCGGCTGTTACCAATAACAGTACTATGAACATTCACACACAAGTTTTCATGTGGACATGTTTTAATTTCTCTTGAATGTATATCTAGGGGTGGAATTGCTGGCCCATATGATAACCTGATGCTGAAATTGTTTTTTAAGATTTTATTTATTTACCTGAGAAAAGAGAGTGAGCGAGAGAGCAGGAGCAAGGGGAGGAAGAGGGACAATCAGAGTGCCGGCTGAGCAAGGAGCCCGACTTGGGGCTTGATCTCAGGACCCCAGGATCATGACCTGAGCTGAAGGCAGATGCTTAACCAACTGAGCCACCCAGGTGCCCCTCTATGTTGAAATTTCTGATGAACAGCCACGCTGTTTTCCAAAATAGCTACTAAAAGAATTTAAAAGTGTATATAAACTCCCTATGACCAGAAGGAAAAGATGGCAAAACAAAATTAGAATGTCATTGTTTTAAAAAGTCAACAAAAAGGGGAAAAAAGAAATGGCATTTTATTTTATTTTTATTTATTTATTTATTTTAAAGATTTTATTTATTTATTTGTCAGAGAGAGAGAGAGAGAGAGAGAGCACAAGCAGGGGAGCAGCAGGCAGAGGAAGAAGCAGGCTCCCCGCTGAGCAAGGGGCCCAAAGCAGGACTGGATCCCAGGACCCTGGGATCATGACCTGAGCCGAAGGCAGACACTTAAATGACTGAGCCACCCATGTGTCCCAGTATTTCATTTTTATTAATGGTATTTTATTTTATTTTATTTTATTTGTGTCTCTGATTTCTAGTGAGAAACTTTTCATAGATTTGTGAGCCTTTCGTGGATTCCTGTTTATATCTTTTCCCATTTTCCTTTTGGATTCAGCATCCCCCTTCCCCTTACTGATGATAAGGAAGAATTCTTTACATAGTCTCCCTAAAAATCTTTTATTGGCATATGTGCTGTAAATATCTCCTTCTTTTCTGATATTCAACCCAAGATGCTATTGGGTCAAACATTTTTCTTTTTTAAGTCATCTCTACACCCAGTGTGGGGCTCAAACTCACAACCCCAAGATCAAGAGTCACGTGCTCTACTGACTGAGCCGGCCAGGTAGCCAGGGTCAAACATTTTTGGAATTACCTTTGGGGGTTATGGATTTTTTTTTTTTAAGTCTTTATTTGAGAGAGAGAGAGAGTGAGCCAGCACATGCAGGGGGAGCAGCAGGCAGAGGGAGAAGCAGGCTCCCCACTGAGCAAGGAGCCCGATGCAGAACTCGATCCCAGGATCCTGAGATCATGACCTGAGCTGAAGGCAGATGCTTAACCGATTGAGCCACCCAGGCGTCCCTAGATTGCATTACCTTTCTAACATTACTTTTGTGTTTGCCTCATTCTTTCTCTCTTTACATTTTTTAAGTTTTTTTTTAAGATTTTATTTATTTATTTAATTTTTTTTTAAAGATTTTTTTTTAATTTGTTTATTCGACAGAGATAGAGACAGCCTGCGAGAGAGGGAACACAAGCAGGGGGAGTGGGAGAGGAAGAAGCAGGCTCCTAGCAGAGAAATCTGATGTGGGGCTCGATCCCAGAACACTGGGATCACGCCCTGAGCCGAAGGCAGACGCTCAACGACTGTGCCACCCAGGCGCCCCTAAGATTTTATTTTTAAGTAATCTTTACACCCAACGTGGGGCTCCAACTCAGGACCCCGACATCAAGAGTCGCATGCCTCTGACTGAGTCAGCCAGGCAGCCCTGCCTCATTCCTTCTCATTTCTTTCATTTTCTCTGTCTGGGCAAGGCTTCCCCTATAGCTCCATACAGTGCCTCTTAGTACAATTTTCCGTAGGCTCGCAGGTACCCTGTCCATTGTTTTCCCGGAGATCTCCATCCCACATTCCTCTGTCCTTTGTCCCCTGCTCCGGTCTGAGCTGGTTGGTTTCTGGGTGCGATGCACAGTAGCTTTCCGAGAAAGGACACAATCCTTTGTGTGTTTATTTGCAGGTCGGTTCATTTTTTACTTTGAAAGTCTGAAAATGTCTTTATGTATATTTAATTGATAGTGTGGCTAGGCCAATATTTTGGGTTAAAAAGCACTGTCACTGAGAATTTTGCTTATTTTTCAGTGTTATCATTCCTTTTAAAATGAAATGCCATCCTATTCTAGTTTAATAAATGTAGTACTGTATCTCTCTGAGAGTATTAATTACAATTTCTTTGAGGGTTTCTTTTGTTTAGCCATCTTGAATTTAAAAGTCTGCCTCCCCCCCCTTAAAATTAAATTTTAAGTAGTCATATTCTGTTGCTATTTAGCCTCAGGTCACCACAGTGGATGCACTTGAAATGATCCTCAAACTTTTAGTCCCCTGAGGAGTTTCTAGAAATTGCACACACTCTCTCCCACACCCATATGTGCTGGTACGGTGGGTCTGGGGCAGGGCTCAGGAATGCAAGCCCTCCAAGACATTCTCACCCGAGCGTCTCCTGCCTCCGGGTGTCTTGGGCATTTCGTCGGATGATAGTTCTGGCTCTATCTCAGACTTGGAATTCACGCATCCGGGCCTCAGTTTCCTGGTCTTCAAAGCAGAGATCATATCTATTTGCCTTCCTTACCCCGTGTTATGTGGACTCACAGAGATGATGTCTGAGGAAATCCCAGTGCAACAGGAGGACGACGATCTGTCTGCAGCACCAGGCTGAGGTCGCTGGGGTACCTCCAGCGTGCCGGGGGATGCTGCTTGGCCTCCCGGCCGCGGAACGCGGAGTCTGCCCGTCAGAATCACCCGCCCGCGGCAGGGTCCGCCCCCGGCCGTTTTACTAGGTCCCGAGTGGGGCCTGAGCATCCATCTGTTTCAAGACGCTTCCTGAATGAGTCTCACGTGCAGCCTAGGCTGAGCCACAGGCTAGGTGATCTGGAAGGCCTCTGTCAATTCTAAAAATAATCCAAGGCCTGCGGGGGACTGCCGGCCCGAAACACAGATGGTGGTAGGGAGGGGCTGAGGCTGGCGCCGCAGTATTAGGCTCCCTCATCCCTGCTCAGTTCCTGCAGGACCCTCTCCCGGGCCAGCCAGGCCCCGATCTGCCGGGGCGAGAGCAGCTCAAGCTGCAAGGGGTCACAGCTGTGCACCTGGCAGGCGGCCCCGAGACGTGGGGCCGGCAGCTGCAGGTGGCGCGGGGGTCAGCTGTCTGGGGGGCGGTCGGTGCTGAAACAGTTCGCAAACCTTGGGGAGCGAGGACTTCCAGCTGGGAAGTGCTGCATTTTAAAAAAACAGGTTTTAAAAAGTTTTTTGAAAGCATTAAAGGAACATATAATCAATATTAAAAAAACTTCAAAAATACAGAACAGGGGAAGAAAAAAATCACACAAAATACTACCACCCAGCTATGATCGCTGCTAACATTTCGGAATACTTCCAAAATGTCCGTACTTGTCATGACCCTGACAGTGATGTGTCCGGTGTTTACTTCAGGGCAGGCATAAAGCTGAGCCGTGGGTGGGTTGCCTCAGGAGATCTCCACAGGACACAAGGAGGGAAGTACTCCCATGACTCTGTTCTTACGGATGCAGAAACAGACAAGAAACCTGTCCAAGGTCACCTCCGGAAAGTTCTAGACTTCAAGCCCAAGTCTGTCTGGCCCCAACACTCCACCATTCACTTCTACCTACCGCTAAAGTTGATATGACACACAGTGAAAGAGTTGTCCTGCAAAAGAGAGAGCTCAGTGTCCTTTTTCCCTTTAATATCTCCTGAGCTTTCCCTGACATCATTAAAATGCTTCTTTGTATTCAGTAATAATCAAAGAAGAGCAGATCAAAGGAAGATACCGTTTTTCACATCACATATTGACAACATTTGAAAATGTCACACACGTGCATATGAGGAGTTTTTAAATGTTCAAATGCCTTGATCCAGTAATCCCATTTTTAGAAACATATCCTAAGGAAATACAGAGGTAGGGAAGGTTTGTTTACAAAACCATCCATTACAGCATTAGAGCTGTGAAAAATGCTGTGGAAGGGATGCCTGGGTGGCTTAGTTGGTTAAGTCATGGCCTTTGCCTCAGGTCCTGATCCCAGGATCCTGGGATTGAGCCGTGCATCAGGCTCCTTACTCAATAGGGAGCCTGCTTCTCTTTCTCCCTCTGCCTGCTGCTCCCCCTGCTTGTGCTCTCTCTCTCTCTCTCTCTCTGACAAATGAATAAATAAAATCTTTTTTAAAAATGCTGTGGAAAATTTGGATGTATAACATGCAGGCTTCAGAAAATGATGCCAGCACTAAAAATCATGGTATAAAGTATATTTCATGGCATGTGAACAAAGTAGGGTATGATCCTGATTTGTCAAGTTTGCAAAATAAATCCATATACATTAAAAAATTTCAGTCTTCTTGTTACCCAGTAATATATAAAGGGGGGACAGAGTCTCTCTAAATGTATAGGGTATGTTTAGGATGGACTGAATTCAAATATAGCTTTATGGGGTGTCTGGCTAGCTTAGTCGGTAGATCTTGGGGCTGTGAGTTCAAACCCCATGTTGGGCACAGAGCTTACATGAAAACATATTTATATATGTATGTGTGTTTATGGCATGCTTACAATTCCCTTTGTGGGTATGGGGCCTGGTAGACTGTGCAGAGATTGGCAGCTAAGCAAGTCCAAGGAGACACCTGTGTGAGGGCCAGAAGGGACCTGCCCAAGTAAGATCCTGAGTCAAGGCAAAAAAAAAAAACTGGCTTCAGACACTTGCCCCAAACCACAGTGCCAAGGACAGAGCCTCCAAGTTGCAGGTGACAATTGGCAAGCAAGTTGCTTCTCCCACAGGTAACCATGAGGTGCAGCTGCCTGGAGAGCAGCAGAGGGCTGAACTTATTTGATGGTGGTTAATGACACTCCTGAGCAATGCCGGAGAGGCCCGGGTTTGCAAAAGTGAATAGGAACAGCCTAGAGGAACAGTCCAATGTTACCCTATTTCTGAGCAGTGGGATTAACCAATAGTTTTTATACTCTTTATATTTCTGTATTTCCTAATTTTTAAAAAGATTTTATTTACTTATTTGAGAGAGAGGGAAAATGAGTGAGAGAGAGAGAGAGAGAACACAAGTGGGGGTGGGGGACCAGCAGAGGCAGAGGGAGAAGCAGGCTCTCCGGTGAGCAGGGAGCCCGATATGGGACTCGATCCCAGGACCCTGGGATCATGACCTGAGCCAAAGGCAGACGCTTAACTGGCTGAGCCACCCAGATGCCCTGTATTTCTTATTTTTTTTACTCTAACTATATTACTTTAAAAAATTTGTATTAAGGAAAATTCAAATATAGCAAAAGTTTAAGAGTCTAGTAAAATGAACCTTTATGTGTCCATCACTCAGTTCCAACTTCATTCTGCCAATCTTATTTCATCTATCCATACCCTAACTTTGTTTTCTTTCTGCAGTATTTTAAAGGAAATTCCAGTTGTCCCTTCTGAGGCCAGTGGAAGCCCCTTCGGGTTGTTCCTTATGTCCTTTTGAAATGACTCCATTTGTATTTTACAGCTTTTGTGCTTTCTGACACAATGTAATGTCCCTGCTTATGATAGGGTTTTGTTTGTTTGTTTGGTTGGTTGGTTTTTGGTGGCTGATCACAAATTCCTTTCATTCCTGTATGCGTGCCCCTTTGCAGTATGACTGCAGCTTCTCCCATCAGGTTGGAACTTCTTTTTCAGGTGATGAAAATGTTCTAAAATGGACTGTGGTGACAGTCACCCTTATCTGGCAATATGCTAAAGGCCACTGAATTGAACACGTGCAATGCGTGAATTGCACCGTATGTGACTTGCATCTCAATAAAGCTGCTTAAACATTTTGCGTAGGGGCCCCTGGCCAGCTCAGTCGGTAGGGATGTGATTCTTGATCTCTCGGTGACAAGTTTGAGCCCCATGCTGGGTGTAGAGATTACTTAAAAATAGATGTATGCTATTGGGGCACCTGGGTGGTTCCGTTGGTTAAGCATCTGACTCTTGATTTGGGCTCAGGTCATGATCTCAGGGGTTCTCGGGGTTGTGGGATCGAGCCCAGCATCGGGCTCCATGCTCAGCAGGAGTCTGCTTCTCTGCCTCTCCCTCCGCAAGTGCACGCTTGCACTCTCTCTCAAATAAATAAATAAATCTTTCCCAAAAAAGACCCAAATTACGTAAAAAAATAAAAATAAAATCTTTATAAAAGTCAATAAAAATAAAAATTTTGTGTAAAGAATCAAATATTAAGCTAACTTTTTTTTTTTTAACTTTTTTCAAGGAAGTTTGGCAAAAAAGTTCTCGACGGGGAAAAGGCACACATACCACGTATCACACCTCACTAACATCTTCTCTAGTAGAAATTTGTAATGAGACTTTAGATCTTCTTGGATAATGTAATCAAGTAAGAATCTCTTTTAAAGGAAAGACTTAAGTTCTCTTTACTTACATTAGTAACTTGCAGTGGAGTTGACATCCTTTGTGGATTGGAGGAATCACACACAAAAAAGTGTGTTAAGTAGTTAAGCAAAATACACACGTCATAGGAAAAAATATTCTTTTTTTTTTCTAGATTTTATTTATTTATTTGACAAAGATAGAGACAGCCAGCGAGAGAGGGAACACAAGCAGCAGGAGTGCGAGAGGAAGAAGCAGGCTCATAGTGGAGGAGCCTGATGTGGGGCTCGATCCCATAACGCCAGGATCACGCCCTGAGCCGAAGGCAGACGCCCAACGACTGCGCCACCCAGGCGCCCCGGAAAAAATATTCTTTACTCAAAAGAGCATCGTTGATTATTGGATGATTATGTCTACGTTTCACTAATCATGCTAATGTATAATGATGGTATGTACAATTGTTATGCAAGGATTCCCTGAGACTTTAAAATCATTCCAAGGGGTGCCTAGCTGGCTCAGCCAGTAGAGCATGGGACTCTCGATTTCAGGGTTGTGAGTTCAAGCTCCATATTGGGCAAGACCTTACTTAAAAAAAAAAAAAATTCCAAGAGTTCCTCTGGAGCAAAAAGGTTGGGAAAGACTGCAGTGTAGGTGTCCATTTACGCTCTCATTTTTTTCCTTATGAAAATATCAACAGATACATTTGTATATTTGTATTTCCACACTTTCTTACCCAGAGGATAGCGTATTATGCACTATTCTGTATCTTGCTTTTTTCCATTTAGCATTTTGGAATCACTCCATAGAGGTAGGTAAGTATCTGAGGCATCTTAGGTTGCCATACAGAGTACCATAGCCTGGATAGCTTATGCAACAAACATTACTTTTCTTCCAGTGCTGGAGGCTGGAAGTCCAAGATCAAGATGCCAGCATGGTCAGTTTCTGGTGACAGCTCCCTCCCTAGCGTGTAGATGACCTCTTGCTCACTGTATCCTCCCATGGCAGGGAAAGAGAATACGCTCTCTGGTGTCCCTTCTTATAAGGACACTAATGCTAGGGCACCTGGGTGGCTTAGTCGGTTAAGCATCTCTCTTCGGTTCAAGTCATGATCCCAGGGTCCTGGGACTGAGTTCTGTATCGGGCTCCTTTCTCTGCAGGGAGCCTGCTTCTCCCTCTCCCTCTGCCTGCTGCTCCCCCTGCTTGTGCTCTCTCTCTCAAATAAATAAATAAATAAATAAATAAATAAATAAGGACACTAGTGCTATTATAAGGGCCCCACACTCATGACCTCATTTAAACCTACCTCCGAAAGGCCCCATCTCCAAACATGATCACATTAGGAGTGAAGGCTTCAAGAGGTGAATTTTGTTTTGTTTTGTTTTTAAGATTTTATTTGACAGAGTGAGTGAGAAAGAGAGTACAAGCTGGGGGAGAGGCAGAGGGAGAGAGAGAAGCAGACTCCCCACTGAGCAGGGAGCCTGACATGGAACTCGATCCCAGGACCCCGAGATCATGACCCTAGCCGAAGGCGGATGCTCAACTGACTGAGCCACCCTGGCAGCCCAAGAGGTGAATTTTGAAGGGACGCAATTCAGTCCGTAGAAATAGAGATTCTCATTGCTTTTTGTATCTATACAGTACTAGATTGCATGAATATAACATTCAACTAGTTCCTTACTGATAGATCTTTGCATTGTTTGCAGTCTTTTTTTTATTAAATAGTGTTACAAAATGCTTCTTGTCTGTATGTTGGATCATAGTTTTACCTGTGAGTCTTTGGGGTGGATTCCTAGAAGTAGTATTGCTAAATTGAAGGGTAAATGCATATTTAATTTTGCTAGATTTTGCCAAATTGCCTTCCATAAAGATTGTATCATTTTGCATTCCATGAGAACATTTAAGAGAGCCCAACTCCCCACATCTCACCATCAGAGTATGTTGTCAAACTTTTGGATTTTTGCCAATCTGATAGGGAAGAAATGTTATCTCAGGGGAATTTTAATATGCACTTCCTTTATTATAAAAAGGATTGCGCGTCTTTGCCATTTGCATTTCTTTTTCTATGTTCATCTATTTATCTCATTGTAAAAATCAGGAATACTTCATATCATATATTAGGAGTATTAGCCCTTTGTGATATAAATTGTAAATACTTTTTCCCAGTTTGTCAATTTGTCTTTTGGAAATTTATGTTCTCTCCCCGTCTCTCTTGCAAAAGCATATTTATATCTATATAGTAAAGTTTACTAATGTTTTTTGTGTCTCTTCTGATTTGTAAAATTATTAATGTTTCCCCATTCCCAGGTTATAAAGGAATGCAGTCTGGTTTCTTTCTAGTATCTATACATTTTCGTTTCTCACATTTAGGTCTCCTACTCATTTATCGTTTATTCCAGTACACGAGAAGAATGAATCTCATGTTATCTTTTTCCATATGGGTACACAGTTGTCTCAACACCACTTATTTAAAAGTTTGTCTTTTCCCCCACTGATTTGAGATACATCCTTTCTTGTATGCCAAATTTCCTTTTGCACTTAGGTCTATTTCTGGATTTTCTATTCAATTCCTTCGGTCTGTCTGTCTGTTCATGTGTCACTTCTATACGGTTTTAATTATAGAGACTTTAATGTTTTAATGTCTTGGAGGCTAGTCTCTCCATGTTTTTCTTAAAGAAATGTACGAGCTTTATAATATAAATATATTATATAATAAGGTCGTTCAGCTCTATAAAACAAGTAAAACCCGATAGTAATTTCCATTGAAATCATGATTAATGTATCACAGAAGTTAGGGAGAACTGACATCTTTATGATAATAAGTCTTTCTATTCAGGAGGATAGTATATCTTTCCATTTGTTCAAGCCACTTTTGTGTCTTTTATGTGTGTTTTGTAGTTTTCACTAATATAGCTTTTGCACATTTCTTTTAGGTCTATGCCAGATATTTTAGTTTCTTTCCTCTTTTATTTTTATTTTTTAAAAGATATTTTATTTATTTGAGAGAGAGAGAGTGAGAGGGAGCAGAGCATTCTAGAACACAAGCTGGAGAAAAAGGGCAGAGGGAGAGAGAGAGAAGCAAACTCCCCTCTGAGCAAGGAGCCCGATGCAGAGCTCGATCCCAGGACACTGAGATCATGACCTGAGCTGAAGGCAGACGCCTAACCGACTGAGCCACCCAGATGCCCCTTTTTGCTTTTATTTTAAAAGATACTTTAAAAAGTGGCACCTGGGTGGCTCAGAGGGTTAAGCGTCTGCCTTCAGCTCAGGTCATGATCTCAGGGTCCTGGGATCAAGCCCCACGCTGGGCTTGGTGCTGGGCAGGGAGTCTGTTTGTACCTTTCCCTCTCCCTTTGCCTCTCCCCTGGCTCATGCTCTCTCTCTCTCTGTCTCTCAAATAAACAAAAAAAAAACAATTTTAAGAAACAAAGATTTAAAAAAAAATTTTTTTTAAATAAACTCTCTGTCCAGTGTGGGGCTCCGAACTTACCACCCAGAAATCAAGAGTCTCATGCTCTACCCACTGAGCTAGCCAGACACCCCTTTGTTTTTAAAAGGATCTTCTCTTTCATTGTATTTTCTTTTTCTTTTTCTTTTTTTTTTTTTAAGATTTTATTTATTTATTTGACACAGAGAGACACAGCCAGCGAGAGAGGGAACACAAGCAGGGGGAGTGGGAGAGGAAGAAGCAGGCTCTCAGCGGAAGAGCCAGATGTGGGGCTCGATCCCATAACGCCGGGATCACACCCTGAGCCGAAGGCAGACGCCTAACGACTGAGCCACCCAGGCGCCCCTTCATTGTATTTTCTAATTGCTTACTGTTTGTATGAAGGCTCTTGATTTCTACATGTTAATTTTATATCATGTTACTTTTCTAAATTTTCTTATCCTTGTGATTGTTTTCCTTTCAACCCTTTTGGATGTTCCAACTGAATAATTATATTATCTGCAAACAGAGATAGGTTTTTGTTTGTTCTTTGTGTGTTGTTGTTGTTTGCAAAAAAACATTGTTTCCATTTGGTCCATGGCCTGGGTAGGAGCTCCAAGGGGGGGTTAAAAAGCCCCCTGGTGGCTGCAGGGAGAGGCTCAGGCAGAAGTCGGGACACCAGGGGGTTGCCAGAGGGGGCCCTCATAGGCTGCCAGGTTCTGCAGGCTCCTAGTATTACTTGAGGGGTGAGCCTTTTGAAGAGATCCTCCCCCAGCCTGGTGGCTGCCCGGCCGGCGGAGGTGAGTCAGGTGGTCGCCATTTTCTTGATGAGCTTCGGCTCCTCGTCTAGGAGGCGGTTCTTCCAGGAGCGGAGGTCTGCGTGGGGGTGTGCGTGGGGGTGTGCGTGGGGGTGTGCGTGGCCAGAAGCCCGGGTTGCAGATGCCAGGGGGCCTGGTTCGGGTTTTCCTCCAGGGGCATCGTGTTTTCGATGTGTCCAGGGCTTTGCCCCACTCACCCTGGGGCAGCTTCTGCACGTCTGAAGGAGGGCCACCCCCTCCAGAGACACAGCGTGTCAAAATAGCCCAGGAGAGACAGATGGAGGCCAGCTGATGCAGATTAGCCAAGTGGGTGACAGCGGCCTCCATGTCGGTGGCCTAATTCTGAATTATGCGAATTATTCTGAGTAATTCAAATTTGGGAGCTCAGGTCCGTTGGCAATAAGGGTAGCTAAGCACACACACACACACACAAAAATGGTGTTCGCTGGTCTGGGGGGAAGGGAATGGAGGAGGAGACGGTCTGAGCTTGCGAACGGAGAGGATATTGCGTTCCAAGGCGGGAAGAAGGGGATTCCCGGGATACGTTCCATCCAAACAGTGTTGAAGCAAAGGACAGATCTGCCGACTGCCCGGTAAGCTGCTAAATAGAGATCCCTTTCTCTCTTCTTTTCCAGTGATTATATTTCTTATTTAAAATGCTTTCTCTTATGTGTGTGTTGGCTAATACTCCCCAAATCCTGTTAAATCATGATTTGGAGGAGGTGGTAGCACATTCCTGACCTCAATATTTCTGTATTAAGTAAGGTAAGATGCCAACTGTTGGGCAGTTAAATATATAAAATCAGGTTTGAATTATGCCCAGGGCCTTTTTTATTTTATCTTGTGGGTCTCCCTGAAAGCAAACAAAAGATTCCGTGCAGATAGTTTTTTGGGAAAGGCGATCTCAGGGAACAAGAGTGAGGAATAAGAAAGAGAAACGGGGTGCCTGGGTGGCTCAGTTAATTATCTGCCTTCAGCTCAGGTCATGATCCCAGGGTTCTGGGATTGAGCCCCGCATCAGGCTCCCTGCTCAGTAGGGAGCCTGCTTCTCCCTCTCCCTCTGCCTGCTGCTCCCCCTGCTTGTGCTCTCTCGCTCTCTAAGTAATCTCTACACCCAATGTAGAGTTCGAATTTACAACCCCGAGATCAAGAGTTGCACACTCTGCTGAATTTGTGGACATGTTTTAAATGTCAGCACACCATCATAATATAGTCCCGATAGATCTGGACTATCTGAACATCCTGAAGAACATCACTTTGGGACAATATGACAATGTATCGTGCTAATTGGACTGTGTGAGGAAGACATGGCAAGTCTATTGTCCATGCTCTCCAAAGAAGGGGACTTAAATCCTTGCGAGATTCTGGGGCCTACCGCATTAGTACAGAGTGTAGGGATCCGCTGATAAGGAAGCGCACACTTTGGTAGCCTCTTTGGGTTTTGAAGATAGAACGTTTCACACTGGGGAGAACTGCTCTGACCTATTTATTGGATCACATGGAAGACTGACAACATCGAGGGGGGCCCAGGGCAAGAAAAGTCTCTACACCTGATTCACATGACATTATAAGCAACCCTGCTACTTGGATCATGTAATCCAGGAGACTTTGTGATAGTGGTTTCTGTGGTGAAAGAAGACCTGTGAGGAGTGTATGGCAAGTCCAAGACTACAAACAGCTCCTGGAATGCTCATGACAAAGATGGAACATCTGACTATGAGACATCAAGGGACTGTGTGGCCAGCATTGCCTATCATGAGCTGGTCTCTGTCAGACCTACCAAGTCATAAGGTTGAGGGAGCCCAGCAGCAATCCATTAAGTACTACATATCAAGTGGGGCCAGAGGCCAACATTAGTTACCCAAGCAAGTAGACCACAGTGTTACCCTTCACTGATGCCCTGACGCTTCGTCCTGAGATTACAAGTTGACAGAAGCACAAGGTTAAGGTTGATTCCTGGGTGAATTGCCTTGATACGTGGGTATAAGCCACAAGCAGACTGCTGATACAGTACTGTCTCACTCAGGAGTGACCCCGAAAAAATATCTGGCGGAGATCCTTCCAATGGTGAGAGCTTTGGGCAATACATCTAGTCATCTACTCTGTGTAGAAAGAGAAGTGACGGAAGGTAAAAATATACACAGAGCTGAAGGTGGTGTCAAATGGCTTAACTGATCAGGGACCTGAAAAGAAACTGGGGACAAGGTCTTGGAAAGTAGTAGATCATAGTCTGCAAATTTTTTATTTCAAGGATCAGAGGAACTGTTTTAGACCTATAGGCCATATCGTTGCCGTTGTCATGCAAAAGCAGCCATAAACAATAGTATGTAAATAAATGATCATGGCTTTGTTCCCATGAAACTTTATTTACAAACAGGCACTGGGTGGATTTGGTCTGTGGGCTTTAAGTTTGCCAGCGCCTCCCATGGATGGACCCAAGGAAGTGGGCAAAAGTGTGAATATTTTTGTATTGCATTTCAATGACCACAAAAGAGCATTCACCCACGGAAGAGCCACCAGACAACCAAGTAGACAAATGACTCAGGTTGATGCCAGCCAACCTCTGTTATCATCTACCCCGGTGCTGACACAGTTGGCTCAGGAACGGAATAGTCATCGTGGCAGGTTTGGAGACTCGGAATGGGCCCCAAAGCAGATGCTCCCACCCACCAATGCTGATCTAGCTACTATGGCTACATAATGCCCAGCCTGCCAGCAACAGAGGCCAATGCTGGGTCCCCGATATAGTGCCATTCCTCAAGGAAACCCAACAGCCACTGGGTGCCAAGCTGCTTATTGGGCTCCTCTGAAAGGAGTGTTGCTTCCTCTTGATTGGAGGTAATACATGTTATGGGTATAGTCTTGCTTGCTTTTCTGCCTGCAGTGCCTTGGGGAACACCCTATCTGAAGACTTAGGGCATGATCTACCAGTAGGGAATTAATTCTGCATAACATCACTTCTGGCCCGAGAAACCCAATTTACAGCAAGGAAGATGTGGCAATGACCACATGATAAGGAGATCTATTGATCCTATCACATACCATGTCACTAAAAAGCTTCTGGACTAATAAAGTTATGGAATAGCTTTTTGAAGACGTAGCTGAGGTATAAATTTAGAGATGATATTCAATAAGAATGGGACATCATCCTCCAGGATGCAATATACACCTCAAGTCAATGACCATTATATGGTATAGTGTCCAAACAGATAGACTACATGAGTTAGGAAGCCAAGGAATATAAGTAGGAATGGCTCCATTTCCATCACTTCCACTGACCCACTTGGGAAATTTGAGCCTCCTATCCCCTCAATTTTAAGTTCTGGAGCTCCTGGTACCCAGAGGACAATGCTTCCTCTAGGGGACAGAGTAAAATTTCCCTAAAGCTGCCCAGTCACTTTGGGTTTCTTGTGACAAGAGACTAGCAAGAAAGGAAAGAAATAACCATATTGTCATGGGTAATTAATTGATTGTGATCATCAGGAGATAGGATTGCTGTTACTCAATCCAGGTAGGGAAGAATGCATTTTGCACCCAAGCGATTCACTGAAAAATCTCTTGCTACTCCCTGCTCAATATTCATGGTAAATGGACAAAAGAAGCAGCTGCAGTCGAAGAAAAGCATGGTGACTATGGGCTCAGACCACTCCAGTTGTGAGGGTCTAGGCCATCCATCAGATAAGCCATCTAGACCGAAGGTGAGAGAAATCTGGAACTCTAGACTGGAATGTGTGGTAGGGAGGATGTGAGATGAGCTGAAGCAGTGAGGGCTGTAGTTTGTCCTGCTACCCTTTCTCACAAAAGTTTTCCCAGGAAATGAGATCATTCAGAACCCTTGAGCTATTCCCAGATGAAGTGACGGACTACAGAAAGGAAGCAGATCCAAATGGTGCAAGGGATAGACCGTAGTGGATGCTGTGGTATGCCACACAGAATTCCCCTTCAGGACCGAGATGCTCATTTCCTCAGCCACCAGGAGTATTGGCTGCCAATGGTGCCCCACTGAACCTTTCCCTAGAAATTGTTCTGGGCATAGGAGAGTTGGTTTGCCCAAGAGTATGGCCCCACTCTGGTGGCAGCCCATATTCAGTGACTAGTCAGTGTGAGAGAACAAAGGTCTGGCCCCTTGCCTCAATTTGGGGCAAATCCTAAGGAATATTCCTGCTCTAGAGCTCTCTGTGGGGTGGACTGAGTCTTGTGTCGCAACCGCTTTGCAGTTCAGTTTTTCCATCGAACCTAACCCTGCCTCGGTCCCTCACTAGCAGATATTGTTCCTGAGCTCATTCCCCAATAAACCGGCACACAGGTCTCCTTATCAGGGTCTGTGTCCGCTCTTCTAGCTCTCATTTTCCCACTCTTCCTTACAGCTGTGGTACACGGTAGGTGACCTAGACCTTGAAAATAGACACATTCACCTTGGACTTTGAATCAGGGGTTAATAATGCAAGGAGGTGGGCGCCCGGGGGGCTCAGTCAGTTAAACATCTGCTTTCGGCTCAGGTCACCATCCCGGGTCCTGGGATCGAGTCCCACATCTATAAGGCCAGCAATGTGTGCGGTGGAAACTGGTGTACAGTGCCAGCCATGGCAAGTGGGTCTTGCCCACATCAGTTCTGCAACATGCTTTTGCATCCTTTTGTCTTTCACTGTGTTTTCAACATTTTACCAATTGTCCATTTTCTATATAAAGCACAATTTTCCCTATGTTATTTTTATGAACCTAATACATGTATACCCACACCTGCACGTGCACACACACACACACACACACACACACATGCAAAACGTAGAAGGTAAAAAGTCCCCTATTAGCTTCTCTCCAGAAAATAGCACTGCTTACTGCTTGGTAGGTATTGCTTCAGATTTTTTGTGGGACCAATATTCCTTTCATAATTTGGAAAAATAATAGTAAGTACTATTTAAAAACGATGGGGCACCTGGCTGGCTTAGCCAGTGGAGCATGTGACCCTTGATCTTAGGGTCGTGAGTTCAAGCCCCATGTTGGGTGTGGAGCCTCCTTTAAAAAAATAAATAAAAGAAAAACCCAAAAGATGGCAAGAATTGGGATTGGAACATTTATACCAGAATTTGGCCAATCATAGGGCTCCTGCAGCAAAAATTAACTCCCTTATCAAAACCGGATATGCCCCACTTCGAGATTCTGGATTTTTTACGACTTTATTTTGGGGGTGCCTGTGTGGCACAGTTAGTTAAGCGTCTGCTCTTGGTTTCAGCTCAGGTCGTGATCTCGGGGTTGTGAGATCAAGTCCTGCATTGGGCTCCGCGCTCAGCATGGAGTCTGCTTAGAAACATTCTCACCCTCTCCCTCTGCCCCTCCCTGCTGCTCTCTTTCTCTCTCAAAAATAAATAAATCTTAAAAGATTTTAAGTAATCTCCACCAGTGAGGGACTCAAACTCACAACCCTGAGATCAAGTGTGGCATGCTTCACTGAGACAGCCAGGTGCCCCAATACTGGAAGACGTTTGAAGCTGTATTAGAGGAAAGTACTAGAGTGCCACCTCCTCTTTCAAAATCAGAGAGAAAAAGAAAATAAAGCATATGTAATTTTGCCGAGAACAATAAGACAAAATGATCAGAAGCTGGAAAGTCTGTAGTAAACTGAAAAAGGAAAGTGAACTTGTTAGAGGAAAACATGGAAGCATAAAACTTACGCTGATGGACTGTCATCTCCCCTATACCCCATCTTTCTTATTTCCCCAATTGGAAATTAGGCCAGGAGTGTCCTTGTCAGGTGATTTGGCTGTATAATCAGGAGCAGATAGAGCATCCCGGGGCTCTGTTTCCCTGCTTCATAGATGAGCAAACCAAGGCTTCAGGATACGAACTTGACCTTTCCAGAGTCACACAGCAGCTATCAGAAGCCTAACGCAAACCAAAATCCTCATGACTTTGGGTCTCCATCTTAAGAACGGCAGGGAAGATGGGATTCTTGCACAACTTTGTTTTTTTTTACATCTAAAGAATGCTTAATAATCATTTATTGGGATGATTCAGTGGGATTTTTATACATGGGAAAATTCTTACAACTCATGGAATGAGTAGGCTGTGTCCTCTTGCTCAAATTTCCACTCACCCATAAAATGATTTAACTCCATATTTTAAAAAGGCTAATTGACATAGCTGGGAAAATTCATTATGAACCACAGCAGACACATCATGAACAGACTGTAGCAATATGAACAGGCTTCAAACATATACTTCTATATTAAGCTGGTGTTACATGCCAGGCAACTTTGGAACCACCTGGAAGGAATATTCATTCCTTCAGAAATAGTAAACCAGAAAATACAATCTGGGAAAAAATTTCTTCAGGTAATGAATGCTTTGTAAAAGGAATCCGAAAACAGAAAGTAAATATTTTCTGCAAAGTGAATAATATAATGAATACTACAGACTATAAACACCTTGTTTTTTCCACAAGCTTTGTACATTTCTCTGAGCGATATACACGGCACTTGAAACACTTCATCTCTACTTTGTGGTCTAGAGAGTAGTGGTGTAAAGCCATGAGAACGCGACGTATAATCTTCGCTCAAGTACTAAACTCTGACATTATAGATTGAAAGCAGCCATAGGCAATATGTAATTTAGTATGATTATGTTCCAGTAAAACTTTATTTATCAACACTGAAATTTGAATTCAATATAATTTTCATGTCACAAACTATTATCCTTCTTTGATTTATTTGGGGATCCATTAAAAAAATGTAAAAAACATTCTTAGCTCACAGGCCCTATGGAACCAGGCAGGAGGCTAGAGTTTGCCTGCTCTAGACAGTTGCTTTTTATTTGGCCTCTGTGCCTGATATTGCAAAATACCAAATGCTCTGAGCAGATAAAATAGTAGTAAATATAAACCTCAGTGAACTTCCCTTCTCTTTGGTATCTTGACTCCTTAAGTCTTGGCTGATTTGACTGACTCTGATACCTTCAAATCAGCTGGGTTTTATTGTTGTTATTTCAGTATTTTACCTAGCATTTATAGTGGTTTTTGTTGGAAAAGACAATCTGACATTAATATTCCATTAGAATGGAGAGCAGAAGTCTATATACATTTTTAAATTATTATTATTATTATTATTATTATTATTATTATTATTATTAAGTAGGCTCCATGCCCAGCATGGAACCCAACTCGGGCCTTGAACTCAGGACCCTGAGATCAAGCGTTGGACACTTAACCCACTGAGCCACCCAGGCAACCCAGAAGTCTATATACGTTAATTTTAATCTGCTACTTTCACTGTCATGAGCCTCTTTCCACATTGACAAATATATTTTCACAACATCATAGCATTCCATCCAATGAATGCATCATGATTTTATTTAACAATTCCCTATCTGGGGACAATGAGATTGTTTCCAGCTTTTCACTGTGATGAATACACTTGTACAGGTTTACTTGTGTGCCTGGTTATTTTCTTGGTATAAAATCCTAGACGTGTATAGATGAGTCAAAGGTGTACATATTTAAAGGTTTTTCATAGCTATTGCCAAATTTCTTTTCAGAAATGTTACAGCCCTGCCCAACAGCTGTATGTTTCCCAGCAGAGGGGCCAGTGCTGGGTGCAATTGTCTCTGCCTTCGCCAATCTGATAGATGACAAATGGTATCTCTGTGCTGTTTCAGTTTGCCTTTCTTCGAGGGCGATAGGTGTGGCTGGCTGATAATGGCTTCCTCCCAAAGATCTGTCCACGTACTAATCCCTGGAACCTGTGGATGTCACCTACTAAGGAAAAAGGGTCTTTGCAGATGTGATTAAGTTAAGGAACTTGAGTGGGGAGATTATCCAAGATTACCTGGGTGGGCCCTAAATGACATCACAAGTGTCCTTCCTTATAAGAAGGAAGCAGAGAGAGATTGGACAGAGGAGGCAGCGTGACCACAGAGGCAGAAACTGGAGTGATGGGCTCTCGCAGAACGCAGGCAGCCACCAGAAAGAAGGTGCAAGACGCAAGGAATCTATTCTCCCTACAGCGTCAGGAGGGCATTTGGCCCTGCCAACACCTTGATTTTGATTTAGTGAAACTCATTTTGGACGTCCGGCCTCCCCAACAGGGAGAGAATGCCTTCCCAGTGCTGTAAGCTACCAAGTTTGTGGCAATTTGTTACAGCAGCCCTGGGAAACGAATACAATCGGGTTTTCATATGTTTACAGACCACATGAAAACCTTTCTTTTAGAAACATAAAAATATCACACCATAATATGAACAGTATAATTCTATTAATGTGGAAGTAAATCTGAACATTTGTGTATGTGTTTACATGTGCCTGGGAAAATGTCTGGAAGCGTACACCCAACCAGTAACAGTGTCTCACTGGAGTGAGGGGTGGCAAGCGTGGAAAGAGGGACTTTTACCTTTTACCCAAGATACTATGAGATCCATGGATATTGTTTGAAAAAGATAAATAAATAAATAAATAAATAAATAAAATATTTAATTTTCAAAAAACAAAATGAACGAGTGCCATATATACTGTCTTTCATTTAATGTTCCTCCGGAATCATTCTAGGATCCCTATGTGCAGCGGCCTCATTCTGTTGAGCTGGTTGCTGCACAGACGCCCACTATGAGACCCAGAACCCCTCTTCCCAACCTCCCTGCTACTCTGAACTTCCTTGTCTCTGTGACTTTGTCCGTGTGGGGGGGAATCGCCACAGAAAACTCCCCTGCCAGTGGCGTTGAAAACAGTTCTAGGTATTCCCATACTGTCTTTAAGTCTGCTTTTAAGATGGATGCTCTTGCCAACACTTCCCACTGTGGATGGCCCGAGATCCACTTTTTTAAACTTACCCAAACTGGTTGGAGAGGGATATGCTATCTTAATGCAATTCTAAGAGGCATTTCTTTCAGCACGAGGCTGGCTGGGTTATTTTTTATATGCTCCTTGGCTTCCGAGGCAGCTTTGTGAACGGCTTCAGAGGTCACAGACACACAATTTTCCTTCGCAAAGAACCAAATCCGAATCCTTTCCGAAACTAGGACTACGAGTTCGTTGACTGACCTGGTCCGGAACTATGGGGCAAAGGTGATCTTTGGGATTTCAGCGGCGGGTGACTTTAGACACCTGAACAAGGTCAAAAACCTGGGCTAGGGAGGGGGTGCGTTGGAACCCCACAGGAAGGAGGAGTACAAGGCCGCCCGGTATATTCCAGGGTGCCATAAATTTGTCCGATCCTCTCTGTCCTACGCATCCCGCGAGGGCGAGCAGGCTGGCGGGATCCCGTGCTCCGACGAACTCCAGGCTGCGAGTGTCCGCGGCCGGGTCTGTGTGTCCGAAGCTTTCCCGCAGGGGGCAGTGCCGCCCGCCGGCGCGCCGCTGCGGTGGGAGGGGGTGTGGAAGCGGTGCGGAGTTCTGGGGGTTCTTTGGAAGAAAGTTAGGGGATGCCTAGCGGTGGGGGCGGTGGGCCGGAGGGTGCAGGCGGGGCGCCGGGGGTGCGGGGCGAGGCCCAGGGGAGGGGGTCAGGGCGAGGCGGGAAGGGGTGGGGGGCGAGGGAGGTACGAGCGGCGGGGAGGCGCAGCCCCCGGAAGGTGTGAGTGAGTGGTGTGCGAGTGTGAATGCGAGTGAGTGTGTGTGCGCCGGAGCTCTCCGGGTTCCGCGAGGCGCGCGGGTGTCAGCTTGCAGCCGGGGCTCCTCCCTCCGGCCCCCCTGCCCAGACCGGCGATCCCTCCTTCCTCCGCCGCTCGCCCCTCCCCGGCGGGCCAGGCGCTGGGACGCCCCGGCGGAGCAGGCGGCGGCGGCGGCGGCGAGTTGGGGAGCCCTGGGCTGGGCGCTGCCGGAGGGGCCCGAGCCGAGCCGCCCCCGCCCCGGCCCGGCCGCGCCGGCCCGCTTCCCGCCGGGCCACGCCCTGTCAAACTTTGTTGCCTCGGCCGCGGCGGCTGCGAGCCGAGCGGGCCGGCGAGCGGGAGGGAGAGAAGGAGAGAGGGAGGGGCGGGCGCCGGGCCGGGCCGGGCGCGGGCGGCGAGGGGCTCGGAGAGCGGCGGCCCCGGCCCGCGCGGCCCCACCATGCCCCAGCTCGGCGGCGGCGGCGGCGGCGGGGGAGGCGGCGGCGGCGGTGGCGGCTCGGGCGCCGGGGCGGCCGGCGGAGGGGACGACCTCGGGGCGAACGACGAACTGATCCCTTTCCAAGACGAGGGGGGCGAGGAGCAGGAGCCGAGCAGCGACAGTGCCTCCGCGCAGCGGGACCTGGACGAGGTCAAGTCGTCCCTGGTCAACGAGTCGGAGAACCAAAGCAGCAGCTCGGACTCGGAGGTAAGGAGGCTCCCGAGGCCGACCCCGGGGGACCCCGGCCCCGCGCCCGCTCACCCGCCCTCGCCTTTGTGTCTCCTCCGCAGGCGGAGAGGCGCCCGCAGCCCGCCCGGGACGCCTTCCAGAAGCCGCGGGACTATTTCGCCGAAGGTACGTGCGGGTCGGGGCAGCCCCCAGTCCCGGCCCCGCTGCGCCCAGCGCCTCAGCTCAGGCCGCCCACGGTTCCCCTTGCCCCGTGGCCGTGCCCCTGCTCTCCGCCCCCCTCGGCCACAGCCGTCCTGGAGCGCGGTCCCCGCCCCGGGTTCCCTGCCGCCGCGCTGTCCCCGGGGCCCGGGCCTCACCCCCGCCTCGGTCTTGCCCGCAGTGAGAAGGCCCCAGGACGGCGCGTTCTTTAAGGGCCCCCCGTACCCTGGGTACCCGTTCCTGATGATCCCGGACTTGAGCAGTCCGTACCTCTCCAACGGACCCTTGTCTCCCGGAGGAGCGCGCACGGTGAGTGCCTGTGCCGCGCCCGGGCGGGTGGGAGGCCGGGCTGGCGGGATGCGCCCCCGGGCTCGGCGATGGGTTGGGGGATGGGGCCGTCCTGGGAGGATCCCGGGCAGAATATGTTTGCGGAGTTGAACTCTTCTGTGGCGGCCAAGCGTTGGGCTTCGCTGGCCAGTGTCTGGGTGAAAGTAAAATTCCTTTACATTTTCCCCTTCTGCTGGGGAGAGGCTTTGGGGTCCAGTTCTGGGGGTCTTCCCTGGCCTCCAGAATTCTTTGCTGGCAGTAAAGGAAAACTTGGATTTGTGCCGGCTTTTTTTGGCCGGGAGTGGGGGGGTGTCTCGCTTTCCTTCCTGGAAATCCGTCAGTTTTCCCTGGCAGTTGGGCAATGGGCCGGGGGAGCTGGGTTGGCGACGTTGCCCCCGACTCAGTTTCACTGAGCGACTGCGAGTTGGTTCCTAAGAAACCCAGTATTCGTGGCGGATTATTCACACACACCCCCTCCCTACCCCCAGCCATCGAGCAGGGGCCTCAACTGTTCTGTGGAGCTTGGGATTTTAAACTCGCCTAGATGATTTGGAGGGTGACCCGAGGCATTCTTCAAGTTGAGGAACTTGGCTTTTTCCCCCTTTGTTGCCGGCTTTTCTCATTTAAAGCGAGCGCTGCGACACTTTAAACCTGTTAATGGGCGCGCATTGTGTGCTGCGCGCTGGCATTTAGAGCCGTGATTAAGCAAATTGACCGGGCCCCAGACGACGTGCAAATGAGGGCGGATTCCATCGCCCCCTCCCTGGCCCTAAACTCGCGCCCCCCGCATCGCGAGGGGCGCAGCCCTGGGCCGGTGAGGCCTTTGTGTCCCTGAGCCGCCACCTCACCCCACTCCAGGGCGGACTGCCCAGGTGCTAGGTCCGATGGCAGATCTTCGGTGAGCACCCACTGCTGTGACTGTGTCAGGCTCTTGCGCGCTGTCCCTTGGGTGCCACGTGCGCCCTGGTGGTTCTCCTTGCTTCCCGGTGCCTGCCAGTTCGTGCTTGATTAGGGGGCGGGAGGTGTTGGCGCCTCGGGGGCAGGCCCGACAAATGCACTTTTTGCTTAAGCTGTCCTTAAATAGCGATCATAATTTGAGGGCCGCCTGAGAAATGCTGGGGGGGGGGGTGAATGAGCACTGCCTGCTGGCATGGTACAGGGCGGGTGGAGAGTGGAGGCACTGCTGTGGATTCAATGGAGGCGCTGTCCTGGCCGGAAGGGATGTGGAAATGGAGGTAGGAGGCTCTGACCTGGGGAGAGGGGCGTGGGACCACACACCTTCACCTTTCAAGCAGGGAAGGCCCCGCAGCTTTGTCCCTGCTTTGGAGCACCCCAGGAAGTCCTGATTATAAGCTGGATATGGGCATCTGACTGGTGCCTTTTCTCATTCATATTGAAAGTGGGTAAAGTAAAAGTTGAGCAAAACAAGCTGCCCCGACTTCTTTAGGTTTCCGCCGATTCCCTTCCCCGCGCACAGATATACCTCTGTTCCCAAGAGTTTCGAAAGCTCGCTTTTGCTCAGGTCCCTGTAACTGGGGTTGAGGGGGATGATCACAGAGTCCCATTTTTCCATTTGCCATTAGATGTCTGGAAAGAGGAGTCTGGGAGGCATTAAGGTCCATGAGTCAGCAGCACTGATCCAGGTCCTGGTGCAGATAAAGTCACCAGAAATGTCCCAAATGTGACCAATCATTTCCCTCAAGCGGGCTATTCCTTCCACCCACCCAATTCTCTTTGGGGGGTTTTGATTCTTCCTCTTTGAACCGTGGCTCTGACAACTGCCTGTCTTCATCTGTTGCTCCCCACCCCCACCCCGAGAGCCCCAGGGGGACAGGTTTTCTGTTCGTGTCCATTCCCTTCTTTCCTCTTACTGCCTCTTCCCCCGCCCTCCCTTCCTTCTTCCACCTTACGTGTTCTTTTGCCTAAGAAGTTCCACGGGCTGCTCTTCGCTGGTACAGGGGATTCCTGATGACTAAATCCAGGCCTGCCAGGGAATTCTGGAGCTCTCCTTGGAGAAGCCAACCTTTCTCTGCCTGTCTCTGACTGTCCCTGCTTATTCCTGCAGCTGTGGCCAGCCTGGGCCCATGTCACCGTTCTCCTTTTAAGCCTCCAGGGACACTCAGGTCTTCTTGCCGTCGACTTGTCCTAAGGAACTTAGTGTGCCCTGTCCCACTCCCATACATCATCTTGTCCCCCCGGTGAACTGCCCTGACAGAAGTAAGTTCAGTTTCCCAGTAGTTTCTGTGCCCATAACTGTGTCAGGCCTGCCTGGTTACGAAGTTCATTGACGAGCTGGGGAAGTTTCCTGCAGTTAGATGAGCTCCATACAACCTGCTAATTTTGCCCTATCCTTGAGCATCATGAGCTTTTAGGAAAGCAAGTAAGGAAACACTTAAGCACTTAATTGTCTGGACTCTGAGGTTGAGATGATGCTTTTCCTGTGGATGATTATATTGTTGTAATTAATGTGATTCTCACAGTAGGCAAACTGTAGGTGCAGACAGAGTGGCCCTCTGTTGGGGTCCAAGCCTGGTCAAACGAATGTAGATAGAGAGGGGGTAGGGGAGGGGTGGGGGCGGGTCGCTGTTGCAGGCGAGGGGTGCCTGGAATAGATGATCTGCTCTCTCTTTTGGCATCCCAGGTCTTTTTTTGTTTTACTAACACATTTCACGACCTTAGGCGTTGCTCCTCTAGAGCCTTTAAGTAGTATAAATTTGGGTGACTTCAGTTCTCTGCTGCTCTCACACTTTCTGGAAATACCAAGCCACAAGCAAAAGTTGGGATTGGCTGAGGCGTTCTGAGGGTGTTAATTGACCCTAGGAATAGCAAGCAGCAGGACTGCAACACCCTTACCCCCTGGCATAATTCCTGCTGCAGTTTGGCCTTCTCTTCCCCATGCCTTACCTTTGCCCTGCACTCTGGCTTGGCTGGGAGGCTGGGAAGTGGCCTCTTCCTGAGGCTCTTTAGAGAAGAGGTCCCCTCAGCCTGGGGTGTGTGCCAAGCCTCCAAGCCATGATTCATTCTCCTCGGGAGCCCTGGGGACCCTGTGGCCTGTGAAGAGATGAAAAAGTGCCACAAACCGTCTTTCTCTCCTTCACGTAGCCACCCTGAAATTACACATTCGTTCACGAAAAGGCTTCACAAGTTTACTCTACCACCTTGGTACCATTGACTGGTTTTTTGTTAGGAAAACGTAAGCCAGCGTGGAAGAAAGTGGATGTCAAAAATAGCCTGCGGCTAATAAGAGCCCAAACGAAAATGCTGAATGTGGTGCTGAATGTGGTTCGGTGACTTAGCTATGAGCTAGTGGAGAGGAGTTGGACCACGACGTGAGGCCGACGACATTTTGGAAAAGAACAGTTCTAGGTAGAGTTGCCAAGGGAGTCTACGGTTTGGGGTCCAGTTTCTACACTGAAGAGCTACTGTCGTGCAGCTCAGGCATCACCCTCTGGCACCTTCGTCAGACCAGCTCAACTCAGGTTCCTGTGGGAAATGGTTCTGTTCTCCAAATGTGCGCTCGTCTTCAGTCCTTCGTATCCCCTCCACTGCTCATGGCCGGTCTTGCTAGCATCCTGGATGCGCCTGCTTCCTTCCAGACACAAAGGAACCCCGGCAGAAGTCTTTGTGTACAGAGAGAGAAGTGGTCTGTCTTTGGGAATTGTATGTAAGAGCGAATAAGGGAATCCTTTTCTTTTGGAAGATCAGTATAAACATGCTGCTTTCGGTAAAATTCTTTAAAGCCATTTCATCTAAATATAACTTGTGTTCCATTTTTTTTCCCCCCTAAATATAACTCAGGGTTTAATGAGGGTTTTTTACATGGAACGAGCTTTTGCAGGGGCCCTGCCTGGGTTGCTGCCGTTTTGGCACTTGGGTTGCTGGGGTGGTGGGGTGACAACGAGGGACAAAGTCTGTGGAGGGAACTTGTATGCTGTCCATCTTTTTGCTTTGGGTAGGTCAGTGGATCCGGCGGAGGAATGCCTGACTTGCTTTACTTTTGGGAAGTTGTAGGTCGGACTCATTCTTCATTGAGCTCACTTCTTGGGGATTCTGGAGGAGAAAGTAAGCTAGGACATGAACAAAAATCTAACCTTTAACGGTGTTTCTGCCTTTACAGTGATGTGCAAAGCTACCCAAAGAATTGCGACCTAAAGAATAATTTAAATGATTAACTGATTGGAAGCTGCAATAATCCAAATATATTTGATGCAGCTATCCTACTTATATTCCAGTTTAGAGTCAGACTTTACTTTGCCAAACTAGGAAATTTAGATCGGCACCCTTAAGATTAATTCATAACTTCTCAACTTCATCTGACATTTACTGAGGACCTGTCATGGGCAGTGGGAAGTAGTTTGAGGTACACCCCGCTTTGCCCTGCAGGGCTTAAAAATTGAAGTGGTGTTAATGCAGACCTCTCGAATAGGAAGTCTCTGTTAAGAGTCAACAAAGTCCAGAGAAGAATTTTCAGAGGAAAGAGAATAGAAAAGTTGTTTTGGACTAGCATGATCAAGGAATATAGGGAGAGGAAGGTGTTTTAAACTAGTCGCTAGAGTATGTGACTCTTGATCCTGAGGTTGTGAGTTCGAGTCCCACATTGGGTGTAGAGATTACTTAAAAATGAAACTCCCCCCGAAACCTAAACTAGTCCCTGAAACTCAGTCATTCTTCAATTCCAGGTGATTCTTGTTAATTATAAAAAATTTAAACAAACCGTACAGTCTTCTTTCAACCCAATCATGAGGTAGAAGCCAGCACTGGGAGAGCAAAGGCCAAAAGTTTAGGGTTGTTTGGGGTAATATAGGTTATTCCATTTGCCTGGATGGATGAGGGGCCGGGGCATGGGAGGCCTTGAATGTCAGTGAAAGAATCCGGTCTTACTCGAGAAGCAGCGGAGACCCATTGAAAGTTATGCTGGGAAGTGCTGCGACTGGTGTGTGTGCTTAGATCACAGTGTGGGAGAGAGAGGACCTAGAAGGAGCTACAAACGTTAGGAGACTCCTAGGAGTCAAGGGTGAGGTGAAAAGTGCCCACGAGTATCTGAATGGAAAGGAAGGATAGAATTTTTGTGGGGAAGGATAGTAACTGGCTGCAGAAAGTGGCTGATGTCACAGTTAACTCTCAATGTCTGAGCCTCGGTGACCTGGGGGAATGACTTCTTCTAGGTGGGGTCCTGGTGTGTCATCTTTGCCTGCCCCATGCTGGACAGATGCTCATTGACCACTTTGGCCATAACAGAACTCACACAGGCTGTGAGGGGCTTTCGTTTGGAGGAACTGCTGAGTTTCCTCGGGGACACATGGGGTCCGAGGGGATGATGAGTGGATAGTTGAAATTGCAGCAATTGGAAGAGCAGGGGGCCCAGAGAGGAAGGGACAGGATGCTCAGGGCAGAGGAAGAAGTCACTGAGGTAGCATGGAAAGGAGCCCTTGCCAAGGTAAGAGGTGTGCCTAGATCCTGTGACATCCCGGAAGCTGGTCCTCAGCGTCAGATGCCACAGAGAGAGGGGCAAGAAGATGGTGGCGTGAAGAGGAGCTTTGGGAATTTAGCAATTAGGAAGTTATCGGTGCCCAGTGAGACACGTAATCCAGGCAAGTGGGGGTGATAAGGTAGGGGGGGCAGAGATACCAGCTCAACACTGCCCAGGTGGGTGCCCGGGTGCTGTGCTGTGGGTTGGTCCCAGGGAGTGGCCCATCCCGCACTCAGCCAGAACCCCAGACCAGACTCCCGCCCCAGACCAGCCTCCCCTCGTGCCCCCTGTGTACCTTACACATTTTCTGTCTACCGTAACCTGGAAGTCGTTGAAAACCAGACTCTGGACAATCTATTGAAGAAGTTTGGCTGCAACAAGAAGAGGGAAGGAAGAAGAGCCAAGGGCCATGGAGAAGAGTATATTTGGGGTGCTGGTGTGGGAGCTTGTTTGTAGGGCAGCCCGGTAGGGTGGAAGATGAATGGGGAAGAAGACAGGAGGGAGAAGAGATAGGTCTAGAACTGGGAAGAGGTCAGTCTTGTTTCAGTGATGGAGGACGCTCAGCAGTAAATGGGCTCCCAATTTTACAGACTAGCCCTGGAGTTGAAGATGAGGATGTGGCAAAAGGCAGAGGTGGACTTGGCAGAGATGGAGGGGCAGTGCATCGGATGGCTAGATAGCTTTGGTGTTCTCCAACCAAGGGCCAGGTGGCAAGGGTGAGGCTCCTGGACGTTTTGGCAGTACAGGCCCTTCCTCTGCACCCCGTGAGAAAACCCAAAACCTTTGGGAACCTTTTACCTACATGTTAAATAATGAAATGTCGTGCATTGATTGAGAGCTAGGACGTATCTGGGACATGTTTCCTCGTTTTAATGTCTGAGGTTGGCTGATTTTGAAGGAGGTTATAAATGGGAATCAAAATACAACTCATTTGCGGTCAGGGGCAGATATTGGGATGTGATAAATAATTGGGATGGGAAAGGACTGACCGCTTAAAAGCATGTAGAAAACTGCCTAAATGGGCTAATCTGATCTGTATTTTTGGAGGAGGTTTTTATATGTCCCATGCTTTATTATCTTCTCTCCAACTGGATTGGATTTCAGTTGAAATAAATTGCAGTTTCCAAAACCTTGGCATTCGGGAATAAAGGGAACACAAGGGAAATAAAGGGGACTCACCTTGTCCTCTGTACCCTATGTGCTGCTCAGTGAACAACTCTGGGGTGCTGTCGATTTCTTTCTTAGACTCATAAGGTGTTAGAGATGCTCTGAGTTACGTCCGTTGACAGCTACTTTTAAGGTTCTAAAATAAATGTCAGAATCTTAAATCTTTTCTTTATGTATATAGCCTACAGATTTTCGTGGGAAAATGAACAATTAGTTTAGAAATACATTTCAGAGTTTGAAAGTAAAACCATAAAAATGTTTTCTTAAACATGGCCCTTTTCAGGAGCTTTTGGGGAAGTGATAAGGGGTGATAGATAACTTTAGTTACCTGGAGTCCTCAGGACAGGAAATGAACTCACACTCATACGCACAAACTGTGCTATAGCATTTTAGAAATCTCAGTGGGGAGTCGGCTTCCAGATTCTCTTCCTCTGCCCCTCCCCCCACGCGCATGTGCTCGCGCAGGCTCTCTCTGTCTCTCTCTCTGTCTCTCTGTCTCTGTCTCTGTCTCTCTCTCTCTCTTGCTGTCTCTCAAATAAACAAATCTTAAAAAAAAAAGAAAGGAAGAAAAGAAATCTGTTTCATTCAAGAGGAACAAGGCCCCAAGTGTTCACCATAATTGTAAAAAGTAACCATAAAATAAATATAAACAAAAAATTCCCCAAAGAAGAAACTACAAATAACAACCACATATGTGAAACTAATGTTCAGCCTCCTAAGTAGCTAAAAAATGCTAATAAAGAAGAGAATCTTCCCCCCCCCCACCAAATTACCAGAGGTTTTGTCTTAATAGGACTTTTAAATGCTGGCAAATGTTTGGTGAAGAGGGTGCCCTCGTTTGCTGTTCCTGAAGGGTGTTCATAGCTCCGCCCCATTGGGAAAGCACTTGGCAGTGGCTCCGAAAACCTTAATATTTCTCAAAGCTTCTAACCTGCTGGGAAGTAGGTACTTGTTATTCCCATTTTGGTTCTGGGCGGGCAGACTAGTAGTAGGGGTCAAGTATCTTGTTCAAGGTCACACCACGGGCAATTGACTGGTGCAAAGAGTTGAACTTGGTTGTGAGTTTAAAGTCTAGTCTTCCCATTCTACCCTTGTGACTACACGCAGGCCTGATGTAACCAGCTCCTCCTCCAATTGGGAGGACAGCTGACCTTTGCTTCTCGGTTCAGAAATCCTGATGTGAGTTATCAGTTGGGGTGGAGGGTGGGTAGATTTGTTCTGGCTTCACAAATTGGACCTGGGAATGCACCTTCCCAAATAAACAGTTGTCTAAGTGAGTGGCTGGGGCTTAAGTTGTTCTACCAGCTCTACCCCAGAGGACTTAAATAACCTTTAGTGGGTGTCCCCCAGAAGTTCACTGCAGCACATTACCCTCTTTGGAGAGAAAAGTGGTTATCTACTCACATTAGCACTTTTTTGAACTTGAGGACAGTTTTTCCTTGTTGAAATCAGGGAGGGCTGAAGAATACACAAGTGTGTCTTTGGTGTAGAAGAAGGTGGGAGGAGTAAACTTGCTTGCTTCCCCTGCAATTTGTATTACAACATAGTTTGGTTAATAAACCAAGCTCTAGGGACGCCTGGGTGGCTCAGACGGTTGAGCGTCAGCCTTCAGCTCAGGTCAATGATCCCAGAGTCCTGGGATCCAGTCCGGCATCGGGCTCCCTGCCCGGTGGGGAGTCTGCTTCTCCCGCTCCCCCTGCTTGTGCTCTCTCTGTCAAATAAATGGATAAAATCTTTAAAAAATAAATAAATAAATAAGTAAAATAAAATAAACCAAGCTCTGGTGAACCAAGCGTGCAAATATTATTTCCTTATTGTTTATTTTATAAAATACCGCATAAATCGGTTGCCTTTTTAAAGCTCTCTAAGTTAAAAATCAGTCCTAGTCATTTATAACTATTTCAGTAAATTGACTATTAAAGGAATAAATACTGAACATTTACACAGAGGATTATTTTAAGAATTCCAGAGAAGGTATTAGTCTCCTCCCTACTCACCTTTGTCTGTGTGGGAGGGTGTGGGTATAAGATGGTTTGAAATTAGGATTCAGGTCATTCAGTGCTTTTTCCTTCACTTCCCAAATTATCTTTCAGGTGGTCTCTTTCTGAAAACAATAGCATGGTGGGAAGATTAACAGGAGGGGCTTCTGAGTATGGCTGATAGAAGTTGGGGAGGCACTTGGGGCCCTAGCTAAGCCCTTCTGAGATCTGGGTATTGCAAGACACTGAATCTTAATGAGATAAATGCCTTACACCTGATACAGTCAATCGGTTCATTATTTGTAGGAACATCTATTAAAAAAATATGTGGAAAACAAAAAGACATGAATATAAGAGATAGTAAAAAGATAGCTGCGCCTAGGGACATCTGGCTGGTTCAGTCAGTGGAGCACGTGAGTCTTGATCTCAGGGTTGTGAGCTCAAGTCCCATGTTGGGCATAGAGCTTACTTTTTTTTTTTTAAGAATATTTATTTATTTATTTATTTATTTATTTATTTGGGAGAGAGACAGGGAGAGCACAAGCAGGGGGAGGGGCAGAGGCAGAGGGAGAAGCAGACTCCCTGCTGAGCAGGGAGCGGGATGCAGGGCTCGATCCCGGGGTTAGGGTTAGGGTTAGTGATCTGAGCTGAAGGCAGATGCTTAACTAATAACTAAGGCTCTCAGGCACTCCCTAGAGCTTACTTAAAACAAAAAAAAGTTGAATCTAACAATGAGGAAGAAAAACAAAAGAAGTAGGAATAAGTGGTGTGAAAAGCTGATCAGTTTACAAGTCCAGATTTGTTGGCAGTAGTGATCTCTGATGTTTGGGACTACCTTCTTCTCCGTAAATTCCCAAAAGGATAAATCGGGGTCTCTAAGGTCAGATGGACTTACAACACATACCTGCTAAGGGCGGGTTGGGTGTTCCTCCCTGAGATTCTTGTGCAAGGACCCTGCCTGGGTACCCGGGTAGCCCTCCAAGCTGGACGGGAGCATCCCACGAGCTCAGGGAGATGTGAGCTCACCCAGGATCAAATAGTTACGAAGGATGGCAGTAGGACTGGGTTCAGTGGCATCATTGGGCTTTCCTCTCTCCCCTACTCGGGGGAATCTGCAGCGAGCCCCACAGTGCTACAGAGAAAGTGCACTCAAAATACTTTGTTACTAAACCGTAATACCTGACTCAGGATAAGTGACTCACAGACATTTGTTGAATGTTGACAGCATGAATATTTAAGCATCAGCATTTTAAAAAACAGCCCTGTAGGCGCCGGCCGTGTTCCGGGGCACTCTGTCACGCTGCGTACAACTGTTGGCACATGGGATGCTCGCACGTCTGATCTCATCACGTGTTTTATCCTGGAGGAAGCGGAGACAGCGTAAGTGAGGGGCCCAGAGTCGCTGCTCTGAAAAGTGTTAGAGCCATCATTCCGGCCACAGTGCTAGAGCGCCCCTCTCCTGAGAGTTGACCACCACATTGATGTGAAAACGCCATGTGGAACAGGCACAAAGAAATGGTGTGTACGAACGAGAGAGGAGTGAGGAATAACATGTCTGTATTTATTCATTTCGGTGGCATGTCCACCCCTTTCCCTTAGAGGGACTTTTAATCCCTACTTCTGCCTGGGGTAGTCAGAGCTTTAATGTCTGGTCCCTTCACAGTTTCAGAAAGAGTGGTCATTGTTGCCTCAATCTTTCTCTGCTTTTCTGTGCTCTCCGGCTCCATTTATTCTGTTCCCTCTGATTTCCCTTGTGTTTTTCTTCTCACGTCTTGAGGTGGTAGAGTTCTTTCCCTAGATACCACGATATAAAATACTGTAGGTTCGTCTGTTGACTTGGTCTGGAGCCCGTTTCCGACTCCTGACCAAGTCCCACTTGCTTGTGTAGGCATGAATAGTCTTTTCTTTTTTAAGATTTTATTTTCAAGCAATCTCTACATCCAACGTGGGGCTCGAACCCAGAACCCCTAGATCAGGAGCCATATGCTCTACCAGCTGAGCCAGCCAGGTGCCCCTGAGTATTATTATTATTATTTTTTAAGATTGTATTTATTTATTTGAGAGAGAAAGAGCACATGTGGGCGGAGGGGCAGAGGGAGAAACAGACTCCCCGCTGAGCGGGGAGCCCCGGATGTGGGGCTCTGTCCCAGGACCCTGAGATCATGACCTGAGCCAAAGGCAGACTCTTAACCGACTGAGCCACCCAGTTGCCCTGAATGTTATTTTCGGTGTAAATTGGATGTGGTCTTTGCTTATCAATTATATTATCTATTTAAGTGTTTCCTAGGAGGACTGCAGAGAGGAGAGGTAGAGTATTAGAGTAGGAGCGTTAAAGATACGTGACGTGAAAACACTGTACAACATAAGCTTTTCTGTTATAAGATACTCGTCAGGGAGGGAGACTCTGTGCTGAATTCTGGAGTGGGAAATGGATCATGATGGCAAGGCTCTCGAAAGGAGATTTAGCGCAGGGAGGGGCTGGGATGGTGAGAGCAACTGGAGTTCGAGAGAGCCCCTTAAACACAGTTGCTTTTGCTTGGCACTGAAGGAGGAGAGAGGAACGAAGAGCAGATCCCGCAGACAGGCCACTCCTCCCTCTTGGGGAGGCAGTATGGCTAAAGGGGTCCGGGACTTGCGTTTGGCTATGGTTGGCCTGCCCTTGAAGGCCAGCCCAGCCCCCATCTGGCTCCGTGCCCCAGTATCCTAGGGTGCTCTTTGGCAAAATGGGGATAATGGTGTATTTGAAGGTTACAGAATTAACATTTTGGCTGAATAGACAGCATTTTAAAACCAGGATTTGCACAAGACTAAAACTAAATGCATCATAGAATGAATCTGTGGGATATAAAAAGAAATGAGTAATGTCATCCAGATAATTTATAGTATTATTACAACTTTATTAAGAAGTTTAGTGGCCAAAAACTTTAAGCAATATCTTAATAAGTGGATGTTTTCTTGCAGTATTTTAAAATATTTTTATAGGAAATGATTAAATGGTGTAGTCACGGGAGAACCAGAAATGCTTCTACAAAAGTAATTGGCACATCACATTTCAGTTCTTAGTGCAGATTTTGATTTATATGGTTATCAGTTACCTTTGGGAAGAGTTACAGATCACTGTAACAGAGTTGCCAGTTTGTGTGAATTCTTAATCTAATAGGTGTCAACAGAATGATATATATACTGTTGGTTCATATATATGGAATATATATGTTAATTAATTTTAACTTTTTACTTTGAGATAATTTCAGACACAGAGAAAGGACAGAATAGTACAAAGAATTCCCACGTATTTTCCTCCAGATTTCCCCAAACATTAGTATTTACTATATTTTCTTTATCTTTCTCTTTTTCCATAACTTTTTTCCTGAGCCATTTGAGAGTAAGTTGCAAATACAGTGCTCCCTTACTCCTAGGTAACTTCACGCCTATGTCCTACCACCAAAGACAATCACCACAATGTGGTTATCAAATCTAGAAATTAACATAGACCTGTTGTCTATAGACCTTATTCAGATGTTGCTACTTGTCTTCAAACTGTCTTTTGTAGCAAAAGAAAACATTTAAAAGAATTTGGGGGCACTTGGCTGGCTCAGTCCATGGAGCGTTTGACTCTTGATCTCAGGGTTGTGAATTCAAGGCCCACACTGGATGTAGACATTACTTAAAAATAAAATCTTCAAAAAAAAAAAAAAGTATTTGGGGGGAAGGGTCCAGATGAGCCAAGGTCATGTGTTACACTTGGCTGTATCTGTTTGGTCTCCTTCAGTCTAGAACAGCTCTTCAGTTTGTCTTATGTCTCTTATGTTCTTCACTTTTGAAGATCACAAGCCATTTATTTTGTAGAAGGACCTTGAATTCTGCTTTTTTTCAGATGTTTCTTCATGAATAGATTCAGGTTCTTTATTTAGGCAGGAAAACTACGTGGTTGCTACCGTGTCCTTCTCTGCTTCTCACGAGATACCATCTCTTTTTCACACTACAGTTGATGTTAATTTTGATCACTTGGTAAAAATTACATCTGCCAGGTTTCTCCAAGGAAGTTAACTATTTTTCCTCTTTGTAATTAATAAGTGTCTTGTGGGAAGATACTTTCTGACTCTGTAAACAACCTGTTTCTCATCACACTTTCTTCCATTGTTTTTAGTATCCATTGATGTTTCTTGCCAGAAATAGTTATTACTCTGTTGTGGCCACACTGATGGTCACATTTGGGAAGTTTGACATTGTAGTGCGAGAAAAATAATTTCACGACTCTGTAAGTGCCTAGATTGTTTCTGCGATGCCCCACCGCATATTTGTGAATACTAGATAGATGAAGGAACAAGATCTTTTCGGTGTTGGTTTTTTTGTTTTTTTCTTAAGACAGTGTCTTCTTTTCATAGTTTTCACCATCTTTATTATGCCTGGATCATAGGTGATTTATCAAAAAAGGGCAGTACATGATTTTGAAATCTTGTGAAATATTGAGGTAGAAAAGTTGACATTCTGCTCTGCACTCTTCATAGGATGAAAAGAACTTCCTAATTAGGTTTTTAGGTTTTTATCTGATGACTCCTGTGGAGTTCCTCACCGTCTGGATTTTGTTAAATGCAACCCTACGATGTCCTGTAACATGTTTTTCTATCCCTTGTAGTTCCTGAAAATTGTTAGCTGGAGTTGGATTCTTTTCTTTTTTCTTTCTTTTTTTAATTTGAGAATCTAATGGACTTTATTAATTGATTTATGATTCAGGCAGCATCCCATCCAGCAAGTAGGGGGAGTTCCCTGGATTTAGATTCTTGATCCAGCTTCAGGGTTCTCTCTCTCTCTTTTCCTCTCTCCTTTTAAATTTATTTTTCAAAGTCGCTTTCATAGATGATGTCCTCATATTACGAGACACTGGAGGTCTGGTTGTCTGTGAAATTAGCAGCCACCAATGGCCATCATTCACATCCATTACTTCATTAGCAGTTTCGAAGTGCTGATAGCCTGTGTCTTTCCTTCTTCATCTATCAGCTGTACTATTTTTTTTAAAGATTTATTTATTTATTTTAGAGAGGAAGAGCCCGAGTGAGCATGAGCGGGGAGAGGGCCAGAGGGAGAGGGAGAGGGAGAGAATCCTCAAGTGGACACTTTGCTGAGTGCAGAGCCCAATTCAGGGCTCAATCCTAGAGCTGAGACCTGGAGATCATGACCTGAGCTGAAATTAAGAGTCAGATGCTTAACCAACAGAGCCACCCAGGGGCTCCTCATCTATACTATTTATTTTATTTTATTTTATTTTATTTTATTTTATTTTATTTTATTTTGTTTGTCAGAGAGTAAAAGATCACGAGCAGGGGGGAGGGGTAGAGGGAGAAGCAGATTTCCCGCCAAACAGGGAGCCGGATCCCAGGAATCTGGGATGGTGACCTGAGCCGAAGGCAGATGCTGAACAGACTGAGCCACCCAGGTGCCCTGTACTACGTTTTAAAAGAGAAACTGTCCCTCGTGAACTATTAGTTACCTTAGATCGAAGGTCAGCAAACTGAAGTTCAACAGGCTAAATCCAGCCTGCTACTTATTTTTATAAATGAAGTTTCATTAGAATACAGCCAGGCCCATTCGTTTGCATATTGTCTCTGGCGGTCTTTGTGATGCAAGGGCTGAGGTGAGTAGTTGCCATGGAGTCTGTATCAGGCCCCCAGAACTGACAAGGTCTGGCCCATTGTAGGAGAAGTATGCAGACCCCTGGAGGTCATATCGGGAAAGTAATTTATTTATTTATTTATTTATTTTTAAAAAATATTTTATTTATTTATTTGACAGAGATAGAGACAGCCACCGAGAGAGGGAACACAAGCAGGGGGAGTGAGAGAGGAAGAGGCAGGCTCTTAGTGGAGGAGCCTGATGTGGGGCTCGAACCCAGAGCGCTGGGATCACGCCCTGAGCCGAAGGCAGACGCTTAACACCTGCGCCACTCAGGCGCCCCGGGAAAGTAATTTAAATGCTTGAGTCTTTCCCTTTATTTACTGGCTTTCCATTTGGTTTCTTAAAATCGGCAAAAGTGACCAGTGAAATTATGTTTTTAAATATTACGAACTCATGGATTTTAACCTATTTCGTGTGTTTCAATCCATTTACGAGTATTATTCTTCTTGATACTCCAGTTGTTTCATCTTTAGCTGGTGGAAGCCTCTTCACCTTGGCTCCCGAGTCCTTTTGACACAATCCTAGTGGTCTTTGATGCTGCCCTGCTTACTGTTTCGGGAGGACATTCTAGGCTCATCTTGTGCTTCTCGCCCTCCCGGATCAGCTATTTTCCAGAAGGAGCTCTGATTCCTTTTAGTGAATTGTGTTATTTAGAGACCAAAGTCTGAATGCTAACAGTGCATATGTAGTTTCTAAAGATTATTCTCTTTAATGTTACGAGCACACCACGTAATTCTATAGGGTTTAGAAGTAGAATATAGTGTAGCTATTATAATATAAAAACATTGATAAACACTTGCTCAAAAAGTATATACTGTTCTCTTTTTTAATGTACTCTTTATGTTAGTAATGCAGTCAATTAATCCTATTTAAGAATTGGAGTTGTACGTTGTAATTGTTTTCTATATGAGATTAATATTTCATGTTTATATTGTATTCTTCCAAGAAAAAATAACATACTTCTGCCAACTGGTAACCTTTCAAAAGATAAAGCTCTTAAGGAGATTTCCACTAAACTTTACACGTAGAATGCTTCCCGCGGGCGCCTGCGTGGCTCAGTCGTTCAAGCATCTACCTTTGGCTCAAGTCATGATCCTAGAGTCTTGGGATTGAGTGCCGAATAGGGCTCCTTGCTCGGCGGGGAGTCTGCTTCTCCCTCTGCCCACTGCTCCCCCCGCTTGTGTTCGCTTGCTCTTTTGCTCTTTCTCTCTGACAACTAAATAAATCTTAAAAAAGAAAAAAAAGATTGCTTCCCTATTTTTGAAGGGGCATGTTCCAATAATGATGATGAATCCAAACGTGCTTCATTTCCTTATTTCTCACATTGTTAGGTTAATTAAATATGATCATTGACCAGGCAGAAATTCAGGCCTTCTGAAGATTGAAGCTGAAGGCAAATAACAGATTTCCATTGACTGCTGAGGCCAAGACCATATTTTGATATATTCCTAGGACCTACCTCATAGTTGCAAAGATGAAATAGGGTTGTACACAAGCACGGAGAACATTGTCTGGTACCATAAGGGCTCTGTTAAGTTAACTCATTATCGGCATTAGCAGTCCTGGGTTTTCAGGACCTCCCTAGCCCCTGTAGAATTTAGTCATTATACTACACCGTTCCCTGTGCACTTACTAATACTCAGTTTTGGATTGCTACTTTTCTAGAATCCATGTTCTTAAGGACCCTGGCTGTCATCTGTCCCTTTTGATCACTGTCACCCCTAACACAGTACTTTATACACAAAATCTGCACATGTGTGAGTATTTGTTATTTATTTACATTTTCTTCTTTATGGATCATATATAATAAACAGCAAAATCTGTTTCCTCCTGGACATTTTAGACTAACAAGGGCAATCATTGTTCACTTCTGGTATCTTTCAGGGTATAATCTTTGATAACTTGATCATTGGTGGTTGATCATTTTTGTTTTACTTATTTGAAGGTTTTCTCAATTCATCCCAGTAGTGAGGCTATGCATACATCTTTTGGGGGGAGAGGGGCAAAGGAAGAAGGAATAGAGAGAATCTTAAGCAGGTTCCACACCCAGCACAGAGGCCGGGCCTCAATCTCAGAACCCTGAGATCATGACCTGAGCCGAGATCAAGAGTCAGACACCTAACCAACTGAGCCACCCAGGTGCCCCTAGGCTGTACATACATCTTTTCCAAAATAAAGCAGATGTCTGTGCTGGAGGTAGACCTTTGATTCTGGCCTGCTGGTTGTAGCTGAAGGGTTTTCCTTCATCTGTGATACTGGGACTATGTCAGCAGTTGTGGCAGCCATATGTTTTTATAGGTCTGTGCCAAGGAAAATACTTCAGAATTACATTAGCAACCCCAAGGTATTTTGGCTGTTCTGAGAGGACACATAGTTTTCCAGTTATACGAACAAGAGCTTTTGTTTCATACGGAAGGTTCTTGTAGGCTTCGAGAACAATAATGCCTCTCTCAGCATTTCCCAGAGTAACATCCTTGGGATGTTAATAGGTAGGACAGGACTTCTGGGGCCGTTAATACGCCAGTGTGTACCATGAATCTCTTACAGGGGGGTGCGTTGTGCAGGATTCCTCTGGCCCCTTGGAATCCTACCCATGCCCCCCACCCCACCAGCATGTGTCTCCCCTCCTGCTCTCCGCCTCCCAGCCTCGATGTGGTTCCTTGCTCCCTGTGTGCGAACTCCCTTTACTGTTGGGAAAGAGGTGACCTAGTCTCTGGATCCTCAGCTTACTGCAGAAGTCAGGGAGTGGGTCTCTTGCTCTCTATTGTCTTCATAGCACCAGGCATCTAGAAGGCCCTCGATAAGTATTTGTGGGATGAACGAAGGACCCACAGAATGCTTTATTTCCAAGTGGCATCTCATGGGACTGGTGTTCCCCAAAACCCACTTTGGGAACTCTGGGTGGGTCTGGGCTACCATTCTACTCTTAGTACTTTTCCGCGTGAGTAACTAGGATTCTGTAGGTCTTCCTAGGTGTACTTAATTTACTCCATGCATCCAGCTAACAGGGAACTGTCAGTGTATTTAAAGAGGAAGCTCAGCACTTGAAATAACTTGTCTCCGTGGCACACAAGTGAATCGGCCAGGATTAGAGCCTTCGTTTCCTGAGGCCTGTCTTAGGGCCCATTCTCCCAGCGTTAGTGACATACATAGGGACTAGTGTTCCAGATTGTGAGGGAGGGAGAAATGAGATGCCCCTTTGTACACTAATTCATGCAGGCGGAGCAAAGGTCCAGCTTGGTTTTCCAAGTTAGAGTTTGGCTTGTATGTGGTCCTCGCTGAAGATTATGATCTTGGGCAAATTAAAAACAAATGTTAAATAAGTCATAATAAGGTGGAAAGGGAGTTCAGGATTCTCGTTTTTAAACACTTGGGGGTAAACAGACCTCTCTTTAAGGCAGACGTTCGCCTCCCCTCCTCCACTTAATCCCTTTCTTGCATCTTTATGATTACTGTTCATTTTATGTAGATTTGCGAGTGGGTAGGTGTGCACACAAGGTCGTGTGTCCGTGGGTACACAAGACTTGTCTCCCAAGCCCCTAGCTCTTCTGAACTGGGAAAACACAAGTTTCGGCAAATCCGCTAACACATGGCGTCCGAGGGAAGCACACGTGTGGCAAGCCCACAGCCGCCTGCTGCCCACGGCGGCTTCCTTTTCCTCAGGTACCTCCAGGTGAGTGTGCAGGGAGGTAGCACACAGGACCCCGTGGTCTTCTCCCCCGGGCCGAGCTCCTGAGCACACTTTTGACTGGACCTGGGGAGCTGGGCCTGGCAAGTGAACGCGCTCGGTAGGACTCCGTGCAAGCCGAGTGAGGTCTGCAGCGGCCTCTGTGAGCCCAGTGACTGTTGCACAGATGTAGAGACGCTCCCAGGTACCGTGTGCGCTTGTGGTCTCAGTCGCAGCCAAGTTGCCTCGAGCACGGTGCAGGGACTCAGTGCCTGGAGAGACGGCTCCTCCGTTCTCACCCTGCTTCGCTCTTCACTCTCAAAGTGGGTGTCCTGTTACCCATGTGTGTGCGTGGGTGCGTGCGTGTGTTTGTGTGCACGCGACTAGCTCTCCACTGGGGCCATTTGGAGGGATATTTGGCAAGGTCTGGAGACATTTTTCGTTGTTCTGATGGGGCGGGGGAGGGAGAACTATTACCATCTAGCGGGTGAGGCCGGGGATGCTGCTGAACGTCTTGAATGTATAGGATGGATGGTTCCTCACAACAGAAGATGTCGTTGCTCCAGTGTCCGTTGTGCTGAAGCAGAGAAGCCCTGGTGTACAGACACGGTTCGTACACACGTGGAATACACCGAGTAAATGGATCTGTGTGTGTGTTTTAGGAAGGCACCTTGGAGATGCCAGCTGGATTCTAGTGACCGTCGAAAGGAACCGAGCCCAGAGGGGTGGAGAGAGTTGCTAATTTCGTGGAGCTAGTGAGAAACATAGCATGACTGGTCCTTGAGTCTCTCTTCTGTCTGAATAGTGCTTTGTGCAGTGATAACAGTTTTATTCTTTGAGTGTTCTTTGAGTGTCCCAGAGAAGTATTGCGTACATTCACTCACTTAATCCTCAGAATGACCCTGTGGGGACTGTGGTTTTTCCTGCTTCATTCTAGAGGAAACCAGACTCGTCTGAGGCCACCTAGCATTCCAGGGACAGGGGCTGGCAGAGAACCTGGATTGTCCTGCTCTGGGACAATTAAGTGGCACCACCTCCCCTGGGGCCACACGGATGGCTTGCGTGAGCTTGAGGGACTGAGGGACGTGACCTGAGCGTTGAAGACTGGGTGACCCGGCGAGGTCCCTTCGGGAGTTGATTCTAAAGCTGCTGCTGGAAACGGGCAGGCGGTGCCAGAGCTTGGTCTGTAAGAGGCCCCGAGCTGGAGAACACTCAGCGGTGCTGAGGAGGCCTCCGGCTGGAGAGCAGGAACACCTGCTCTGGCCCCGGGGGTGGGGGGGGGGCAGGATGGGAGAGACCCTGACTGGCTTTCCCGCCTTCCCCTCCTTTCTCCCTCCTTCCCTGCTCAGGGGAGGTCCTGGGCTTAGGAGAACGTGAGGGGCAATTAGTGGTAATTACTCATCATTTGTGTGGACAAGGAGCATGGCTTTAGAGGTGCCTTCTGGGACGGGAGAGGCCGGGGGACTCTTGTCCAATTGCTGCATGGAGGACCAAGAGGAAAGCAGACGTTCTGTGGGGAGGGAGGAAGGTACGGAGCCAGGCTTCTAGGGAGGTCGGCTTTAGAGACTCCCCGGGAGAAGGGGGGCAGCCGCACCGCTGTGTGCGCAGGGCAGGGCGGGCGGGAGACGGGGGCAGGCGCCCTGAGGAGCTGCCCAGCGGCCAGCCTTCCTTGTCCTCCTTTGCCCCTCTGCCATGGGTGCTTTAGACATAGGCCAGCGCTCCCCTCTGGGACCCCTCTCCGCTTTTGGGTTTGGTGTCCAGAAGACCACCTGCGTGACTCCGTGCGAAGCCGAAACCTGCCCAGAGCGTCAAGACGCACACTTTCCCGTGGGCTGCGTTAGCACTTTACAGATGTATTTGTGGTGAGGAGGTTATGAGCCTGTTTAAAAATCATTTCTGACCAAACCTTTTCCTGAGAGAGGTTTGGGGGCAGAGAGAAAACCCACCTCGTAAGCCCTAAGAAAATTATTGTGTTTTAAATTGCCAAAATTATTGTTGTTTGGGCCAGAATAGTTCTGGGGGTTGATAGTTTTCCTCTCCCCTTTTGGAAAAAAAAAATTCCAGGGTTTCCCATCGCTGTAGCTTTCATCTGTGTGTCCTGTCTTAATAAAATGTCACTGTGCCCGTCTGCAAAGCGGATAATTGAGCAGAATAGCATGCTCGCACTGTCTGTTCGAAGGGTGTTCTCCGGCCCAACAAAGCTCTCTGTTATTGGAGAACCGCGCCTTTGAATCTGACTGCATTTCCATCTCTGGGACAGACCGTCTTCCCTCAGGCCAGTTTCTGTCTCGGCCTTGGCTGTGAGGATGTGGAAGCACAATCGGGCTTTGTGGTGAGGAGCGCTTTGCAGAGCTCTGGAAGGTGGGGTTCGGCCTTGTATAAATAAATAACAGCAAGCGAGCTTCAGGAAAAGGGGATTCCTGGAATGAGAGAGACTGGCGCTCGACACAGGAAACTCTTCCTGGTGTTTCTGCAGCCTCTGCAGCTTCTCCCAGGCTTGTTGTCCTTCCTGTGGCTTCTGGACGGCCCTGGAGCCTGGTGTCCTCCCTCCTGGAGCCACCCGGCCTCCCTAAGTGCCCTGGACCAACCGCTGGCCTCCAGGAACTAGCTTGTGCCCCTTTTGTGGCCCAAAGAGATGTGCTTTGCCCCCTGTGAGTTTCCGCTCTGAGCTTGGTGTCGGGTTAGCCATCGGCTGCTCGGGGTTGCTCGGCACCAGCTGGGCAGCTGCCTGCCCCGCTGGGCTTTTCTTCGCTCCTTGCATTTTGGTCAGTGATGTCCTCCCCGGAAGGAGCCCTGGAGACAAGAAGAGCATACCTGGCTGCCTGCACTCTGGAAGACCTGGTACCATATGAAGTGGGCTCAGGCATTCCTTCTGTTTTCTGTATCACTGCCTGAACTCTGGCTGGTTTCTTTTTTTCCTTTTAATTAAAAAGATTTTTTTTTTCTTAGGTAGTTGCTGCACCCAATGTGGGGCTTGAACCCACAACCCTCAGATCAAGAGTCGCACACTCTTCTGACTGAGCCAGCCAGGCATCCCATCTCTGGCTGGTTTGTGTGTAGGCCTTTTGACATCAGAGATGGGAGAAGCCCGGAAGAAATGAAAGCTCATATTTAAGTCTTCTTGGCCCATGGCCTCGATAAAGGGGATGCTTAAGGAGAAGTGCGACATCTGGCCTCCCCCCTTGAGGCAGGTCTGGTCCTAGACTGAGCGTCCTGCTGGCCGTGCCGTCCTGACAGCCTCCTCCTGCCATGCGCTTACCAGTTTCCTTCTGCCCCTCACAAGGTCCTTCTTGGCTCAGTTTCTCCATCTGCTGCTTAGGGGCCTAGTGTCCTCCCAAAGTGTCTCTCCTGCTCCCTGGTTGGCTCAGCTCACTCCTCTTCCCATGTGCTTGGACTGGCGGTCATTTGGTTCTCTGGGTTTCAGAGCCCGTTACTCGAAGAGAGCTTTCCTGAGCACGCACACGTGCCCAGGTGGAGCCCTGGGACACTGTCACGTGAGGGAGAAAGGGCGCTAGCTGTGTGTCCTATCTTCTGCCAGCTCTGTCGTCCCTCTGCCTAAAGATGCTTTGTTTTCTTTTCAAATTAAAAAAAAATTAATATACAGGAAAATTGACTCTTTTTGGTGTATAGTTTTATGAATTTTGTTTAAAGATTTTATTTATTTGTTTGAGAGGGAGAGAGAGAGAGCACACACAGCATGTGTGAGCACAGGGAGGGGGACAGGGAGAGGGAGAGAGAATCCCAAGCAGACTCCCCTCTGAGCACGGCACGGAGCCCAACTCGCTAGATCTCATGACCCTGAGATCATGACCTGAGCTGAGATCAAGAGTCAGATGCTGAACCGACTGAGCCACCCAGGGACCCACAGTTTTAGGCACTGTAACTTACACAGACTCACACAACCACCGCGAAAGTCGCAAATCTCTAAAAACTCATCCCGCTTTGCCCTGGCAACCACTGCTCTGTCTCTAACACCCTAACCAAGGATTTGTTGGCCATGTTATGGGCATCTTACCAAGAATTTCATTGGTCCCTACTGGTGTAAGAGAAAAACATGAAAACCAAGTCCACTCTGCGGAAAGCCTCCCACCTTTCTTTGCCCTTTACCTGACTGCACTGAGCTCTGCCACCCACCCGCGCTCCTTCAGTAGAGACAAGCCCGCGCTAACCCAGCCTTCCTCCTCCCCACCTGCCTCAGCCGGGTCTAGCACATGACATTTTTTATCTGTTCCGTCCCTGTTTTCCGGCTTACAGTAAAAACACTTCTCTTAGCCCAGGGCTTCAAAACTATGTGTGGTAAGAAGACATGGATGAATTCTAAGGATAAAGGAACGCTGTCAATAATCATAACCCTCAGCCAGAGACTGCCCAAGGAAGAAAGAGGAGTTTGAAAAAACGTATACAGGAAACTCTTTATAGTGGATTTGAGCCCATCTTTTATTTTTGAAGTCCTGTACATCTTAAGAACGTTAAGAGGCTTAATTTTGTTCCCAGGGATCATTTGCAAACATCATTGAGAACCCACGACTCGTTCCTGTTGAACTGGTGTAGGACAGTGGTGTGGTCGAGGGTCTGTCTGGCTTCTCCTCGCCCGTCTGGAAGAATTAGGACCAGACGTGATCCATCAGTGCACAGACGTGAATGCCCCTGCTGGGCCTGTTTTGAGGACTATGCCCGTGTCCTTCTAGCAAAGACTTTACCATCCACCTTGCTCAGAAAAAATCTACTTCCCCTCACTGCCCAAGTCTCCCCGAGCACTGAAACAGCTTCCCCTCATGGGAGATTTTTCCCGTTAAATCAGGTGTTGACTTCCTAGTGTCCGGGATATGTTGCAGGTGCCCAACATCCTGGTAAATTTTCAGATTCTTAGATACTTGGGAGGCTTGAATGAACTCAGGGTGTTTTTTAGCATACGTCAAGTCTGTAAAATGGCATTTGGGTGTTTGGCTTTTGGTGTCAGAACTTGAAGTGATTGGCTTTTGTGGGAGGGGGACAGATGTGGGTCTCCGGGTTTTCTTGATGGTGGGGAGAAGCTGAGCTGTTAGCCAGGGAAGGTGCCCATGGGGGGTCGGCTGAGCTCCAGGCCCTCCCTTGGGCCCGGGGCTGGGGCGGGGGGGGGGGGGTTGGCCCTCCCCCCTCGCGGGCGCGCTTCCTGCAGGCAGATGGTTCACGTCAGAGGAAGGGAATGACCTCTGTGTGCAGAGGATGGCCGCCTGTGCTGGTGGTCTTCAGTCTGGAGAGCCAGGTTAACACGTGAGCACGCGGGCCGTAACAGGAAGTCCCTGTTCGTACTCTTGTGCATATTGAGTCCGTGTGCAAGGGTGAGAACGATTTTCCACACTGTGGGCCAAGGGTGTCAAGACTTGGTGTCAAGACCCCGGCCTGAGAGTAGGAGCCGGAGCTGGAAGGGGGCTCAGCCTGGCTGCCTCCTTATAGGAACACAAGCTTCTGGTGGCCAGGCTGAGCCTGGGCTGGGAGGCAGGTGAGCAGTCCCATGTGGGAGCCAGAGGCCGAAGGTCTCACAAGGCAGGTCCCGCAAGGCAAGCCGGTGGTGGCCCATAGTCCTGGTGGACTGCCCTCAGAAACAGAAGTTTGGAGATCACAGCTGTAAGATACCCTAAAGGTTGAGAATTACTGGCTCATCAGAATTCCCTGGAGACCCCCCCCTTTTTTTTGAAAGGACACATGCCTGACCCCTGTGCCCACAATCTCTAGGTCATGGGACCCTAGAACTTGTATTTATTAAAAGCTCCCCTTTAAATGTTGGTGCCTAGCTGGGTTGAGACCCTCCTGCCTTGGGCTGTGGTGGGGTCTGCAGGCTGCTCTGTGGCTATAGACGGAAGCCAGCCCCAGCAGGAGGGTCAGAGGGCAGCAAAATCGGGCACTGCCTTACCCATACCGGCTTCCCAAAGCAGTGCTTCTCACGTGTGCTTGGTCTCTTCAGAGGTATCGTCTTCTCTGTGTCTAGCTAAATGAAATCATTTCAGTCCATGGATCAAGCCTTCCGTGCTCCTCTGTTCTCACAGAAGACATTCTGGTTTCTCCTTTAAGACGATCTCTGGGGGCACTTTCTGTTGCCACCAGGGTGGCTTGCCCCCCCGCCCCTCTGTGCCCCTCAGTTGTGGCACTCCTCACTTGAATAGCTGTCAGCTTGTTTCTGGATCATTTTTTGAGTTTCGGGCACGTCAGAACTTCGTAACCAAATCTTATTAAATTGATGTTTTAGTGAAAGGCGTTTTTAACTCCCTTCCCCTCCCTCCCCCCAGTGTATCAGAATTACTCCTCCACTCATACCCAATAAAGGCCGCCATAGACTGGACCTGTAAGAAACCAGACCCGGGGCCAGCCCCAGCACGCTCCTGAGAACCACTAAGATAAACACAAAATGCACTCTCGCCGAATTCTGAGAAGGAAAGGCCCTCAAAGGTCATAGGGTCCAGTGGCTCTCAACCCTGGCTGCACATTAGAATCATCTGGGGAGCTTTTAAAAAATGTTCATGCCCAGCCCCCACCCCCTGAGATTTTGATTCAGTTGGTCTGGGGTGGGGCTCAGGCTTGCGTGGAATTTTCTTAAAGCTCCCCAGGGGCTTCTAATATGCAGCCAAGTTTGTAAACCACTGCCCTAGGCCAAAGCTCCTCGCAGAATATTTGAATGAAAGGATTACAAAGATCGCTGCCTGCTGAGGGGATGGCCCCCCAGTAAGTCCAGGGCTCGTGGGAGAGTTACCAACAGTACAGTCCTGGATTCCCTAAGCCCCTTCTGTCCTCTGGTCTTACCCTCCGAAAGAGGGCCTTGGACCGTCCCTCCTGCCCAGAGACCAGAAGCAAACTCTGAACAGAATCTAATTTTAAACTGATGAGTGGCACCAGAAGGAGAAGGAGACGTGGTTTGACGGGCGCCGAGTTAAGGTCTAATTTTCCCAGGCCATATATTTGACTTCATATATTGTATTAATTTGCGAGGGCAGCTGTAACAAAGTGCCACAAACTGGGTAGCTGACAACAGAAATGAACTCTCCCGGTTCTGGAGCCTGGGAGTCTGAAATCAAGGTGTCAGAGTGTCGGTTCCCTCTGGGGGCTGTGAGGGGAGGCTCTGCTCTGGTCTCTCTCCTTGGCTCTCAGATGGCCGTCTTCTCTCTGTCTCTTCACAGTCTTCCTTCTGTGTGTGTCTGTGCAAATTTCTCTCCTTTATAAGGACACCAGTCCTTATTGGATTGGGGCCCACCCTACTGACTTCATTTTAACTTGATTCCCTCAGTGAAGACCCATCTAAGCTTACATTCTGAGGTACCAGTGTGTGTGAGGACTTGGGCATCTTTTTGGAGACCTGTACAATTCAACCTTAACTGTTATCGTCCAAGCTTTGTCCCTTAACTCCAGCTTTGAATGGGCAGAGCCGCACAGTTTTCTTTACACCCTCACATGCTCAGAGCCCAGAGCCCAGGGCTGCGTGATAATCAGCATTCAGCACTCACTTGCTGACAGACTGACATCCCTTCGCCCGGTGCTGGGTACCCTTGGAGGATGATGGTTTACGTTCAGGCTCCGCCAGAGATGGATAGAATTCCTCTCATTTCCTCACAGTGGCAGGAGCGGCTGAGAGCCTGAAAGGAGAGGTGAGCTGTGAGGGCTGGGCCTCCCCTGCCCCAGATAAAGGCCAGACTCACATGCGATGCTCTCCCTGCGTTTACGCTCTGGAGGAGAGGGCCCGAGTTGGGTGATGGTAGTTCTTTGGAATGTGCAGACATTATCATTGGTAAACAGGTCAGGGAGCGACAAGGGGTGTGAAGAGGAGGCAGTGTTTCGTTCCCATGGAAGTTGTACATCAACCGCTTACCCTAGAGGCCGCCTTCGCACGAGTCTACCACGCACAGAATTCAGGGAGGCTCCCAAGGCTTGGAGGGAGAGAAATCACACTTCGTTCTCACCGACTGAAAATCTGCATTTCCTTCAGTTATGAGTGGAGACAGTAAACCATAGCGAATGAGCAGGACCTGTGACTACCACCGGTAGGAAGTGCAGAGATTGGTTTCCAGTATGTTAGAGCCATTGTAGATGTCCCTAAGTTTCGTTAGCCTCATCACTACTTCAGAATTAAGGGGGTTATGAGACTCACGGCTAGGTCTTCTTTAATACGTTAATTAAATGTTGCCGTAGCAAAAATTTTAAAATATTTTGATAACCGCAATGCACTGTAATTGGCTTCCTTTGGAATGCTGTGTATCTAATTTGTGCCATCCTGTGGAAGGTCTGCAGGCGTCCCCAGGCTGCCAAGGGGGTGAGGGTGGGGGTCCTGTGGCATTAAAGAGGTTAAGAAGCCCTGGTTTGTGTTTGTACTAAGCACTTCCTGTCCCCCGTGGGTGGGTAAATCCTATCAGTGGAGGTAATTCCAGATTGCAGTCTTGACGATCACTGATTACTTGATAGTTGCATCCTTTATTTGGGCTCCTTGGGGCTAAGCCGTGTGTGTATGTGCATGTGTGTGTGCACGCGTGTGCACTCACACGGACTTGGATTTGTCTTCTTTTCAAAGACGACAAGGATTAGGGAAACATTTTAGAACAAGCCCAGCTTTAAATATGCCCTCCAGTGGTGTTGGGTCCTGCTTGGGAAAGCTGCTCCCTGTCTCTGCCCGTCAGTCTCCTTTGAGTGGGGCCGAGAGGGACTTGGGCAGAATCACCACCTACTCCTCCCAGAGCCCAGTGCACCGGGACGTGCTCTTCTTGGTCACTCTGGAAATGTGCAGGCCTCACACCAGTGCCTGAGCTGCGCGTGTTGGACGTGAAAGCTGGGCTCACAGAACCAGTTCCGGGGGGCCTGGGAAAATGGTGGTGGTGCCAGCTCCCAGGGCCTGGTGGGTGTGAAAATGATTTGATTATAGATGATTAGGTTTATGGGGGGTTTTGTAGGGTTTTGTTTTTTTACTTTCCTTTTGAAATAATTAGACTCACAGGTAGTTACAAAAATAGTACATGAGAGTCCTGGGATCTCTGCCCCCAAGTTTCCCCCAGCAGAGACATCTTCTGTAGCTCAAGCCCAGGCTCAAATCCGGGTCACTGACAATGGTAGGTTACTGTTACGCTGACTGGTTTACAGGCCTTAATCGGGTCTCACCATTTTTCTCATGCCCTCACTTACGTGTGTGTTTGTAGAGTTCTGTGCTGTTTTATCCCACGCGTGGGTGTGTGTAACCACCACCATAATCCCATTACAGAACCGTTTACAGAACATATTTTGTCCATGTAGTTGTGTGAGTTGTTACCCGTTTTGTGAAAGCACTGCCCATCCGCCTTGAGGCTGGACGTAGCGATGGGATGCGTCTGCAGGCCCGTGTAGCGTTGGGACCCCGTGCTAGGTGTATCTGCGGTCTCCAAGGTCCGATCTAGACCTGGAGCCCACGCACCGGGAGTCCTAGGTGGCGGTGGTGCTCGTGATCTGTAGGCACGCCATTCTGCATCTCGGGTTTGGGACCAGGGTGTTTCTCTGAGCTGGAGAGTGGGGGTAAAACAAGAGAGAGTCAGGGAACAAGGGCAGCGTCTAACTCTTGGGGGTCCAGAGCCTCATGGGGGTGAGAGAACAGTTAGGGAATAGAGAGACGCCCTGGCCAGGCCTGGGCAGACATGGTGAGGGCTGTAGGGAAAGGTCATATTTTGGAGGGCATGGAGGTACCTGGGGGCCCTGCTCGCCCTTCCCTGCATCCCTGAGTTGATGGCACTCCCGGGTGGCTTCCAGATGCAGGATAGAAATCATAGTTGCTCCACTGCCTTTGCTGTTGTGAGGCCTGATTACCATGGTAGAAGGCAAGATACTTGATAGAAATTCCAGGGCACCCTCAAAACTAAGGTGGTAAGTTTCTCCCAAAGCCCTGTGTTGGTTGTGTCTTTGGCAGCTCTCCAGGACGTCTGATGAAGTTGAGCACTGCATTCTCCAACCACGTAGGCTAACAGTGCTTACTGTGTCTGGGTTTATGGTTTTAGGGATTTGGGGACGCTGGTGCGCATGTATCTGTTTTTATTTTTTTTGTTGGCGGGTTTTTCCTGTTTCTTTGGTGAAGGTTTTCAGCTAAGTACTTAACCTTTATTTTTATTTTTTAAAAAAGATTTTATTTATTTATTTGACAGAGAGACAGCCAGCGAGAGAGGAAACACAAGCAGGGGGAATGGGAGAGGGAGAAGCAGGCTCCCAGCGGAGGAGCCTGATGTGGGGCTCAATCCCAGGACCCCAGGATCACGCCCTGAGCCAAAGGCAGACGCTTAACAACTGCACCACCCAGGCGCCCCTAAGTACTTAACCTTTATAGTCGGAGCTAACACTCTGCTCCGCCCCTGCAGTCACGCACCAGCACCCCCTTTTCTCCTGGCTGATGCCAGCTGCGTGGGGCTGCCGGGTGGTTAGAACTAGTGCCTGGTACAAGACAAGCCCCCATAAGCAAACGCGGGGACACCGGGCTGAGATACAGGGCGGTGTGGGGAAGGCCCACCCTAGTCCCTGCAGGGGTGCAGTGAACCCAAGGAGATGTGGGGCCAGTGCTGGGGAATTGAGAGAGCCTCAGTGCTGCCAAGTATAAGCACCACCTGCCCGGGTGTAGACAAGACTTAGTAGCAACAGCCCTGACCCAGACAGGTTATCAGGGGAGGGCCCCAAACCCATTCGTAAATATACTTTTTTAAAATCTTTATTTATTTGTTTTAGAAAGAGAGAGGGAAAGCACGCATGCACACGAGCAGGAGGAGAAGAGGGAGGGGGAGAGAGAATCTCAAGCAGACTCCGTGCTGAGCACAGAGCCTGATGCGGGGCTCGATCCCAGGACCCTGAGATCATGTCCTGAGCCGAAACCAAGAGACAGACACTTAACAGTGCCGCCCAGGCGCCCCTGTAAATATACTTTTGAAACTAAGCTTGTGGCAGGAGGCCAAGGTTGCCACCGTCCCAGGACAGAAATCGAATTGGGATTACATCCTGCCTCCCATTTCCTTCAGTCACCTTACCCTGCCCATTCGTATCAGTTCCATCTTCGAAAGACACCGTCACTTTGTGACTTCATTTCCGAGAAAGCGGCTTCACACACCGAGTCTGAACTTCCCCGCCTGATTCTCCAGGCCTCCCACGTCTGACCTCACGCAGTTGGATCAGCCTCACTTCTGACCAGTCCTGAACCCTACCCCTTCCCCACACTTCACGTGCTTCCCTTCCAGATGCTATCTTACAACATACGGTCCCTTTTCTAATAACATTGGCCTTGATGACCTGAATTCCCGAGGAGCCTGCTATCACATTTCCTATGTACCTCATAGTCCAATACACTTGGTTTGTGTGTTACGTCATTGTATTGCCTTATGACTTCTAGGTTTTTATCTGTATGTGATGCGTGACCAAGACAAAGCCTACTGTGTTGTTCTCTGGTTGTTTCTGTGCTTAGGCTCTCTCTGACTAGGGGGAGGGCAGGGCTCCTGTGCGATAGTTCTGGTCTACCCCTGGGCACCCATGTGCAGTCTCCGGCCGTGCTCTCTCCATCAGCCGACTCCCATCGCGAAGGGCCAGACAGCTCCCGCCTGGGTCCTTACTCTGTAGCCTCCTCCGGAGCGGACTGGGGTGTATAACTACCGGCTCCCTGTTCAGTAGTCGTTAGGCTGGAACGCAAGGGGCTGGCAATCAGGGTATTTTAGCGAATGGCTTGGTTCTACTTGAGTATGAGATAGTTAAACTCACTTTGAGAAAACTGAAAGATCAGAATCGAGAAAAAAGAACAATATTTTCTTGTAATTAAAAATTGAGGGAGGGACGCCTGAGTGACTCAGTCAGTTAAGCGTCTGCCTTCTGCTCAGGTTATGATCCCAGGGTCCTGGGATCGAGCCCTACATCGAGCTCCTTGCTCAGCGAGGAGCCTGCTTCTCCCTCTGCCCGCCGCTCCCCCTGCTTGTGTGCTCTCTCCGAGCTCTCTCTCTCTGACAAACAAATAAAATCTTAAAAAAAAAAAAGTTGAGGTAGTTGCAAGCTTTCTACACACTTGAGTCTAGAGCATGGCAAGGTTGGTTTGAAAGGTAAGTATCTCGGAAGGAGGAAGGTGAGGTCCCGGGGGCCAACTGTTAGCTAACTCTCGGGGAGGGGTCCCTCAGCCCAGTGAGTGGAGGTGCCCCGGACACCCTTCCCTGCAGTGTGGAGACAAGAGCTGGCTCTCCTCTCCCGTGCTGTCTCACGGGCGGGGCAGACACCATGTGCTTCTTAGGTGGGCCTCCTTTTCAGAAGCATCAAGCCTGGCATTTTCAACAAAGTGAGCAGTCTCTGCCTGTAGGGTTAAGTCAATTTGGGCAGGAGGGGCCATGTCCTATATTTTCCTCAAAAGAAAATTGAGCAATATAGAAAATAGAGATAAAAAGTTGTAAGGCGCAAATAACCCTGCTCATGGGATGGAGTACCCAACCACGGGGCGTTCCCCGCTGCCATGATACCGCTCTAATACAGGCCAGAATTTCCTGCTACACTCAGTAGCTCCTTCTTGGTCACTTTTCCGCTGCCATACTGCTGCTATTCAAAGACTTCCTTTATGTAAAGGGCGAGAGTTCTCTCTGATTCTTCTTAACCTCTCGCTAATCCGAACAGCTTCTCTCTTAGTACTGAACATCTCCAGAAAGAAAAACAGGGCCCAGGAAGCTCACCCAGCGTGGAGTTTTGGAAATCAGTTTTTCCCACCTGCGCAGGAAGCCAGCCCCACAGTAGGTGTGAAAGGACTCTCTCTTCTCTGCCCTGTAGTCCCCCCCGGCTGGAGCCTCAGTAGGAGGGTGGGCAGGCAGGCTGTGGGCACAATTCCCTTGGATTTTCTTGCCTAGGAACATCTTAGGAAAATGCACTCCTTGAAATTTTTGATTTGCACTTGCCAAAAGAAGAGCAGGGCAGTGGCTTTTCACACTTTGGGGAAGGATTGTGTCAGAATGATTTGGGGTGAGTGGGGGGGGGGTTCTGTTTTAAAACACAGATTCCTGGACTTCACCCTTGGCTGTCCTGATCCAGATAGGCCAGGACTGGGGATCTCTAAGGATTCCTAGGGTGATTGTGACAACAGCCAGGCTTGGAAACTTGGGGTGTGTGTTCCCGATGCACTGGGCCCAACTTCATGAGAAGTTCTGCCCCCGTCAAGAACCTTCAGAGCTTCTGTTGTGGGTAAATGGTGGGAGTTGCCAGGCCTCTCCATATGGCCCGTAGGAAACAGCCATTCTTGTAATTCAAAAATTGCTGATGAACAGCAGTTCTGTGGGATAGGACTGGTGGGAAAGACCCATGAAGTGGGGCTGACCTGGGCCGTGGTGGAGCTCTCCTGCCTGCTGGCTTTGTGGCTTTGGCCAAGCCATTTGGCCTTTCCAAGTCTCCATCTTGTCACCTGCAGGAAGGGGATCGTGTGTCACCTTTGCCAGATTATTGTAAAGCATAGAGATGACACACGTTGAGTGTCTCTGGTACTCAGTAGCTGCTGTTTTTATTCCTATTGCAATAACCTTCCCCAGCTCCCTCCACCCCACTCCTCCTCCTCCTCCTCCTCCTCCTCCTCCTCCTCCTCCTCCTCCTTCTTTTTTAGATTTTATTTATTTATTAGAGAGAGACACAGCAAGAAAGGGAACACCAGCCGGGGAGAGTGGGCAAGGGAGAAGCAGGCTTCCTGCCGAGCAGGGAGCCCGATGTGGGGCTCGATCCCAGGACCCTGGGATCATGACCTGAGCTGAAGCAGACACTTAACAACTGAGCTATCCAGGCGCCCCTCTTCACCCCATTTCTGGCTCTAAAACATTCTCTGTTATGCTTGAGTCCTGCTGGCACCTTGCGGAGACTACTTTCTCAGTCTACCTCACTCCTGCATCTTCTCCTGGACCATCCTGTGAGATGGACAGCACTATCCCTCAAGGCCTGTTCGAAACGTCTCCTTGACGTTGCTCCAGAAGGCAGATTTTACTCACATACCACCGTGAGACCCTCCTGGTCCTTCCACCCCAAGTCACGTTCCGCTGTGTATCCAGCTAAGCATACCCAGTAGGGCTGTATGACAGGTACCAGATGGTGATGTTCTGGTAATGAAGCGACGGTCAGGTAATAACAAGGCCTCCCTCAAGTACTTTGTTCGATCCATACTCCTTGTTCCCAAACCCACTTGGCACTTTCTTGTCTCAGGGCATCTGGTCTGTGTTCCCTTCGCTGAGAACATTGTTCGCCCTAATTGTGTGGCTCTGGTTTAATAGTGGCTTCCTCAGTTCCCTGACCACCTCTTTCAAACCGTGGTGCCCCCCCAGCCTTCGTCCTCTTCCTCCCCCGCGTTGTCGTACTCCATAACACCTCCCACCATTTGGCCTCGTCCACCCTCAACAGTGCCAGGTACGTAGTAGGTGCCCAATAAACAATTTTTAATAAGTTAGTGGCAGCAGGATTTAAAAAGATTGAAATGCGCCTACTTTTCTCCCACAAACCTTGTTTCCGGAGAAAAACTCATCATGTCAGTCGCCCTTTCAAAAGGAGAATGAAGATAACAAGGTGATCTTCTTGGCACATTTTTGTGCTTGGTCTCAGCCGAGGGGGCCTCACCCAGGTGCCTGACTGCAACGATCCGTTCCGAGCACTGACACAAGCACCAGCCCGCACTTGCACGGCCGAGGTGCAGGGGGAGGAGGCGTCCCCACAGCGCTCAGGTGTTGGCTGACAGCCTGACCGTGAGCACCGGAGGCAGGAGACAGACACAAAAAGGGGGCATCATACAGGGATACTGAGAAGCACTTTGGTGAGGGCATATTCTTTTTATTATAGCACATGGTGCCCATTGATTGATCATTGAAACAATGACCTTGAATTATTAATAGGGATTAAGTTGAATCAACTGTGCCTGTATAGGAAGATAGGGGATTAGCGAATGTATTCAGAAAGACTCCCATCGAGCCGGTTTTTAAAATAACAGCTTTATTGAGATATAAATCCCGTACCATAAAACTCATCCCTACAGAGTTGTGCGACCATCACCACTAAGTGTAGGACATTTTCATCACCCTTCCTCCTCACCCCACCCCGCAGCCCTTGGCAGCCACTAGCCTGCTTTCTTTCTCTGTGTTCTGCATTCACTTAAGTGGGATAATCAGCAGGCAGTTGTCGTGACTGACTGCTTTCACTTAGCTCGATGTCTCCGAGGCTCATCTGTGTAGTTCTAGGTCAATGTTTCATTCCTTTTTATGGCCGAATAATATTCCATGGTATGGCTGGGCCACATTTTGTTTATCTGTTCATGCCTTGATGCACATTGGGTTCTTTCTAGTGTTTGGCTACCATTAAGCCATTTTGAAAGGTAATGAAAGGCTTGATGGGAATGGAGCTTCCTGGCTCCTACCACCGAGGTGCTGTTGCCCAGAAACCGGGTATGAGGGTCTGCAGTGCCGCAGACATCTCATCTCGCAGGTCGTCGTCCACTCCGAACGTGGGCCTTCCCCACTTCCGGTGGCCTTTCTGTGCTGGTGTGCAATGCGTGTGACTACCAAAGGGTTCCTCTCCTTTGGCCTGTCCGCCAGATCTGAACTCCGTAGCCTCGCCAGTGTCCCTCCGTTCTCCACTCTTGCCCCGCTGGTTTCTTGCCGGCCTCCTGTTGAACGCCTCCAGCTTCCCCCAGCGTTCGCCTGTTCTCCCTTTCTGGGGCAAGGGACTCTGCAGCGGGGACTTCAGGACCCTGCCCCGATCCCAGCTGTCCTCCTCAGGACCCTTAGATTAGGCCAGCTCCTCAGGCCTTTTTGACGTTACTACCTCGAACTGTTACCCGTGTTTAACAGTGAGTTTTCTCGGGGCACCTGGGTGGCACAGCGGTTAAGCGTCTGCCTTCGGCTCAGGGCGTGATCCCGGCGTTATGGGATCGAGCCCCACATCAGGCTCCTCTGCTATGAGCCTGCTTCTTCCTCTCCCACTCCCCCTGCTTGTGTTCCCTCTCTCGCTGGCTGTCTCTATCTCTGTCAAATAAATAAATAAAATCTTAAAAAAAAAAAAAAAAAAACAGAGTGTTTTCTCGTTTCTACGTGTGACTGTCATCTTTTTTCATGTTGTTGTCTTGCTGTTCGGCCTCAGCCGAGCCATACCTATACTGGGGCACAGACAATGTCGTGAAACACCCTTGTCCCTGGGCTTGCCCAGAGCCGCTCACAGTGGGCTGTCTGTGAATGCTGCCTGGTTTGGTGTCTGGGAATCATGACCCTTCGCCATGTCCCTGGAGAGGTGGGAAGTGTGAATGGAGGCATCTGCTCAGCTTATAATGGTCTTTGGAGCAGGGATCAGGTTTAAATCATTTCGAATCCTGCTTTAACTAATTCCTGAAAGTGCATGGCTGAACGAGCGGGAAAGTAACCTGAATTTTAGTCAGAACTTGAACTATGGGTTTTCTTTCCGGCCACATGTATCTGTGTATATTCCACAGAGGAACAGTTGGTGCCCGGCCACCCGGCATTGGGACCTTTGCTGATCTCTCCCGTTCCTGTTGCTATTAGTCACAGACTTGAGTTAGGGTTTGCAGTTAGGATTGGGGGGCGGGGTGTGACTTGAGATAATGAAATCAGGAACAATGAGGTGGGGCCCCATTCTTACTAGACTTGCCATTCTCTGTTTTCCCGAAGGATCAGGTAATCTGACATGAGCAGGTAACTCGGTTGAGTTTTTTCACTGCTTCTCAGTGGTCTGTATTCATTGTCTGCTGAGATAATAGTGAGCAGAGAAAGAAGAAAATTAAAATAGGAAGCTAGGAAGGGCAGGAAGAGAATCTGTAAGCCTGGTAAACAAAAGTTGGCTGAAACATGAGGCAGGATGTGACCAGGTACTTCTGACCACCTCAGTGCCGGCCCTCCGCATTTTCCTACCGGTTGGCCTGTCTCCCTGCCACACTGTTACCAGACATGTTTAGGTCAGTCTTCTTTTTTCTTTCTTTCTTATTTGGCTGTTGTTCCTGAAGCAAAAGGACCAGATGGATCTCTTAGAATCAGAGTTAGAGACTGGAAGGGACAGTATCAAGTTCCTTCTGATAAAGAATTCAGTACCTTTTGTAGGAAGCCATCTTTTTCTCTTAGCTGTGATGTGAGGTGCTGTCAGACTTTCCCCCTTTCGACAAGGGGGCAAAATGGCAAAAACTGTAGGGTTTTTTAGGGTGACCAAAAAGGCTGGAGGCAGCCAACCTCAGAGGCACTGGAGGTAGGGTCTCCCCGATTGCCTCAGATGTATCCTACCCCATTGTGGGGCCAAGAAGCACCGACTGGGTTGGTAGCTGTGGTGTAGCAGTCTGGGTTTTGAGATCTAGGTCCGAGGCTCCCATCCTCCATTGACTGTGTGCTTACCTGCCTCGAAGCAGTGGTAAGAAGGGCTCTCTGGAAGCACCTGAGCCCTCCAGTTCCTGCAGGTGGGTGATAGCTCGGTACCCCCTTCTCCCATATCTGCATGGTCAGGGGACGCGGGGCTGGGCAGTTTCTTCCTATGGTGGACAGCTCCACTTGTGGGGGGATTTCCTCCTTCCGTTCACCTGGTATCTTCTCCATCCCCCACCCAACCCCTGGAGTCTCCCCTGGTAGGTCTCACCATCTTCCATATCCTTGGCTGTCAAGCCTTCCTGTCTCAGGGTAACTGGTCCTTATGTGGGCTGTGCTCTTACCTTTACACGTCCTGGCAAAAATAATGCCTTTCTAAGAGTAACATGTTCCAAAGGAAGATCAGCGGGTCCTGGAAACCTGATATGTTTACCATGTATTTCTTTAAAAATTTGGAGTCCAAAGTCAACATCCACTGCATTTTATAAAAAGGGAAGAGGATGATAATCCTGTCGCCTAACAAACCTGTTCTCCTTTGAGTGTTTCCTTTATCTCTATTCTGATGAGTCCATATTAATAGTTACACTCAGAGTATCTACACAGAGTTTCTTGGTTTCTCCATTCACTGCGCAACCATTTGCCGCACAGTCCTAGGCGTAGCACGACGAAGACTGAAGAACACAAATACCTTGTGGTCACATCAGCGTTGGGATGAGGGCACCTTGTTCTGTGGAACAGATAGAGAATCACTTATTAACTCGTGACACTAACTAGTTCTGACTGGACAGATCAATGGTGTGGCGGCCCCCTAGCCCTGAGAGAAAGCAGGGGCCCTGGGGGGGAGGGGAAGAAATCCGCGGGAGGTAGCACCACATTCTGGTGTCACAGGAACATCTCCATGTGTAGGACAATGAGCTCTTTAGAGCAGAAAGGAATAAGTTTTTAAACTGTTTTAATCTTTCTGAAGAAAAAAGAAAACAGTGCCCTTTTTACATACTTTCCAGAATTTCCTGTGTTTCGTATTAGCTGGTTACTGTTTTGGCTTCCTTTCATGGTAGTAAACACAGTTTGTTTTGCTTAGCAATTTCCTTCCCCCTCAAATACCATCACTGATCAATCCTGCCTTTGCCTGAGTCATAAATTCACGGGTCTCTTTCCTTCCACCTCTCACCCCTCAATTCACTCCATTTATTGAGCTCCTGCTGTGCACTAAAGATTCCAGAAGGGGCTGTGGGGGTGGGGGGGTTGTTGTAGGAAGGCAGTGGGTGCTGGAATCCCAGCATCTAGATGCTTCCACCCAGCTTCTCTGAGGGCTCACGCTCTCCAGGCCAGGAATGCTGACATTTAATGAGCACTTACTAGATAGGTATTTGCCCATTTTATATATAGGGAAATCGAGGTCTAGTTGAGTCGCTAGCATCAGAGAGTGGCGTGGCCTCAGCTAAAGCTCTGGCTTAACTGTGGTTGCCGCCTCTCCTGTTGGAGATGGTCAGGACTGCATTTTGAAACACGATTGTCTTAGGTGTCTCAAGTTAGGGGGTCACAGTGCAGCCTCAGCCAGCCCTGCTAGGGTGTGGGCCTCCCGATTGCAGCCTGTTGGGGGTGAGTGGAGTTTGGATGGAGGAGACAGTCAAGAAGAGGGTGCATAGGAGGAGGAGAAAGGGCCTGTTAACCCAAGATGGGAAAAAGTGGCCACCGGTGGCAGCAGGGCCTTTCCGAGTTCCCTGCTGGGAAAAGTGTGGGTCATGGAAGGTTGAGTTGATGTTAGTCATTTTGGGGCTGCATTCCCTCCAAAGCCCCCCCTGTTTTGCAGACATTGTCTCCTTTTGCTCCATAACGGTAGTTGCCTATTACTGCCGTGTTAAAATCAGTAGAGCCACTTACCTTGAACTCAACCTGATGTTGACCTTTCCAATGAAATTGGGAACACCTGGAGTTTGTTTCCTCCCAGTTGGGCACAGAACAGTTTCTGGTTTCCCTTGGAATGAAACAGAGTCTAAATGTGGGAGTAATGGTTCTTGAATGCATCCGAATCACCTGCAGGCCTTGTTACACGTTGCGGGGCACTGCCCCCAGAGTGTGCGGTTCCGTAGTTCTGGAGTGGGGCCTTGAGAGGTTGCATTTCTAGCAAGTGCTTCAGCGATGATGATGTTGCTGGTCCAGGACTGCACTTTGAGGACCACGATACCAGAACATCTCTCAGATTCAGGCCTTCGTTCCCCTCTTCACCCCTCAAAACCAACACTGTGAGTGTGGTAGAGACCCATTGTTTAAAAGAGCATTTATCTGCTTTTTAGCACAGAGTGGTCAGGAGACTTTGGCTAGGTCCCCTGGCCCTGCCCCTCCCTCCCAACCCGGGCTGAACCTCTTGCTCACCTGCCACCCAGTGCAGGGACTAGGACAGGGCTGAGTGAGCTGTCCTGGTGTGGAGAGGGCCCTGGTGCGGTGCTGCTTTCCTCCTTTCAGCATGTGGAATTTGACAAGCTAAGCATTTTCCATGGTAAGTGCATAAAAAAGATTTCTTACCCTTTTTCGAAAGAAATACAACCTTTCTTTTGAGTCGTAACTATTGTTAGATGCAGAATAAAAAAAAAACGCAGTGAATGTTCTTTTCCTCTAAAATTCTCTGACTTTCTTTAGCTCTAGAAGACCTCTAGAGTTAATTTTTAATGGCTTCAAGGATGAGGGGGAGTCTCAGTCTCCTGCTCAGGGTGCAGCTCAGCAAGGCCCTGGGCACAGCTCCAGACCCAAGTGGTTGGCCAGGTGGGGCAGAGGGGCACCCACTGGAGAGGAGGGTCAAGGAGACCCCCTTTGGGGCAGGGGAGGAGAGACGTGGGGCTGGGAGTCTGATGTTGAGTCACGAGGCTTTCGATCTGCAAGGTGCTCTTTCTGGTTAACTCTGGGCCAGCAGTGGGTTCGCCCAATTCCCTGCTGCATGTTGGGTCTGCCTGTGAGAACCATGGCCATCTCAGCCTCCTGTGGCCAGACCTAGCTTGTTTCCATCCCCCATCAAGTGTACCTTGTAATCCCCATCCTGGCAACTCCTCAGTTCTCCACACTGCATTCCCCCTTGGCCCTCGTACCAGTGACTCCCCACCCTCTCGAGGTCATGGTTTTTGTTAATGTGTCTGCCACCACCTTGGGCTGCTCTTGTTTCTCACTTAGACTATTGTAGTAGTTCCCAGCGTCTCCAGTCTGTCCCCTTCCTAATACTGTCATCATGCTAGCACCTGCTGGGCCCCGGCTGCTCCCCCAAACCCTCGTTTTCTTGGCTTCCGAGCTTTCCCATCTGGGCCCATGGTGTCTGGCCGGCGTGAGAGCGGGGATGCTTGTGAGGGCCTTGACAGTCACGACAGCTTCTGAAAGGAGTACATTTGGCAAGCTGATGACTTGCCCGAGGACAGCCCACAGTGAGAGGATTTGCCGTTCTGGCCCCAAGTAGGAAGGGGGAAGAGGATATTGGCGAAGTGGGGGAAGAGGCCATGTCACAGGCAGTGGGAGAAAGCCAGGGAGAAGAGCCCAGTCATAAGGAGCCTGGCTATGAAGGGCCCCGTTCCATGCATTTGGCTCTCCCTGGGGACAGCTAAAGAGGCCTGGGGAGCTTCCAACGTCTGGTTTTGATGGTGCTCGTTTGGGGCCCCTTGGAGCAACCTGAGATGCTAACCCTTAGAAGGGCGGGCCCAAACTGCTGACAGCCAGGTCCACAAGATGAAGTTCCAGAAGGAGTTGGAGATTGAAAAACTTTGCTGAAGATAATAAATGGGCTTTTTAGTTTCATTTTGAGTAAGTAGAAAGTTAGTGTTCCTGATGCTTGGGATCCTTGATATCTTTTTTTTTTTTTTTTAAAGATTTTTATTTATTTATTTATTTGACAGAGATAGAGACAGCCAGTGAGAGAAGGAACACAAGCAGGGGGAGTGGGAGAGGAAGAAGCAGGCTCATAGCAGAGGAGCCTGATGTGGGGCTCGATCCCACAACGCCGGGATCACGCCCTGAGCCGAAGGCAGACGCTTAACCGCTGTGCCACCCAGGCGCCCCGATATCTTTTTTTTTTTTTTAACTCGAGTTTTTTTGTGTTTTATTTCTTAAATTATTATTATTATTATTTTTAGTAATCTCTGCACCCCACGTAGGGCTTAATCTCATGGCCCCGAGATCAGGAGCTGCATGCTCTTCTGACTGAGTCAGCCAGGTGCCCCCATAATGTCATTTTGATAGAGAAAATAAGAGCTTCCCAAAGCCTGTCTCCCTTCCGTTAAGGAGGGAAATGGAAAACAAGAGGGGAATAGGGCTCTGTCTAGGACGACTGTTGGAGGGGCTGCCAGAGTGTTCTCCTGCCCTGTCCGAGCACTGGGGCGAATATTGGGTCGGTGCCATGACGAGATGTTAAGAGGGAGCGAGAACTACTGCCGCTTGCCCTGGGTGTGGTAAGGGGCAGCGGTGGTCCTGAGTCTTTCCAGAGGAGAAGGCACTTTGCTGAGCTCTGGAGGGAAAGAGGAGAGGGGAGGGGGTAGGAGCTATGCTTCCGACAGCTGAAGGGTGTCACAGGCTGCAAATTCGGCTCTTTAGAAGGTCAGATCTGTCCAAAGGTGGGGTCATAACACAGCATCAATCATAATAGCTTATTTTTTTATGGGACACTGTATAGTTCACAGAGCATTCACATGGAAGGGGGTAGGCCCTCCTCTGGAGGGATTCAGGTCCAGGGAGGGATGTTGCTGAGGACATTCAGGCCCTCTTGGGAGTTAGATGGATCCAGATGGGTGTTACCCAAATGTGTATCGAATTATGCTTTCGGAATACTCAGTATCCTTCCTCTTCCCAAATGTGGCCCGAGGTGATCTCTGAAAATGATTCGCTATTCCTTTGACCCAGAAAACCCTGTAAAAATCGTGCAAATCAAGAGGTTCAAATCTTCGTGTTCACTGTAAGAACACACGGGAAGCTGCTCACGCCCTCCAGGGTATGCATATCCGAAAAGCCACCAGCCCTGAAGGATGTCTCTTTGCAGAAGCAACGTGTGCCATTCCATCGCTGCAATGGCAGAGCTGGGAGGTGCGCCCAGGCCAAACAGTGGGGCTGGACACAGGGTCGGTGGCCCAGAAAAAGTGCTGAACTTTTACTGCACATGCTTAAAAATGCAGAGAGTAATGCGGAACTTAAGGATTAAGGGGTAGAGTCTCGGGGCGCCTGGGTGGCACAGTGGTTAAGCGTCTGCTTTCGGCTCAGGGCGTGATCCCGGCGTTGTGGGATCGAGCCCCACATCAGGCTCCTCTGCTATGGGCCTGCTTCTTCCTCTCCCACTCCCCCTGCTTGTGTTCCCTCTCTCTCTGGCTGTCTCTCTCTCTGTCGAATAAATAAATAAAATCTTTAAAAAAAAAAAAAAAAAAGAGGTAGAGTCTCTCTCTGGTCATGGAGCAAAACCCCCAAGATGCGGTGTAGAATTTACAGGGCTCACGGGCAGATTCACACACGAATGAGCTCTTCTCCCTTTCACGTCGAGATGATCCTTACTGAAAAAGAGCACATTGTTCAGAAACCAGAAGACGAGTTTGCACAGAAGAAAAAGGTACCCCAGAAGAAACTGAAGAAACAAAAACTTAGGCCCAGCAGTAAGGTCTGCATAAAATAAATGCAAATACAAGTAAACACAGACCAAAAAAACCCCCAGTATCTTGGGGCTTGCCAGGACCCGCTGAATCAGCATCTGTGGGGGAGGGGCCCGGGAATCTGTACTGGGTTCGGGCAGCTGCTCTGCCCAACATCCGCGGGAGAATGTCCACCATACGTGGCAGGGACCCCTGCCTGTCATGTTCACTATGTGCCTGCCACGTAGTAGGGGCTCGACACGTGTTTGCTGAGTCCACGTGCTGACATTTACCAACAGAATGACCTTGATCTCTCCTACTGCCTGCCCTGCTGTCTGCAGTGTGGCCATACCAGACTCCTTCCTGTTCTTTAAACACGCTGCGTGTGTTCTCTCCGTCCAGCCTTTGCTCACACCACTTCCTCAGCCTGGATCACTCTTCTCCCTCTTCCGCTGCAGAAGTCCCATGTTTCTGGTGCATGCCAACAGTATGGCAGGCTCTGTGCTAGATGTTGCTAACCCTTCACTCGAGCCCATTACGTGCGCTGCCGCCCCCCCCAACGGCTCTTCCTCAACCTTTTCCCCTGTGTCCCCACAAAGGAGAGAGGTCCTTTGGGTTTCTCTCAGGTTGTAACATTCTTTTTTTTTTTTTTAAGATTTATTTATTTTAAAGATTTTATTTATTTGAGAGAGACAGAGCATAAGCAGAGGGGGAAGGAGAAGCAGACTCCCCACTGACGAGGGAGCCTGACATGGGCCTCAATCCCAGGACCCTGGGATCATGACCTGAGCCAAAGGCAGATGCTCAACTGACTGAGCCACCCAGACGTCCCAAAGATTTATTTACTATGTTAGAGAGAGAGAGCAGGCGAGTGGGGGGAGGAGCAGAGGGAGAGAGACAAGCAGACTCCCTGCTGAGTGAGGAGCCTGATGTGGGGCTCAATCCCAGGACCCAGGAGATCATGACCTGAGCTGAAATCACTAGGATGCAACTGACTGAGCCTGCGAGACACCTCCTGTAACATTCTTTTTTTTTTTTTTTTTAATATTTTATGTATTCGTTTGAGAGAGAGAGAGGGAGGGAGAGAACACAAGCAGGGGGAGAGGTGGAGGAAGAGGGAGAAGCAGACTCCCCGCTGAGCAGGGAGTCCCAATGTGGGGCTCGATTCCAGGACCTGGGGATCATGACCTGAGCTGAAGGCAGATGCTTAACCATCTGAGCCACCCAGGCGCCCCCCACCCCCCGCCCTGTAACATTCTTGATAGAGTCTAGGTGCCCTCCCTGGTGCTTATTAGTGAAAAATATTTTTAAGTTCAAAAATCCATGTATGTAAATATATATATATATATATATATATATATTTACATATACACACGTACATACTTTTTTTTCAAAACAAAGAAATCTGCAGAACTGAATGTGTTTGAGTGTAATGTTTAAGTGGCCTCAATATGTGCAGCCCTCACTGCCACCTCAGTCAGTCAGCTCCGAGGTGAGGGATTTAAAAGGACTGAGCCCCATCCTGCATCATAATCCTGAAGTTTGTTGGGTGCTCTTCTATGGAGGATATGGATTCTGGATGGTTCTGTGGTCATGAGCACCCCTTTGCCTTTATCTTCTGGCTCACGAGGGCCCCTCCTCATCTCTCACATTCTTCAGAGGTTAGTGACCTCCTAAAGTGAGGCTTGAGGAAATAATAACCATAATAAGAGTGAGAGCTGACCTCTCTGGAGCATTCCCTAGGCACCAGGCGCTGTTTCAAGTGTCTGTATTTATTTCCTCACGTCATCTTTGTAACAGCCCTCGGAGGGTAGTACCTATCAACCGTATTAGCCCTGTTTCACAGGTAGGGAGACCGAGGTGCTATGAGAGTCTGTGATTTGCTTAGTGCACGTGGCCAGCAAAGAACGAGTAGCTAGATGGCTTCCTCCCTTGCGGGTCTGAAGCACATGATTCCCAGGCCTGGCCCGAAGGCCCACCTTGCTAAGGGCTCATGACCCACGTCCACCTTCTGCTGGCGTGCGGAATAGCTGCTACTGGATGTGGGCAGTCAACTGTTTCTCCTGATAAAGGGGAGGCTGGGAGATTCAGGTTTCGTAAATTTCTGAGGCAGGCTGCCCTGGGGCCCCGCCTGGCTTGGGGTTTCTTTTAGGGGATTGGGGAAGAGACTTAGAAAAGAGGGGAGTACGGCGAGCAGAGGGCACCTGCAAGAGGGCTGGGTCACCTGGTGAGCAGACCTGCTTAACAGGAGTGGCCAGCATGCTTCGGGGGCGGGGGAGGCGTGGACGGAAGCATTTCTTGTCCAGTTTGGTGTGTGGCCAGAAATGAAGTGTAAGTAAGTCAGCCACGTCCTCTAAAAGTGCCCAGGGAAAGGGCCTGCTTTGGAAGGCAGAAGCAGGTCTGGGAGGCTCTCCGAGGAAAGGGTGGTTCTATGTTGGGCCCGGGCCCTGGTTGCTGGGCACAGCAGCACAGGGGACAAATAGCCCATGGGAACAAGGAATATGTGTTAGGGAGAGAGTTGAGCACAGCAAGAGAATCCGGGGCAGCCCCTGAAGCAGAGGAGAAGCATTCTCTTTTGCGATGGAGTAATCATAGAGGAGCCAGAGGCTGGCTGGAGGAGAGGGAAGGGGACTCGGCTTGGAGGAGAAAGTCTGAGGCCAGTATGTGCCCCCAGCAAAGAAACCTGGTCTGCATATATATTTTTTTAAATTTAAATTCAACTTAGTTAACATATACTGTATTATTCGTTTCGGGGGTAGATTTAGTGATGCATTGGTTGCATAGAACACCCAGTGCTCATTACACCAAGTGCCCTCCTTACTGCCCAGTTACCGCACCCTCCCACCCACTGGCCTGCATCTTCAATCTAGGTTTTTCGGTCCTGCGGCTCTGTGTACAGTGTCGTCAGGGCGCGCACCTGGGTGCCACTGGCCTCCCCAGTACCTCACTCCTTGAGCACTAAGCAGGCATTTAGTGAGTGTGACGAGTGCCCTTTGTCTGGTGCCCAGACTGGGGGGGGGGTACAGGGAACGCATGCAATGTAGCCCCTACCCTCAAGAACTGTCTTTTAATGGGGAGACACAGAACTCTGTGTAACACAGTTAAACCGCTTTGGGTGGGCCGGTGATGTCTGAGGCCACATGGAGCGTTTCAGGTACAGAATGCCTAAGGATACAGGAGAAGGGAGCCTGTCCATGGACTCGTGGAGGAGGCAGGATGTGAAGCAGACCTTTGAGGAGTAGGTGGGATGTCATTTGGAGAGGACAGGCAACAGTGGCAAGGAGGGACAAGGCCCTCAGAACTGAACTTGAAAGGCACAGGCTCCCTGATCGTGGCCGTCTGTGAATCGGGGCCCAGACTCAGGCTCGGGATGCCCTGAAAGGACAAACGGATGCTGCTGGCCTGGGGTGCCAGGCAGCCGGTGGCAGGCGGGAGGCCGGAGGGTGGCAGGAATGTGTTAACACCAGCAGCTGGCTGCCATCTGATCCTGGCCCTGCCGTGACTTCCGCTTCCCCCATTGTTCACATACCAGCCGGACTGGGAACGAATGAATGAGTGGGTAGACAGGGTCCCTGTGCGGGCTATCAACAGCCGGGATAAAATAACCCCAGTTCCCTGCTCTCCTGAGAGCTTGCCCTGCCAGCTTTTGACATTGGGAAATCCCAGGTGGGAAATGGCCCTCACGCGTAGAAGCCCGGTGATTCTTCGAGGTGTTTTTGTTGGGACAGAATCCCTCTTTTACAAAATGATCCCTCGAGTGGCTTAACCAAGACAAGTTAATTTCTATCTCCAGTGCAAGTCTGTAGCACTGCACTTCCTTCTGGGACCTAGATCTTTCCATCTAAAGTTCTGTCACCTTTCGGAGCAGTGGTTCCCAACTTTGAGCGTGTATCAGAGTCACTGTAGTAAGACAGATTGCTGGGGCCCGTTCCCACAGAGCCTGCATTTCTAACAAGTTCCACCTGCTGCTGCTGGTCCGAGGACTGCCCGTGGAAAAACACCGTTCTAGGGCTTCTCGGCTCTCCAACGAAGTTTCTACAGCCAGTCAGGGGAGGAGGGAGGAGAGAGAGCAGAAGTCAGTCATAGTGCTCCCACTTAACTCCAAGGGAGTCTGAGAAATGTAATCTTTTTGTGGGCCCAGGAGGAAAATAAAATGGCATTGTCTCAGCCACAATTCAAAAGCGTCCTGGGGGCGTCTGGGTGGCTCAGTCGGTGAAGTGTCTGACGTTGGCTCAGGTCATGATTTTGGGGTCCTGGGATCGAGCCCTAAGTCGCGCACCCTGCTCAGTGGGGAGTCTGCTTGTCCCTCTGTCCCCTCACCCCACTCGTGCTCTCTCAAATAAATAAATAAATAAATAAATAAATAAAATCCTTTTTCAAAAAGCATCCTGATTGCACCTGATCCCTGCCTGAAATACAAGTTTCAAAAACCATTTCAAATGTGTGGAGAAAATCAACCAAGCTTTGCATGCACTCGTGGCACAAGTGCCTTTTGAGAAGGCAGAACGTGAATGGAGGGCGTGATTGAATCTCCAATTTGTCCCCCTCCGCGTTAGTACAGACCTGAGTCCCTTGAGTCTTAGGTCCCTTGATGGATGGTCCATGGTATCCATAGTCCAACTTTCATGTCTCAGGCCTGGGGAAGAACGCTGCAAACAGTCGTCAAGTAATTATTGCACATGATGGACTGTGCTTTGGATGTTCCCAGCTCCTTCTTGGTGTCTTCGTCATCTCGTCGCCTGCTGACTCAGGCCGGTACTTGTATGGGGCCGGAGGTGTTTTGTAGTCTGAATCTTGGCTGTGGTGAATAGGCACGTCATTTAGTTCAGACCTGGTTTGGGGTAGAATCAGTGGGTGAGTCGGTGGGTAGTTGTATGCCTGCCTGTGTCTAGCACTCCAGAGGATGCAAGACACGCCTCCCGGCCATTTTCAGTGGCCTTGCCTGGTTCTCGAGGCCAAAGCAATCCAAATAAAAGACGCGAGGGCTCAGTGGGGATGGCAAGTGTGTTGGCCCGTTGTCGAATGACAGAGCCCAACTCAAGGGAGAGAAGGGCCCTAATGACTCTGTGCTGCTCAGCCCAGTTCTGGGGCTTCAGGCTGAGTTGTGGGAGCTGCAGTTTCATCAAGTCTTAGACAAACAGATGATAGGGAGACAAACAGAGGCCGGGGGCTGGAGAAGGTGGAAGGTGATGGGGCATGTTGGCCACCGCGATGTTGTCAAGTCGTGGGAAGCGGTGGGATATAATGAGTGGTTCCAGGGGGAGGACGAGGGGAAGATGAGATCAGAGCGGGAGCCAGACAGAGTGAGGTGGGTCTTTGACTCCAGTGTAGAAGCAGAGCTTTCGAACCGATGTGGTAGTCCAGGAGTGTAGAGCCCTGCCGCCTGACACAGCACCGGAACTGTCCACGGCGAGTGTGGCTGATTCCATCTTAAGGCCAGGTCTATGGGAGAGAAATTGGATTAAAAGAAAAATGAAATGTGTGTGGGGGCTAGAAATCCAGAAGGATCATTCTTTGGAGTGGCTCTTCCACCAAGCTATAAAGGCCAGGCAGGGACCTGGGTGGATAGAAGGGGACAGGGTTTCACAACATACACACAATCAAATCATTACGTTGTACACCTTAAACTTACCCGATGTAATATGTCAATTATATCTCATAAATCTGGAAAACAAGGAGGGGAAGGCATTCTAGTCAGCAGAGGGACGCTGAGGGTAGGGCACAAAAAAGGGCCTCAGGAATGAATGGCCTGAGCTGCCCTTGACAGTGGGGAAGAGGGGCTGGGCCAGGCCTGGCAGAGGCAGTTACAGAAAGTAGAGTCTGGCTAAGGATTGTGGGATATTCCAGGGGGAAGGTGACCTGAAGCTGATTTTAGAAGTTTGGTGACGAGTGCCCAGATTGAGTGTTGGAGGGAAATGAAGGGACAAGCCAGCTTGCAGGAGAAAGGTCTTCTAGTCTTTGGTAGTTCTGGCATCTTCATGATGGTGATTACAAAGAGGCCTCCTTACTGCTCCAGCCCTCCGAGTGTGAAGCCTGGAGCCCAGTTTCCTCACCTGGAGAGCCCAGTGGAGGATATCATCAGCCTGCCCTTTCTTGGCCCATCCTTGCTGGGTGTAAGCACACGGCTGTGGCACTGAATCCTCTCCCTGTGGATGCCTCTGTGCGTGGACTGAGAGTGTGGCCCCACTGATGTCCCCTGCCCTTGGTATGGGGGTGGGCCGGGGCAAGGCAGGGCTTCGGTGGCTGTGTTTCCCTCTGTTTGAGTGCCCAGTCCTGTGGTGCTCTGCCTGGGCCTGCCCGTGGTAGGAAGCTGGCCTTTGCTGTTTGATTTGGCCCAAGAGTATCTGTTCTGGGCAGGTGTGAGGTCTCTCACGAGGGGAAGACTCTGACCATCTCAGAGAGGTCAAGGGCCTGCCCCAAGATGTCACAGTGAAGTTGAGTGACAAGGTCAGCCTGCGTCTCAGTTCTCTAGCGCCACATCTGGAGCTCGTTCCAGCATTCAGAAACTTTCTGTCTTGGGTGAAGAATTTCCCGTTCCTCAAGAATGTGACTGCCTAGGCAGGGACTGAAGAGCGCCTGGGAAATCAGCTTTGGGTGAGTGTGCGCGAGGGACAAGAAGTGAGGTCATAATAAGCTGCCCGCACTGAGGACCTACTCCTGCAGGCCTGTGTATTGACTCATGAATCCACACCACAGCATTCGACAGGTGAGGCCGCTGAGGCACAGGAAGGCTAGGGGCGTTGCCCAGTCCCCAGCAGGAGTCAGACCTCACACTTAACCTCGGGGCAGCTCCGGCACCTCACAGAAGCTCGCTTGGCTCAGAGCGGCCTTTGGTCCCGAGAGGGTTGTCCGGGCTGTGCTTGTGAGTTTTCTCAGGAGGCTGCCTTCAGTGAGAGAATGACTGTCCAAGCCAGAGTTGCCACACTGCACTACGACTGTGGCAGCTCATGGCCGGTGGTAGCTTTTTGCGGCTAGCTGGTAGAAAGGAACATGGTCAGAACTGAGAGGCCCTCATTGTATGGCTCATGTTGGTTAAGGCCCAGCCTCCCAGTCTGTTTGTATGCTCTGCTGCCTCATTTTAACTTGAGCGTCATATTCTCCGAGCAGCCTGGCTGGGAGATAAGGGTTGACTTCTCAGGCAGGAGAGACTACCTGGGAAATGTTTTCAGGTGTGACATGGAGAAGCTGAGAGCTTGCTGTAACCTGCTGTGACTCCTCCTTGCCCTAGGGGGCGCTGTGGAGACTTGATGCCTCCTCTCTGAACACTTCCTGCATGGACGGGAGGAACAAGCAATGGTAGCGTGAGATCTCATGGGACCACACCTCCCGACTTTAAAACTTTCATTTCTGTTGTTTCCGTGATGCTTATCCCTCAGATTATATGACACAAATTCATGGTTTGGTAAATACAGTTACATGACCGTACGGCATCCATCGTGCCTTCTGGATTAGCATAGGTGACAATTTTGTTTCTGCAGTTTTAGGGTTAAAAGCTCTTGATTGTTTTTGATTCTTTTGAAGTTGGTGATATGTCCAATGTATCTGTAACTAGGATAATCCAAGAACAAGTCCCCCAAAAGGCATTTGCCTGAGTAATTCCATAAAACATCCACGTAAAAGAAGATGCTGGAGAGGTAATAAGTACATCTTCCATACTGCTACCCTGTTTAGAATAGAAGTGGTTTGTTTTGAGCTAGATCTATTCTATACTGAGGAAATATCAACAACCCGCTACTCCTATGTACATATCCTTCTTTGCGTGTAAGTTGGTGCACATCCTGTATGAACGTCTGCTCATGTTGGGTGAATTTAGTTTGGTGAAAACTCATCACCAGCATCACCACCACCAACGATTGTGAACCAGATAGAGATTTTGGAAGAACCGACCTTGGCATTGTCAAGTAGGTGGAACTTGTCAGAAGGTCATCTTTTTTCTCTGACTCCTTTCTAACCTCCTCTTTTCTCCCAAGTATATAGTGCATGTTTTCATTTTATTTCTTTTTAGAGCCTCCTCTTAGCTGTTAGCTGGAGAGTTCTTGAAATTTGATTCACCCCTGGATTTAAAATTCATATTTTATCTCTCCCAAAGGAATTTTCTGGATGAGCCCCTAAGCCAAAGGTATGACTCTCTAATAGTGGAATTTCAGTCATCTGAGACACACCAGAGAAGATGCGTTAAGAGGCTCTTCCTGGTGTCCTGTGAATTACAAAACTCTAGTTATCTTCATGTATCCTGTTTTTTTTTCCCTAAAAGTTTTATATTTTATATTTAAGTCCATGATCCATTTTGAGTTACCTTTTGTATAAAGGGTGAAATTGAAGTTGATGTCAGTGTTATTTGATGTCCAGTGGCTCCAGCACCGTTTGTTGAAAAGGCTATACGTTCCCCATTGAATTCATTGCACTGTTAAACAAAAAATCTCCTGGGCATATGTATTTGTGTGGGGTCGATTGTGTGTTCTCTGTGCTGTTTCATTGATGTACGTGTTTATCCCTCTACCACTCCCATGCGGCCACGATGACTGTAGCTATCTAGTAATCCTTCACATTGGGAAGAAGGACTCCTTTATCCTTTTTCAAAATTATTTAGACTCTTTTCGGGCCTTTTATTCACAAAGAAACTTAAACGCCAACGTTCATAGCACCATTACTGAAAATAGCCACAAACTGGAAACTACCCAAATGTCCTTCAGTGATGAATGGCTCAAGAAACTGTGCTCCATCTACTCCATGGAACACTACTCAGCAGCAGAAGGGAACAAATGACCAGTACAGGCAACAATGTGGGTCGACCTCAACGAAATGATGCCATGTAAAACAGCCAATCTCCAAAGCCTATGTACTGCACTATTCCATTTATAGAACGTCCTTGAAAGAGTAAAATTAGAGATGGGAACAGGTTAGTGGTTGTCAGGAATTAGAGATGGGGTAGGTGATTGGTGTCTTCCCCACGAGGGGGTAGCACGAGGGAGTCTTGTAGGGATAGGACAGTTTGGTGTCTTGATTGTGGTGGTCCTACAAAACTACGCCCCCCCCCCCCCCCCCCCCCCGGCAACAAGTGCTTGTGAAATCTTGGGGCACCTGGGTGGCTTGGTTAAGTGTCTGACTTTGGCTCAGGTTATGATCTCGGAGTCCTGGGATTGGGCTCAGTGGGGAGTCTGCTTGTCCCTCTGCCCCTCCCTCTGCTCGTGCTCTCTCTCTCTCTCTCTAATAAATAAACAAAACCTTAAAAAAAAACCTGATTAAATCTGAGTAAGTCTGTAGCTTGGGCCAGTGTCACTACCCTCGTTTTGATAGTTATACTATAGTTTCTTATGCAGAGTGTTCACACTGGGGGAGTCTGGGTGAAGAGTGCATGGGACCTCCCAATTTGTTTGTTTTCAGTTTCCTGTCAGTCTGTAATTGTTTCAAACTAAAAAGTTAAAAAGAACTCACAAAACAGTGTTACAGTCTGTTTATGTTGCATCAATAATGGCAAACCTATAAAAATACGGACGTGTGGCCTCTGCAGAGGGAGGGCAAGTGGCTTCTTCTGGTTCTATAACATTTTATTTCTTTAAAAAAAAAGCCAGGAAAACAGCGAATATGCCAAAATGTTAACATTTGTGAATTTGGGTTGATGGGTTTATTGGTTTTTATGTTTTTCTCTGTCCTTTTTATATGTTTGAATTACTCCATTATTTAAAAAATGAAATAAATGTAAGAAAACCAATAATTGTGCCAGGGTACATACCTGTCTCCATGTTATCTTGATCTGTTCAGAGAACTTATCTGAACATTTTAATATTTCCTCAGTAAAACTGCTACTCACTCACAGACTTCTTCCGTCTCTCCATGAATTACTAACTCTGGGTCGGGAAGCCTAAGAATGTAATCCATCTTTTTTACTATGACAAGCTAATTTAATTTTAATTGCTCTTTATAGTATTGCATTATGAGGAGGAACTATCTTTAATTATCTTTTTGGGGGGTTGTTTCTAAAGTAATGTGATCTCGGGAGCTGAGACTCATCCTTTCCAAGAGTAGCCACCTGACTGTGAGCGTAAATACTTGTGCTCAACAGTGTAAATAGACTTCTGCTCCTACGACCGACCAGCAGAGCCTGCCCTCCCCTTGAAGCAATTAGAAGAATTCCAGGTGGGTGGTTCTCCCCTTCCTGGTCCGATTTAAAAATGTCAGTTCAGAGATTTTTTACCCCCCTTGGAAAAGGCCAAGTGAATGGCACAAGAATGGAACCAGGTTTTTCTAGTCCTCATTGAAATAATGTTTGCACCCTTTTGAGATCATTTTTCTTGGTGACGCGCTCAACAATCTCAGGTCAGCCGGAGTCCTTAAAGGTCGCCGTGGGTGTCAGGAATGCAGCCCGGACCAGTGTACGAGCTAGGCACACGGAGGCGCCCTTCAGCTCCTCTGGCCCAGAGCCCCATCTTGCTAATAAAAAAAAGGGTATTCTGTTTATTTGTTGTTTGTTGGCTTTTCATTTCTACCTCTATCCCGTCAGCTTTCTCCATGCATGGCCGTCGGCTGCTGCTGTTACCCACTTTGGGGGGGGGGAGGTATGTGTAGTTGGCTCCCAGAGATGCCGTTGAAAATGTAGAGAGGTCTTCCCACTGCGCTTTGTGGAGTGGTGGCCTCCCTTCCCGTGGGCAGAGCCCGGGGCTGGAGCGCTCCTGGCTGCCCAGTGGCTTTTGTGTGCGCGCAGCTTTCAGCTCCTGTCCATCAGTCTGAATGGGCCCATTCAAGGGCATTCATGCGCCTCGGAGACCCCGGCCGCCCGGACACAATCAGCTGAGAAGGGCGCTGTGGGCCCTGCACATGAGAATGCGCCTGCTCGGCCTGCCTCCAGAAGCCCCGATTGTTCGGCGGAGCCCAGGGCCCAGGAGTGAGCCCAGAGGGGTGATGCTGGACGGCCACTGGGGGCTCATTCATTCTGTGCGCTTGGGGGCTCGGGAAGGGAGGGGTGGGAACACCTTGCAGCCCAGGCAGACCGTGCAAGCGTGGAACTGTGGAGCTTATCTTTGGCTCTGACCTTCAGCTTTTATCTCTGTGGATCAGCCGTCTGATCCCCTGCTGAAGAATGGAGACCTTGCCTTTTTTATCTTCATAGTCCTGCCTCCCCATGGCTCTCAGTAAGTGCTTGGTGAATGGCTGAGGGTCGATGCTCCTTCCATTTAGGCCAAGGGGGCACAGATGTAGACTCACTTTACTGTCCTTTGAAGAGGCTGCAGTGTCCTCTGTGCCTGGGGTGTGGGCAATCCTCTGAAAGAACTGGGATCGCCTCGTGTTTGGAGGGACAGTAGAATTGAGACCCTGAAGGGACAAAAGAACATTTTCAAGGTGGCCGGTGGCCACCGAGGGTCCTGTGGCCTGCCTCCGGAATCTGAAAGTCAGCCATAGGACGGTTTGCAGGAAGGGCCAGTACCTCGGGCTGGCTTGAAACCCGTTGGTGGTGGATGCGGATTTGGGAGCATGGGGCTTTGTTGACTCCCTGTGGCTTGTGCCATTTGGCAGCCAGCACCCTGGAAACCTCTGGCTCTCAGCTCTGGCTTGTGTCCTTACTGTGTCTCGGGCACCCTAGGACCATGCTGAGAGCGGTGGGGGAGTGAAAAACCCGGACCAAAATGCCAGGGGGGCCTGGTGTTCCCCAGCTTTGCAGAGTTGTGTTGGGTGATCTCAGCAGTAGTGGTATTAGCTGAAGAAATAGAATCTTCCATTCATTGGGAACTTACTACTGGGTTAAGTGCTTTCTACGTGATACTTCATTTGGCTTAAGTTGTTAAGCTGTTTTACGTACACACACACACACACATGCACTTGTAAAATATATGCATTATAAGGTAGGAAAGATTATTGTTCCCGTTTACAGATGGAATAGCTGAGGCTCAGAAATATTAAGTGGCCTCCTAAGGCTTGTGGCTGAGATTCAGTGGAGATAAGGGCTCAGGCTCTTAGCAGCTAAGGTGAGGGCTGCTGTAAGCATTACTCTGGTGCAGAGAACCAAGTGCTTGTCATAATTTCTACCTCAGTAGAAACTGAGTGCACGAGCGGGGAGAGGGGCAGAAGAAGAGGGGAAGCAGACTCCCCACTGAGTGTGGAGCCCGATGCAGGGCTGGATCTCCAGACCCCGAGATCATGACCTGAGCTGAAACCAAGAGTCGAGAGTCGGATGCTTAACCGACTGAACCACTCTGGGCTCCCCTCAGTAGAAACTGAGTTTTAAGAAAAAAGAACAAAAGGAAACACACACCTTTATTGGGGCCATGGCATTAAAAAAAAAAAAAAAAAAAAGTCTTAAGAAGCATTTTAGAGCCTCACGATTCAGCTGGGGAAATGTTATACCATAGAAACTTTCCGAACTGCCAGCAGCCGGAGGGGCGCAGCATCCGTGCTGAGGACAGCCCTGGAAGAGCTTTCCCCATCCCCTGGGGAGGTGGTCAGCAGCCCACTGGGACAGAAGCATGGCCTTTCCTCCTGAGAAGGGAGTTGATTTGCTCCACGGCTAATGGAAGGACGTGGATCCACTTAACGTGATGCCAGCTTCAAAACCTCAGGCCCCACAGCTTCTCCCGCATGGCACCAGCGCATCATGAGGACTTGGAGACGAGTGTCCCAGGCTAGCTCAGGTCGGGGCAAGTCACGGAACTGGCTGGGAACTGGGTAGCACGCTCAGAGGCAAACTCAGCCCTGGATGCAGAGTGTGTGCCTGGTACTCTTCTGTTGAGTGCATTTAATTTGATTTCTTCCCTGGGTATGGCCAACTTCCCACAGAGGGACGAGACTTCCTATTCAACTGCAGAGGGCAAAGCTATGCATAGGAGGGGACAAAAATTCAACTCCAGGCCCCAAAGAGAAAGCATTTCGCAGTGTGGAACTTGGTGTAGTTTTGTTTTTACCATGGTTGCAGAATCCCTTTCTCCTCTGCCTCGGGGGGCCCTGTGCTGCGTTTGACCAGAGCGTTTGCTGCCGTGTGGCTGTGGGTCCTGTGGCTGGTGGCCGCCGCAGCTCGGGGGTCTCTCGTCAGAGATTCTGCCTCCCTTGCACCTGGGGATCTGTTTCAGCCTAGAGGGGTGGGCCAGACGGCCAGTGACAAGGCGTGTTCTCTGCCATCCTCATTTCTAATTCTGTACACATTGGAAAGACCTTGAGCAAAAGACTCAACCACTACAAACTGGGCTGTTTCATCTGCAAAATGGGGATAATCGTAGACATGGGGGGGCTTCGCTGAGATGACACAAGTAGGACATGCAGTGAAATCAGTTTCAGTTTTTTCAGTTGAATGAACTGTCTTTAGGCCTGGGGGAAGTGGAGGGTTATTACAGCGACCCCACTGGCTGACTGCCTTCAATATATCGAGTAGTCAGGCTAAAATGCCCTTGACTTCTCTGCCCTTGGCTTCTCTGCCCTTTTAACTTCATTGGTGACAGAGGGTGGAGCCCGGAGAGGACAGTGACTTGTCCAGTCCGGATGGACATGTCTAGAAACTGGGAAGTTCATTCTCAGCAGCATTCAGCCTGGACTGAATCCCAGACCGTGGGTTTGTTCTTTTTTCCTCTCTCTCTGTCTCTGAAGGACATCATTTGGACAATTGGCAACAGTTGAATAAAGTCTGTAGATTAGATGATAGTATTCTGTCAGTGTGAACTTCCTGATTAGGCAAATAAACTGGTAATGTAAGAGAATGTCTTTTTTTAGGAGGTATACACTGAAGTATTTAGAGGTAAAGGGGTTATCTTGTGTGCAACTTAGTCTCAAATGTTCAGAGAATAAACTATATGGAGAGAGAGAGAGGGAGGACAGAGTAAATGTTAACGTTTGGGGGTATTTAGGTAGTTGGAACCCATTTTACTCTTGTTACTTTTTGGTAGGTCTGAAATTATTTAAGAAAAAACAAAAACAAAACCTCATCTGGCTGGGGGCACCTGGCTGGGGGCACCTGGCTGGCTCGGTTGGTAGAGCATGCGACGCCTGATCTCAGGGTCGTGCGTTCAAGTCCCACGTGGGGCATGGAGTCTCCCTCAGACAAACCAGCCCTCATCTGGTTAGGGCCCGCGTGAAGTAGAGGCACCAGGAGTCAGAGTTACTGCAGAGCAGACCCATGATCAAGGTGTTATATTTGGCAACTCCCGCCCTCGTGTGGTAGTGGGGGGTCCGTGTGAAAGGGTGGGGGTGCAGGTGGCCCTCAGGAGTGGAGTGAGATAGACCATCTGAGTGAGGAAAGGCGGAGAGGGTGGATAAACTGAGAAAGAAGTAGCCTGTGAACATGGTACCCTTCCAACAGGAACAGGAAGGAGTACTCTGGCAATGGTGTAGGCAGAGAACAGGAGAACCCAAGGGCTGCCGGGAGAATTGCCTCTAACTTGTGCCTTGAATAGTGAAACTGTAGGAGAACCAGGCAGGGTTCTGATAGACAGGGCAGTGGATGGTAGGTCAGAAGACCCTGGTGAGACCACGTGGTGTTTTAGGACCAGTCACACTTGAAGAGTGGGGTGTGGAATGTGGGATCCCAGGTGCCCTTGAACCCAGGACAAAGAGCTTGTGTGATTTACACGACTAGCATCTACTAGTGTGCCACATCACAGCGGACATCGTAGGCGTGGATTGTCGTGGGAGAACCAGGAGGAAGCCCCTGGCAGGAGATTTGGGGCTGAATCCTAGGTCCTTGGGGGTGGCAGCAGGAAGCTCCTGTAGGCAGTGGAGTGTCTTGCGAGGGCCTGCGGTGTGCAGGCACCCTAGTTCAAAGTCAGTTACTCCACTGTGCTACTTTGTCTGGAAGTAGCACATGAATGGTTCTTGTTGCAAAAGATTCAAATCAAACAGAAGGAACGGGCCAGGGGCCTCCTCCAGCCCCACCCCCAGCCCCATCCCAGAGGCAACAGGTGTGGACAGCTCCCTCCAGTCCTTCTTCAGATCTCTGTGGTTTCATGTTTGCAGAAGGGTTGTGCTTGTGGGCTCTGGAGCCAGACTTTCCGGGTTCACGAACCACCTCTGCTCCTACAAACTTTGTAACTTTGGGCATGTTACCTACCCTCACTGAAGCCTGCATTCCCTCATCTGTAGAATGAGATTAATCGAACAGACCTAATAGGGGTGTTGTGGACACTAAGGGAGTTGGCACGTGAAAAGTATTTAGAACAGGGCCTGGCACATAGTAACTGCTCAAGAAATGGTAGCAGTCCTTATCTATTGGTATTTAAGGACCTATTTTTTTGTTGTTGTTAAAAAAACAAGTGCTACTCTATTTTCATCAGTAGCGTTCTTAGTTGCAAGCAATAGCTCTCAACTGGCTGAGAGCAGCAGAGACGGAATTTCTTGAAAGGACATCAGGGTGGTTCCCAGACTTGCTGAGGAGGCCGAGGGCTCAGTCTGTGGAGACCAGGCAGCAGCCCAGACCACGGCCACCATTATACCGCAAAACCAGATGGATGCTGTTGCTGTGGTTAACGTTGCCGACATTCGTGGCCCCCAGGGTGGGAGGTGGACCCTGTCTCCCACCAGGACTTGAAGGGGGCAAGGATTCCTAGATATGGGGAGGGAGTTCACATGCCAGGGGCCCAGCGTCTCCCTGACTAGTCTGTTATTTGTCCGAGCTGTCGGTGTCCGCAGAGACACAGTATCTCAGTCTTTTTCGTGGTTTCATAGTATTCCCAAGGTGGACTTGACTTACCCACGCACTCCTGATGGTGAACTTGCAGGTTGTTTATGCTTCTTGCCCTGTTGCAGCATGCCCCACTGGACACACTTGTACACGTATCTTGACAGCAAAGTGGCTTTTCCGTTGCGTAGATTCTTAGAGATGGAGAAGTATACATGTATTCCTTTCATTATTGTTCACAGTAATATTTCTTATATTCTGTGGACATTGAAAGACATTTTGAATATAAGTAAGCAGCATTTTAAGGAGTTTTGTTTTTTTATAAATTGTGGTAAAATACACATAATGTGAAATTTACCATCTTAACCATGCTTACGTGTATAGTTCGGTTAAGTACCTTCACACGGTGTGCAGCCATCACCACCCTCTGTCTCCAGGACTTTTGTCATCTTCCCACACCGAAATTCTGTCCCCGCTGAACAGCTCCCTCTTCCTCCTCCCCCTGGCAACTCCCTTTCTACTCTGTCTTTATGAATTGGACGGTTAAGCAGTTGTTACGGTTTTATCCCCACAGTCATCCACACGGGAGTGGTCGCCAGAGAGCTAAGGGATGATTTTGACTGGGAACTTGAGCATCTCCGAAGAGGGGTGGGAGTGAGGAGTGGAGACACCACCGTAGGTGACAGCTCAGGGTGTTTCTGAGCCCGTGCCATGTGCCCGGCGCCCTGCCCTGCTCTGTGCGGTCCTTCCTGCGGCAGCTGGTGCCTCACCATCACCACAGGAACTTTGACAACTTGGGATGCTGGGGCCGGGCCCGGTGGTGGGCCTCACTCAGCAGGACTTTATAAGGCTCCGGGAGGATTCCAGTGCACAGGCCAGTTCAGGAACCCCTGCTCTAGAGGGTAGATGCAATTAGTCACCACCCCCTTGTGGGGTAGGGATTGGGATTATTCCTAATTTCATCTGAGATAGTGACTCAGTAAGGCAGTCCCACCTCCTGGCTCAGACCCCTAACTGCAGTGATTTCATGGCTGCACCCCTAGATGGAGAGGGGAAGCAGCAAGCACCCCCCCTCCCCCAACACACACACAGAGGAGGCTCCTGTCTCTTCCTTGGTCCCCTTGTGCCTCCTGGTGTCATCCGCCTGCTTTCAGATTGTCCGAATGCCATGTCTCTGGTCTCCCTGCTTGGGGTTTGCTCTGCCTAGAATGTTGTTACCCTCACTCCTCAGATAAATTTCCACTCATCTGCCCCCACTCTAAATTAGGCCCCCGCAATGATGTATTTGTCTGTTTTAATTCCCCCATCGCTGGCATGCACTAAGTTAGAGATGAATGAATGGGAAGAAAGCGGTAAGGAGCAGGCACGCACACACAGCTGGAAAAGTCAGGAGAACTCCCTGCTCCCACAGCGATGGGGCCTAAGAACAGACATGAAGTTGACCTGTCTTTCCAGGGGCAGATGAAGGGCTTGGACCAGCTGGCTCTGATCTTGCTCAGAGTTAGGGTCACCTTCTGAAAGTGGGCACGACGACAGACTTTGGACCGAACTGGTGCCAGCCATGGGTGGTTGGTGGGAAGGCGAGGGTGTAGCTGAGTGACATGGGCTGGAAGGTCAGAGGGGGCAGAGGTGGGATGCCCTAGCGGGAGCTGGCTCCAGGGGCTGGGGTGAATCTGCTGCGGCTTGTGCAGGCAGGCACCGTCAGCCAGACCACAGAGCCCTGGACGGGGATCAGGTGATTTCAGAGTCTCTGCTATGGGTCAGTACTTTGGGGGTTTCTCAAATGTTGGACTTGATTTTTTTTTTTAATTGTGTTTTCACTCTGTAAAAATGTGCAACGAAAATAAAATACGTCCGATTAAATACCCCACATTTCAACATAGTAGAGACCAATGGTGCGCTAACTGGAGCTGGCACAGTAGCTCACATTGGGGCAGGTAAGTCTCCTGCTTGGTTCTGTCTGTTGGAATTCTTACAGTTAAGTGTGGTAGTGGTTAGGGAGCTTGTAGCCACACCCCAGGTTTGTTAAATATTCGGTCATGCGTAGTCTGCTCACGTGCCATCATGCAGATACTCAGCCCTGCTCTTAGGGGCCCTGGCCGGGGGTGTCTTCATAGCTCAGCGGCCAGTTTAATAATGTGCATGTGTCCCTTTGTGGAAGTGTCTCGTGATGGGTGGTTCCGTTGCAGGGTTTGGATGCATCTTGTTTGGTTTCTGTATTTGTGATAAGGAAACAAGCCGTTGTTTGGTACTGTGGGAAGGCAGTGTTGCCTAGTGGTTCAGGGTATGGAGCCTGGGCCTGATTCCCAGCTCTACCGCATGCTACCTGTGTGGCCTTGGGTAGTAAATCACCGCACCTCTCTGGACCTCCTTTTCCTCATCTACTAAATGATAATAATAGCATTATGAGTTTACATAAGTACAGGTTAAGTGCTTAGAACAGTGTCTAGCAAGTAACAATTATTGTCTAAGAATTTTCCATTGTTTCTGGTATTGCTATCATTGTAATGATTGCACTTTGAAACAAAAGTAGTCTGCCACTGTTTCAAGCCTTGGATCAATTTAGCTCATGCATTCTTAAGCAGAGTATATTGCTTCCAAGGGGACAAAAAGTCTAGCTATGACAGTGGTACACAGACCTCCATAGGGTCACTGTACTAAGAGTAAGAGATACACAGTGTATCTATGGTATTGAGATTTCACAGAGGAAGGAGAGCACAATTAGGCAAAAATGTCTACCAAGGCTCCTGAAGGGGGGCAATGATGAAAGAAACGCCGAGAAACCCTGAAAAGGCAGTCTCCTGAAAGCCTGTTAGCATTTGCTACCTCTTATCTGTGGAAATCAAGATTTTTCCCAGTTCTCTGCAATTAAAAACAAAATTCAGAAATAAATTACAATACGATGTGGCTGTTACAAGTCAACTCTCCGCTATAACCGTGGAATTCAGGGTGCGGTGAAACACCTTTGTTCTTCTCATTGATTTACCTGATTTTTATGTCAAGGATTTGCATGCTCAAAACAGAAGAGTTTCCCCTGCCGAGGGTTTGACCAGCCTCCTGGGTGTGCGCGGCGGCCAGCGTTGTGAGTCCTGCCAGGTTAGGTGACAGGTACGGGCACTGGAGAGGCAGCTGCTTGCGTGAGCACCGGGCAGGGGGGCAGAGGTGGAGAGAGGCGTGCAGGGGTCCCGGAGTGTTGCAAGGCTGTCGACGGGACTCCTTGGAAAGGTTCGGGCCCCACCACGTTCAGCGTGACAAAAGACAAAGACCCTCTTGATTGCCACAAAGGTGGGGGGGGGGACTGAAGCCCCCAGATGGGGTACAAGCTTGAAAACCCAAGCAAGTTGACCAACAACCTTAGGTTACAGTCACGTGGCATCTCCGTTACTCCTGAATTTCCCGTTTGGGGTTTTATTAGCTTGTAGTCAAAGGCGACATTGTGAAGAAACCCAGATTAGAATTCCGCTTATAAAACAGCTGAGAGAGGGAGAGTTGGGGTGGAGAAGCCAGGGAACTGAACAGAAAGTCATGGAGCAAGTCAGAACCCAAGCAAGCACTGTGTGTGTGTTCCGTGCGAGTAGGGAAGGAGCTGAGAGAGGGATCCATGGGAGGGACGCAGGTAGCTCCCTCCTTCCTGGTCTCCAGCCTGGAGGGTCCTCTGATCTGGGAAGAATTTCCCACGGCCAGCGACTGGGTGGGGGCCCGGACAGCCTCCCACAAACATACTAATGAACAACACGCACTGGCCATGACTTTACCAATTGGAAACAGCTTTGGGGCCCTGACATGAATGTGGAGCCTAATGCGGACCTGACGGGGGTTTCACCGGCTTATGGGAAAATAATGAATATCAGATAAGCAGTATTCCAGATAAGTGGGCACTTTGGGGTAGCTTACCTGAGATGAGGAGGTGAAATTAACCTCTTCTTCCCAGCCCTGCAAGGAGAACAGGTTTGTTTGGGGGAGACCAGGCGGGGCGGGGGGCGGGCAGTAGAGGGGTGGTTCCGTTTCCCCAGATCGGAAGGTGAGGACCTAGGACGGGAGAGTTTGCAGCTTACCCAGGCTGACGCTGCGTCCAGCCTTCCTGTCCCTGCCAACCGTGCCCGGTGACTGTTCCGCTGGTTCAGGTTGGAGTCCTAGGTTCCCAAGGACGAAACTGTAATCGGATCTGCACCCCCACTCACTCTGGTGACCTCAGTGTGTGTCTTAGCCATTTTGTACTTCAGATTCTTGGTCTATAAAATGGCAACCTGCTGATCTTTTTTTTTTTTTTTAATGTGGAAGAGACAATAAAATAAAATTCCAGTTCTAACAGCCAGAGACTGCGAGCCATTTAAAATTTTGTCCGTCTCATGTTTATGAGAAAGGATAAAATAACAGATATCTAAACCGACACCAGGGACTCTTTTAAAAGCTCAAATTCTAGGATAGCGGTTCTCATTTCCGACGGCACGTTAGCATCAACTGTGTTTTTAAGAGTTCTGCCTGGGTGATTCTAATGGGCTGCCAGGGCTGGGAACCATCGTTCTGGGTATGCCAGTTGGATGTAAAGATTTTCGGGCCTTAGTCCCAGAAATACTGGGCCAGAGCATTTTTCTTTTTCTCTCTTTCTGTCATGGCTTAAAAATGCATCCTATTTATTTATTTAATTGAGATATTATTCACATACTCTAAACTTCACCCCTTTATGAAAGTGAACACTTTAGCGGTTTTAGTACACTCAGAATTGCGCACAATCACCACCACCTCGCTCCAGAACATTTTTATCACCCCAGAAAGAAACTCTTTTCTACCGGCATGCCCTCTCTCTTACCTTCTTCCTCCAACCCCGGCAACCGCTAATCTACCTTTGTCTCTGTGGAGTTGCCAATTCTGGACATTTCATATAAATGGAGTCACAGAAGGTCTGCCGTTTTGTGATTGGCTTCTTTCACTTAGCATCGTTCTTTCAAGGTTTATTCTTATTATAGGAGTAATCAGCATTAAGTAACTTTTTTATGGCTGAATAATATTCCATTGCACGGACGTACCACACTGTGTTCCCCTACTCCTCTTGTTGATGGACATTTGTGGTGTTCCCAGTTTTTGTCTATTATGAACAGTGTTGTTCTGAACATCTGTGCACAAGTTTTTGTGTGAAAATAGACCCACACTTTCAGTTCTTTTGGGCCCATACCGACGAGTGGAATTGCTGGGTCAGACGGGAACTCTGTGTTTCAACGTTTGAGGAGTTGGCAGTCCTTTTCCTGGATAGTTCACCGTGTTCCGTGGCTGCTAGCAGCGTGTGAAGGGGGCGTGACTGTCACTCAGGCCTCAAGCTGGAGGCAGCAGGTAAGGTCTGTATTAAAAATCTTCATTTTCCTGCCTTAGAGGTACCACACCTTTTGGACCTATTGCCAACTAAAGGTTGAGTATTTCACGTCTTGAGATGACGGGTTCGTGTGCAGATGGCTGTGCGCGTGCCCTCTGGGGGCACCGACAGGTCACAGAAGCCTGTGAGGGCGGCGGGCAGGAGTGCTTGTGAGCGCATGCCCTGTATTCTAATTTGTTCATAGCAGGTTTTCCAAGTGGTTTTCTCCACTCGTGTGCATTTCTAAAACGGTGGATATTATGTAAAAATTAAATCACTACTTCAGTTGGGTCCTGGGGCTTGATAAGCCATTGATAAGGACTGTCCTCGAGTGGGATGCTTCCTTCAGAGTCCTGTTGCTGAGAACTGACCCGCAGTTCTTTTCTTTTCTTGGCATGATGTCCGTCTGTCATTCACAGCTGACCTTTTATTATTGACAAAGAAAGGCTGTTCCAAATGATAGGACAGCCACTTAGGGACATTAGCGCTCACTTGTTGGGCTCCTGTATCCTGCCCGGAAGGGCTTGGGGCAGTGGCCATGGAGGGAATATGAGGTTACGTGGCCCCAGGGCGGTCCCTGTGACTTGTCTGTTGGGATTCCATCCGCCTTGCAGGGGAGTTAGTGGCTGTTCTTCTAGCCGCACAGCGCTGATCTTGCCTTGCTGGTGTCCCTTCTACCCCTGAGATCTTTTGTGCTCTTGCCTTGCTGGTGTCCCTTCTACCCCTGAGACCTTTTGTGTTTGTTTTTGACCAGACGGGCTCTGCAGTCCTCCTTGGCTGTGTGGGCTGCGTGCCCTCAGAATGTGTCAGTGGGCTAGTGGTTTTGTGCCAAGCTCAGATTCTGATAAAAGATGGTTACGGTAATAATTTTTGAACAGTCTTTGGTTTTGCTTGCATTTTAGGGACAAAACAAGAATCCCTCTTACTGATGAACCCACTTCCTAACTGCCCAGTGCTGGGCTTCTGGATGCGTCACTCTTCATCAGTTATTGCTGCATTTACTTTTCTGAAAACAATTCAGAAATTTCAATTCCCAAGCCTGTAATCCTTCAGCTAGCATGTAGCAGACACGGGATTGAGAGCAGGATTTATGCAAAACCAGACTAGCAAAATCTTGGCGAATGGAGGCCCTTTCATCTCATTAAACTTGTTTTAAAGGATCTTTTATGGGCTGAGAACTGTTCTTGGTGCTGGGAATCCAGAGATAAGGCCTCCCTTCAAGGAGCTTATATTTCCGTAAGGAGGCTCTCATTTATCTCACGCAACATAAAATTGTTGCGTGTGTTATAACCTTAGCAGGAGAAAATAAACCCAGGACACCAACTTCTATAAGATATTTTGTTCTAGCAGAAACGAAAACACAGTCTTTTAAAGATTTGTCTTTAAGACAATGTCCATTAAAGGCAGTCTCCTGACCGTGAACAGTGACTCCACTCTCTGGTCAGAAATGCCGCTTGGAACGATAATGTGAAGGAGCTCCTTGGTATTGTATCACCAGAAAATGTTTTAGCTGTGTTGATTCCTCATACCACGGTTTCTCAGAGATTTAAGAAGCATCCGCATTGATGCAGAAACAATAGGGGGATTTCAACCCATATTTTAAAATTAATTTCGGTACTCTTAATAATTGGCGTGGGAAGAAACATTTCAGGATTGTTTATTCCTTCTTCTATACATCTTGTAAGCAGAGTTGATGCTTAATCTTCACTGAGTGATTCAGGCCCATGTTACCACCTGCCAGGCAGGATGCTAGAGGATCAGGTGTGGTCTGACTCCTTGTCTTTTGTGCCATTTTCTTCCTTGTTCACAGCCACCAAGCTCTTCCCACTTTGGACCTTCCCTTGTGCTTCCCGTTCACCCCATTCTTCATATGGATAACCCCCTCTCAGCCTCCATGTCACTTCCTCTGAAAGACGTCCCTGGTCCCCGATCTTAAATAGCACTCACCTTTTTTTGTTCTCATAGCTCCTGCCTATTCTGCTGAGACATTTGTCTCACACACACACTTATCTGCCAGGTGTCTGTCTGTCCAGGAGCAAAACCCACGTCTAGTCTCTAGCCCGTGTACAGAAAATCCAGCATGGCATCTCGATCATGGTTGGCATTTATATGTGGGTGAATGGGCGGGCTTTTGGGCAGATTGACAGGTGGCTGGGTCCTTGCCCCAACAGCTGCTTGAGTGCAGTGACACGGCAGGCACTTTCAAGGTACTGGGCATGTAGCAATGAATAAAGTGTCCGTTCTCCAGTTGCTTACCTTCTGGATGGGGGGAGAGACAGTGAACAAACACACAGTGTGTCAGGTGATGATAAAGAAAATAAAGCAGTGCGAGGCCCATAGAGAGTAAAGGTCAGGATGCCTTACACGTGGGTGTCAGGAAAGGTCTCGTGGAGGTGAGGTTTGAACAGAGACCTGAAGGAAGTGAGGGAGTGAGCCATATCTGATTCATCGCAGAAAAGCTAAATTCCTGCCATTCCTTGTTTTCGGAGTGATTTCTAGGTATGTGTTTATCTTGTCACACAGCAGTTTTAGTTTTTGCCATAAGTCTGGAGCTGAATACTCCAGTCCAGTGGAGGGGAGCCTCTGGAATGGTAGGAGCTGCCTTTTTATGGAAGAGACATTTCCAGAAAGGGGGGGGGAGATATTTATGGTCCACATTTTTTTTTTATCTTGAGTTCGTTTTTTATTATCTTGAGGAAGTGATGGATCACAAAATTCTGACACCCCCCCCCCCCCCCTTCGGGGCAAATTTCTCCCCCCCCCCCCCCCACCTTGGGAGTCAGTATGAAATTATAAGAGCAAGGTTGCTTTTCAAAATATTCTGGGCTTTGCGGGTCATTGATTTCTTTTTCCTCCACATCTTGTATAGAATTTTACAGTAGTCATTGAATAACAGGGCCAAATATTTCTCTTAACCTAAAAAGCGCCCCCATTAAAACACAGTGCCTAGTTAGGAGAGTTTTCTCCAGGTGAGACAGATGAATATATATGCATCTAGTGAGAAAGCAGGGGAGCCATGCAGGAAGGGCCTAGATGTGAGTAAGGCTATAAATCCCCGGAGGAGGATTTATAGGGGGAAGGAGACTCTAATGTAGGGCCCACAGGGGCATGGAAACCCAGGTGGCATCTTCACCTTCCTTTGCTCGAGGCTGTGGACACAGTTATACATGAGGCCATTGGCACTAGTCCTGTTTGTGTACATGAATGAGACAGGAGGGCTCAGTTGGATATTCTGTACCCCCTTCCATCTCCCATAGTTTGGGGGTGGGGGTGCCCATGCCAGGAGTTCCAGGCAGGCCTGCTTCTTTTCCTGTGATCAGCCTACTGCCTGTGCTCCTAGGAGGATCTGCTAAGAGGAACCCTGAATATCTGGAGGGCCTTCTTGGGTCAGAGGAGGGAGTGGGGAACCCTGGGGAGGATGCTCAGAGGCATCAAACTTGCAGAACTATCAGGACAGTGATTCTCAAAGTATGGTCCCTGGACCTCTGCTTCAGATTCATCCTGGGTGCTTGCCGAAATGAACATTCCTATATCACCCTGGGGTGCCACATTGACACTGGCTTGGGGAGGAGGCCCAGGTAATGGGGAGCAACACCTTTGCCTAGGAGCCTACTGCTGCAAATACTGCATTTTCACATAAGATGACTTCCCCCACAAAATGTCCTATGTGCACATTCCCAGGGAGTCCAGTTGAGCAGACAGGGAAATCAGTTAGGTTGTTAATGAATTAGGAAACTGTCTGCCTTCTTTGCAAGGATCTGCATTTGAGATATGAGTGTTTCTTGGTAAGAAAAGACAGCCTTTGGGTCTCCATACACTTAAAATCCTGAAGGGGGGGATCTGGAAGGGCCTGTCCTAGGTTGTGCCCATGGGAACAGAACATGATCTTCACAGGTCATGTTGATTCACCAGTACTTCTTGAGTCCCAGCGCTGTGTCAGGCCTGCTGGAGGGCGCTCCCCATGATGTGAGCATTACCAGCTCCTTATAGTGAGCTCAGCCCTGCCTATTCCTTGCCTCCTGGGCCTCCTCTCCTGCCTGCCCCTTCCCCATACATGCTGAGTGTCCCCATTGTCATTCCAGCTTCTCCTGGGAACTCTCTGCCCTGCTGGGGAGGCCTTGGGCCTAGCACGGCTGCAAGCCCTCGCTGGCACCCCAGCATTTCTCCTGACAGCAGGGATCTCTAGCAGTGCCTCAGGGTCATTGCCGGGTTGACAAGATAGACAAGTGCAAAGGGCTAGGAAGGGAGAGTGCAGGGTTGCATTGGTACAGTAGCCAAGACAATAAAGGTTGGAAAACAACCACTGTTGCAGAATGTCTACCTGGAAAACCTAAGAGGATCAAGTAAAAATCCACCATAAACAATGAGATATAGTCAAGGCAGGGAAAGTTTTCAGCAAGCTATTGAAGGAAGCATCAGATGACCGTGTGGAGGGCTGGGTTCATCCAGGCTGTTCCCAACCCCTAGTCCTTGTCTAGTAAGACCTCTCCCTTCTCTGGTGATGACAAAGGAGCAGCAGCTTGGGGTTTTAAACAATAACACCACTTCTGGAGTACTTGCCACGTGCCAGACCTGGTTCTAAACGTGTATTTCAACTAGTGTAATCCTCACACCAGCCCTGGGAGATGGGGACTACTAGTGAGCACCGTCCTCATCTTCCCCATTCTTAAGTAGGGAAACCGAAGTGTGGAGAAGTGCGGAAGCTGTCCCAGGGGTGGCACGGCTCAGGAATAGGAGAGTCTAGGATTCTGAACAAGGCTGCACCCACATGGTACTGCCTCCTGCCACATAGCAGGACACGGCTCTGCTCCTTCGCTTTGACGACAACCCCCACACATATATAGTAGGGATTTGGTAGACATTGCTGAATAAACCTGTGTTTCTAGCGCAGTGTTCAGGCTTCAAGGCAGCCAACATGGTCCTGAGAGCTCAGAGAATTAGTTATCCAAGGATCCAAGTACTTTACTTCTAAGAGCCTTTGAAACAAACAGTTCCCTCGTTAATTAATTGAAGAATTAACTTCCCTGCCTGGAACCACCGAGATAGAGCAGATCCACAGTGATTTACATTCTGTTCCATGAGGTGGCAGGGGGCATGCGTGGTGCTGCCTCCGAAGGCTGTGACTTTAGGTAAGAGACTAAACCCCTCTGAACGTCACCATCTTCCTTCATTTAAAAAGAAGAGGCTAGGTCACTGTTACTGGACTCAACGAGTCCTTGTGAGGATTAAACAAGCTGATACATGGAAGGGTCTAGAACAGTGCTGGCGCGTAGTAGGGTCTCTGCAAAGGTAAGTCCCTCCCCTGTCCTCCATTAGCTTATCATTTAGGTAAGAAGGGCTGTCTGAAACCACAAACATTTAAATCCTAATTCCAGGTCCAGAAGGAAAGCCCTCACATAGGACCTTACCAGTTCCTGGTGAGATGCATGAGGCACTGTTGAGAGCAGGCATGGCCTGTGCCCACTGTCCCAATCTCCTTTCAGATGTGGGTTGGGGCTAGAATGGTGATTCCACAAAGTTAAAAAATATCATGTAAAAATCCAGCACCTCTTAAAAAAAAAAGAGAGAGAGAGAGGTACAGAGGTTGTCAGCGGTGTTCCAGTGCCGGGCTGAAGCTCAGCAGCATCCCCTCCGACGGGCTGTGCCCACCCCTCCATCAGAGCCACATTGTCTGGGCGAAGGGCTGGGCTGGGCTCAAACCCTGGCCCCGCCACTTAGCAGTGGGCGTGACCTTAAGCCAGTTACCTGTCCGCTCTGTACCTCCGGGCAGGGATGGTGCCTCCCGAGTAGTCTTGTTGAGCATTTAAGGGGTTAGTCCATGTGAAAGGCCCAGGCACAGGGCCCACTTCCTAGGACATACTGATAATTATTATTGTGGCTGCTGTTAGTATCATGACTACACCCTGCCTGGCCCTGGGAAGCCTTCCCGTGGTTGACCCATGGTTCTGAGGAAGGAAGGCTCCTTGGAGCCCGGGGTCCTGATGGTGTTTTCCAAGGATCTGTGTATTGAAGAGCCTGGACTGGAAGGGGGAGGGGAGGCCAGTAGGAGGGACCGGCAAGAGTAGACATTGGGAGGTGGGAAAGTGTGGGGGTACCTCACTGACTGCAGACGCATGCAGTCTTCTTGTTGCTGTTGAGCGTTTCTCCACGTTTCCACGTGAGCTGCCTGTAGGCTTGGACCTGGGTGCAGGTCAGTATCTTCGGCCCTTGAGGAAGGATGTGCTCATTTACGGGCTGGGCGTGCCCAGTCCTCCGGACAGCAACACCAACCCGCTGAGCGGGCTGTGGTCAGGGTCACTGTGGGGTCCAGACAGAGTCGTGGGAAGGGTCAGAAGACCCTCCTGTGTCAGTTACAGGCTTCGGAACCGACCAGCCTTTAGAAAACCACCCCCCACCCCCAGACTAGAGCAAGACAGAATTTGTCCCCCAGCAGAAGAGACTGTGTTTGAATGGAGGAGTCCTGAAAGTCGGTGGGAAAAGGGGGGTGCACAGGCTGAGACAGGGAAAAGGGGTGACTCAAGGGTAGCCCAGAAGATGAAGAGGAGAACAAAGAGAAGGAGAAATTTCTAGTTGTCCTGTGTGCCCGGGGCAAGGGAGGGCTTTTAGGGGCTGGATGTGGGGAATGGACTCCAGCTCTTTTGGGGACCCGAGCAGCCGTGATAGGAGACTGCTTTGAGCTTCAACTTGCTAAATTTGGGAGTGGCCTTTGTCTCCCTCAATTTCCAGTTCTGAAATTGTCAAACAGTCCTCTTCACAGACAATCAAATCCCCACAATAGCCCCACAAATCAAGAATATGCTGTGATTCTCCTATTTCTCCATCCAAATAACACCTCCAAAAATATCCTTTGTGAAATCCCATGCCCCGATGTTTTATTTGGAAGGTAGGGTCACTGTATTTATGTGTCAGCCATAAATACTTGGATGAGAGTTGGAATTCCTAAGGGTCTGCCACTTCCGGCTGATAGTATTAGATCCTTTGGAAGTGTCCTATGTCGTAATATGCCAACAGATTTAGAATTTTAAACAGTCATGGAAACAAACAGGTGCTCAGTGCAACTAAAAATAACTACCCTGGGAAGTGAAATTGGGGCCACGCCAAGGAGTTAAGGTGAGCAGCGCTGTGCTTCAAGAGGTGGTCAAGACTGTGGGGAGAAAGCCAAGGAAAGAAAAGCCTGCTCCCTCCTTGCCCTCAGGGGTGTCTGCCTTTCTCAGAATCTCTGTTGTACTGGCTGTTTTTATCCTCTGAACTGAAACTTTGTGCATCCCCCCGCCCCCCCCCCAACTAGCTTTTCTGCCTAGATTTCCCAGTGAAAGGCCCAACTGAATAGGGGCTCCTCATCTGTGGGGTCGATGAGTGGGTGGCCTCCTCTTGCCCTAGTGGAGTGCTCCCCTCCGAGGGTCTCCTGGGGTGCTGAGCAGTGTGAAGGGTGGCTGGGGAGCACTTTGCCTCAGCAGCCCGAACCTGGAGAGCCCTTGGAGCCCAGACATTCCAGACCATTTAATCCTTCCCCTCCCGGGAAGGGCCTCAGCCACATCCTCCATGCCCTGCTGCCCTTCCTGAGGAGAGAAAGGTGGTGGCTGTCAGCGTGTAAAGGATGGAGGGTGACAAGTGGGGTAAACACAGCTTGTTACTACCAGATTCAGTTACCGACAGTGCTTGAAGCTCAACGGCCAGGGGCTTGTCCAGCCCTTGAGGACAGGGCGTCTTAGACACCACCAACGGGGTCTGGGAAGAGGAGTTACAAGCGTCCTGGGATAGTCTCTCAAAGCTGATGTAGCAGACAGGACTAGTGATGTTGTCTTAGGTTTTCATTGTTGGGAATTTTGCACTGGAAACCTTGCTTTGATCCCAAAAATAACCAAAGCTGCACAAAAGACCTGTTTTTACCCCAAAGACACAATGTGTGATTCTGTTGGTTCTGAAACAAGCAAAATTTTATATGGCGATAAAGCTTAGAACAGTGGCTACTGTGGGGGCAGAGGAATGTTGACTGGGAAAGGGACATGTGAGAACCTTGTAAAATGGATCCTGGAAGGTTCCGTATCTTCATCTGGAGGTAGTCACATGGATTGATACCTAGAGAAAAATAAATTGAGCTGTATATTTAAGATGTGCGCACATTACGTGTATCTCAATAAATAAGTAAGAAAATGAAGAAAAACATGTGCATCAGAAGGAGGTCTATGAGGAGAAACACCTTGGTGACATTTGAATAGTCTAGCTTTTACTACACTTGGAGTTTGCTGTTTCATGGCCCCAGGTCCTAAAAAATCTGCCGTGGGTCAGCCACGAAATTGAAAACACCAGCCACCTATGGAGAAATAAAATAACAACAAATCCCTTGCCAAGTTTGACAGTCAAGAGAGTAACTTGGAAACCGCCAGCCCCGCATCCTGAATCGGTCTCTCCATCGTTCCACAGTTCAGTGAGGTTATTGGGGCATCACGGTCAAGCTGACCCAGCTTTAACTTGCTGCTCTGCCACTCAGTAGCCCTGGGAACCTTCTAGAACAGTGTTGCCCGCTGCAAGGCTCCGTGTCTTCATCTGTGAACTGAGAGCTCTTCAGCGAGGGAGCAGCTGTAAAGTACCCAGTTCAGTGCTTAGTACTTCACAAGTGATCAGTGAGTGTTAATGCCGCCAGCAGTCACTGTCGCCCCCATTACTGAATGGTGCGGGGTTGGCGGGAACTCCGGGAGCCGCGCTGCCCGCCAGCCAGAGCGCCTTGTGCACCTCTGCAGTCACTCTCCCCGACACTTCACTCATGACCCAACTTTTCCTGCCGCTGGGCCTGCTCCAGGGTGCAGAGGCCCCCTCTGGCTTGGCAGGGCTCGCTGGCTGGAGCCTCTGCCGGTTCTCAGAGCAGGAGCGTGGTCGAGTTGGACGACAGTGTACCCACGTTGAAGCAGCTGTGGCGAACATCTGGCTCTGATTATCTGGCTGGGAATGGCTGGGGGTGGGAGCTCCGTGATTTATAGATTGCTCCTCTGGCTGTAAATCCCATCTCTAATTGTGACTTCTCTGTCCCTAATTGTTTGCAGAGAAGAGAGGAGCTCAATGGCTTACAATCCCTGGCAGGACCGGAGGCTGCTGGGGGGTGAGGTTTGTTGCTAGGACACCACCGTCTTTGTTTTGGTCCCTGCTCAGCAGTGTTTTTAAGGCCCTGTATACATTTCTCTGTATTGTTAATGTAATTTGTTCAGGCAGTGAACAGCCAAGTTCAGCCGGAATCCAATACTCATAACAGAAACACCAGAGGCCAGGTTTTTGTGGTCAAATTAGGGTTTTGAGGCCTAGGAAGAGAATGAAATGTTTGAGCTGGGCCAGGGGGACAATCTGCCTTTCTCCTCTGTGCTACGGCTGGCCGGGGTTCAGCTGCCTTGCGGAGCTTGGCTTGGGGGGCACTGAGTCCACCACATTCAGGGCTGTTAGGTGGGGAGCAGGGCTGCCCTTCTCCGAGAAAAGGAATGCAGATTTTATTCAAAAGGGATGAAAGGAAGCTCACAGAGTGTGGGCAAGTTTGGGCCCTCTCTGCCCAGCCTTCTCCTCGCCCTGGCTCCAGGCACCTTTTATCTACTCCCACTCCCACTCCCGCCCCTGAATTACTGGACTGGTGCGGAAATAATAGTGGGGCTGATGAGAAGGTCTGTAACTGTGCGAAATGCAATTTGCCTGTTTCCGTTGCCTGTGAAGACCCGACACCCCTCTTGCCATCTGGGGAACTTCGCACCCCGCTGTGCTCAGAGTTTTCCCAAATGATGGATTCCAAACAACTTTCAGTGAGTGGTTAGTGATGTTAACTCAGTTCCTCTTACCCTCTTCATTTTGCCTCAAAACAAAACAAAACAAACATCACCAATCCACATTTTCCATGCTTTCTTTTGCTTCTAGAGTGCGTACATGTTATGAAATTAATCAGGCCAACATCACCAACCCCCTTCCTCCCTGCCTGCCTGCCTTGGAAGAATGCCTGGTGTGCACGCATCCGTCCATCCATTTAACAATTACTGAACACCTTCTGTGGTTACCAAGTAGAATATGATAGGGTCCTGGCCCTCGGGAGCTTAAAATGCAGGGGAACAAACAGGAAAACCAGTCTTTACAATACGTGTGACAAGTGGCTGGCAAAACAGAGTGGAACATTACCTGGAGGACCTGAAAAAGGAGTACTCAAGTCTGGAGGCGGGAGGGGAGGTCCTGGTGAGGTGTTCAAGCCATACCTTGCAGGACAACACCAAACACTGGCTCTTGTAGTAGCCTGGGGCCCACTAGCCTTCCTTACCTCTGCCCAGTGGCTGGAAGCTCCCTGGGTAGGGGACAAAGAGATGGCTTCTTCTTTATGACCCCATTGGCCTTAGAATGCTGGTGATTGAGCAGGAATTTTCAAAGGCTAACTGTCTTCCATTCAGAAGGTGAATTGCATGGGCACCTGGGTGGCTCAGTCGGTGAAGCATCTGCCTTTGGCTCAGGTCACAATCCCAGAGGTCTGGGATGGAGTACCCTGCATTGGGCTCCCTTCTCCGCAGGGAGTCTGCTTCTCCTTCTGCCTCTGCCTCTTTCAAACAAACAAACAAACAAACAAATAAATAAAATCTTAAAAAAAGAAAGTGCATTGCATGTGTGTTGAGCTTGACTCACGGTGTAGACACCGCCTGCCTTTACTGTGTCTAGACACTAACTTCTTCAACAGAGAACGTGCTTCTGCATTATGGGCATTTTCAGTCCACCTGAGTGTTCATAAATCACTTGACCCAATCAACCATTGAACTGAGTATTCTTGATCGTTACAAAATCAGTAGGATTGAAACAAACCAGGCAAATTATACTGACTTTCACCTGAAAAACGTAACCTGCTGTGTGAGCCAGATATTTAATCTTCACATAGCTGATAGTTCGCAGGAGAGGAAAGTTAAGCTGTTCTACACTCTTCATCTCCGAGATCCTCATTTCAAGTGAACGAGTCTGAAGGACGGAAGCCACTTTCCGTTCACCTTTGACGTCACGACTGGTGTCAGAACTTCATAGCTTCTTGGCCCATGTCCCAGCTTGTTCTGGTGAGCACCGTGCTCTGAGGCCATGGGGCCTTGCAGTGCTCCAGCTCGTACCGGTCTGTGCCAGCGTGCTCACCACTGACCCTCAGGGTTCTGTCGGCATCTTTTCTTCTTGGAACAGTTTCTTGACACCCCCACCCACCATTGACTTCGAAATTCCTTGCCCATGATTGACGACTGTACCTTTCCTCCCAATACCCTATACTCACATTAAATTAGCCCCAGTCAGTTTATATTAAAACTGTTGTTTTCTTGTTCGCCTCCTCCATTAGATAATGAATTCCTTGGGATCAAAAATAGTGTTCTTCTCTCCCATGCCTATAAGAGTACCTGAGAGGTGTTCACTGTGTATTTATGGGGTACAGTTTTCATGTATATGTCTTTTATCCCTTAAGAAATTTGCTTTTCCAGGGGCGCCTGGGTGGCTCAGTCAGTGAAGCGGCTGCCTTCAGCTCAGGTCATGATCTCAGGGTCCTGGGATCCAGCCCTGCATTGGGCTCCCTGCTCAGCAGGGGAGTCTGCTTCTCCCTCTGCCCCTCCTGCTCATGCTCTCTCTCTCTCTCTCTCTCACCCTCTCTCAAATGAATAAATAAAATCTTAAAAAAAAAAAAAACCCATGCAATAGAGTTTTCCAGACAATAAATGCTCCCTTGTCAAAACGCTAAAATTTAAACCTTAACCATTTTGGAGAAAGTATTCTAAAATGCATCCTACACTTTTCTAACTTCTTAAAGAATGAAGAGAGAATCTTTTCTGTTGCATTTTGTTTTGTTTTTGATGACTCAGAATCAGCTTTATGAACCCCAGTTTTGTGGAAGGCTGAAGTGAAATGAATTTTTCCCGGGCTTTTATGGTATTGTAAAACCATTAAATGTTTGAGTTGAAAGAACAAAAACTTTAAGCCATGTAGTTTATCTTCTTTTACAGACTAGGAAAATGAGTTGGAGCCAGCAACCAGGTCTTACTTCCTAGCTGGGTGTATTTCCCATCATCACACAGCTCTGTCCACCTCTCCTTTCTGCCCCTGCCCCTGCTGAGTAATTGAAGGGAGGCTGCTCTCTGTTACCAGCAGTTGACCGCCTCAGGCTCGAGGCTGCTCACCTTTCTGTTGAGGGGAGGTGATGAGATTTCTAACCTCTGTCTTGTCCATTTTTTGCTAATTCCCAGAGTTGAGAGTTTGTGCTACTCCTCTAAATATTGCACTTCTAGGGGATTAAACATCTGTTGTATAATCAAGAACCGAGAAGTGTTTAGTTTCACTGAAAAACTGGTCATACTGTCCTTTACTATAGTTCTTGCTCTTTTATCTATAGGAGGGGTCCTTGAACCTTTACCTAGGATTTACTGACTTGATTTAGGAACAGTATTTGGTTATTAGCATGATCATTTGCAGATTAAGTAGCAGCTGACCATCTAGGCAAAGGGAAAAACTGGAGTAATAATACGGAAGGGTATGTTGTAATGGAGGGTGTATAAGATGTTCAGAAAAGGTTAAACGTGTTCTTTGCTTTGTATTTAAAGAAAGAAGCAGAATCTGGGAAAGGCAAATTAAAACCATAATGTGATGGCAAATATTAAAATGTGAGAATGCAGGTGTTGGCGAGGATATATGTTAATAAATGATGCTTGAATTAGTACAAATGATTTGGTCATATGTAGTAAAATTGAAGATGCACGTATCGTATGACCCAGTAGATCTCTCCCATGTGGCCCAAGAGACATGAACAAGGACAGCCATTGTTCATTGTACGTAGTAGCATAAACTAGGACATGGTAGTCATCGTATGTAAAATAAGTAGATGAGGAAACACAGCCATGTAGTAGAAGAGAGGGAATGAACCAGACCTGTGTGTACCAGAACGAAGAAACTCCGAAAGTCTAATGTTAATTGGAAAAAGCAAGTTGCTAAAGCATCCCTAAAGCATCCCCTGTTGTGGTGCCATTTATATGAATGTTCAGAACTCCTGAGAGAATGATAATCGTGTTGTGGTTATGTAGGAGACTGTCCTGGTGCTTAGGAGATCCATGCTGATGCATATTGGAGGATAAGGTGTCATGATGTCTACAAATTACTTTCAAGTGGCTCAGCAAAATAAAAGTGTGTGTGTGTGTGTGTGTGTGTGTGTGTGTGTGTACATATATATAGGGGAGAGAGAGAAACCTAAGGCAAATTTGGGAACATGTTAATAATGGTAAATTTGGTTGAAGGAAAGATGGGTTTTCATTGTATTTCTATAATTTCCCTGTAAATTTGGAGTTTTTCAAAATAAAAAGTTGGAGAAAACACCCAAATTGTAGGTGTATGTAGATAATATATGTAATGACAGTATTAAAACAATGCAGAGGAATGCTAACCAGCATGTTTGGATAATAGTTGCTTCCGGGGAAATGGATGGCTGAGTTTGGGCCTTCAGCTGTATTAGTATCACTTTATTTCTTTTTTTCTTTCTTTTTTTTTTTAATCGGTTCAGAGTTCGAAGATCAGTGTGAGAAAATGTGACACTGTTTAATATGGTTAAATGGGTATGTTAGTGTCACTTGTTTGTTTCTTTGCATTAGATGTAGTTAGTTTTATTTGTAGATAGATAGTTCCATAACTAAAAGTAATATTTTTTAAAACTACAAAAAGGTAGGTAAATGAGTTGGTTTCATTTTTAAATTAGAAGTTATAGTTAGGTAACTGGTACCAAAACCCTGATACCAGACAAGGGCACCACAAGAAAAGAAAATTACAGGCCAGTATTCCTGATGAACACAGATGCAAAAATTCTCAACAAAATATTAGCAAACCAAATTCAACAATACATTAAAAGAATCATACACTGTGGATCAAGTAGGGTTTATTCCAGGAATGCAAGGATAGTTCAACATTTGCAAACCAGTCATTGTGATACACTACATTAACAAAATAAAGGATATAAAACATTTGACAAAACTCAGTATCCATTTATGATTTCAAAAGCCTCTCTGGGTATAGAGGAACATACCTCAACATAATAAAGGCCATATATGACAAGCCCGCACCTAACATTATACTGAATGGTGAAAAGCTGGAAGTGTTTCCTCCAAGATCAGGAGCAAGACAAGGATGTCTGCTCTCATCACGTTTATTCAACATTGTATTGGAAGTTCTAGACAGAGTAATTAGGCAAGACTAAAGAAATAAAAGGAATCTAAATTGGAAAGGAAGAAATAAAACTGTCACTATTTGCAAATGACATTATATATAGAAAACCCTAAAGATTCCATCAAAAAACTGTTAGAACTAATAAACAATTCAGTAAAATCAGTACACAAAAATCTGTTTGCGTTTCTATAAACCAGTAGTGAACTATCAGAAAGAAAAAAAAATTTTAAATCTCATATATAATCACATCAAAAAGAATAAAATATCTAAGAGTAAATTTAACCAAGGAGGTGAAAGGACCTGTATGCTGAAAACTACAGGATATGAATGAAAGAAATTGAAGAAGATGCAAATAAATGGAAATATATTCTGTGCTCATGAATTGGAAGAATCAATATTTTTAAAATGTGTAATCTACAAATTCAGTGCAATTTCTATGGAGATTCCAATGGCATTTTAGAACTAGAACAAATAATCCTTAAGTTTGCATGGAACTACAATAAACCGCAAATAGCCAAAGCAATCTTGAGAAAGAACAAAGAGAAAGATCTGGAAGCATCATGCTCCCTGATTTCAAACTATATTACAAAGCTATAATAATTAAACTATATGGTATGGCATAAAAACAGAAACATAGATCAGTGGAACAGAATAAAGAGCCCAGAAATAAACCATGTATATATGGTCAATTAATTTATGACAAAGGATCCAAGAATGTACAGTGGGGAAAGGGCAGTCTCTTTGATAAATGGTGTTCAGAAAAGTGGACAGCCCCATGCAAAAGAATGAAACCGGACCACTGTCTTATACCATACACAAAAATTAACTCAAAGTGGATCAAAGACTTGAATGTAAAACTCGAAACCAGAAAATTCCTGGAAGAAAATATGGGCTGTAAGCTGTTAGTCACAGGTCTTGGTGATGAGTTTTTGAATCTGACACCAAAAGCAAAAGCAACAAAAGCAAAAATAAGTAAGTAAATAAATGCATACTACTAAAAAGTTTCTACACTGCAACGGAAATCAACAAGATGAAAAGGCAACTTACTGAATGGGAGAAAATCGTATATCTGATAACTGCTACGACTCAATAGCAAAAAAAAAATCCAATTTAAAAATGGACAGATATGAATAGATATTTGAATAGATACTTCTCTGAATAAATATTTCTCTCTGATAGACACCTGTCAGATGTCCACTTGGTGGTGGTTTCACAACACGCTGGGGTTTTACTGGTTCCCAGAGCCAAATGGGGGTAAACAGGACTGCAGGGAGATCAGTGAGCTTTAGACCTGGCCCCTGTGGGGAACAGCCTTCCTTCCACCCAAATCAATGTCAGACGGGCAAGACCCATTCAGACTTCATTCCAAGGCGGATCTAAGCCTGTTAGAGTGCATGGATTTCCTAGAGCAGCAAACACTAAAGTCAGATCTCTGCTGTGGTTTGGGCTTCTCTGGTTTGCACTGGGTCCAGCTTCTGGGGTTGAGTTGGCGAAGAGTAGGCAGGATGTCACACCTCCGACTAAAAGCTGGGCAGGCTTAAGTCCCAAGGACAGAGCCAGACTGGAAATCAGCAGACCTAGGCAGAACCCAGTTATACAAACACAATTATTTGTCTATCCCTAGTGGATATAAAATAAGGACCAAAAGAAGTGCCAAGAAGCAAAAATTTTACACTGTTTTCATTAACCATGTTGGTGATGATGGTGTTGATGTTGTTATTCTGAATCTGTTGTGTCCTGTATGTATTGTGTAAGGAGTAAATGAGTAATTACGTTGGTGTTACTGAGAACAAGAATTTTCAGTGTGGAGAAAAGGGGGTACAGATGAAACATCAAGGAGGATAAGGAAAGATCTCAGAGTCCTGAGTGCAAAGTGGAAGGAACAATATGAACTCATGTTTTCAAATATATATTTACATATTTATGTGTATATAAAGAGAAAATATCTTTCCTAACTCTGTCCACTGAAAAGGCCTAGGAGCAACCATCTCAGCAGCAGTGAACAACTCTAGTGCTTGGATTGTGTTCACTTAATATCATTTCCCACTTAAAACGGGGCCCCTAGGAGAAAGAGATGATTCGTTGTACAAGATGAACCCAGAACATACTGTTAGGTAAGACAGTATGAAAGCCATCAGAGACCACTAGAGACTCGGGTCTCCTGGTCCACTATTAGGGATTCAGGTACTAGGACTACTGGGTCAAAAAGACCTGGGAGCCAACCTAAAAAAGACAAAGATGAAATAATTTGAGCATCAGTAACATCATATTTATTTAAACCCTTAAGTTCACAATGACTCTCAAAAAAAACCCCAAAAACCAAAACCCAAACCAAAGAACAGCAACACTGGTCTCTTTTGGGGGGGCAACAGGGAGCTAAGTCATTATTTAAAAACTGATAATACAGGGAAAGGATCAGACATTTGTCTTGCCTGTGTTATGTGCTCTCTATCACTGGACCACCAAATAGTAGTCAGGATTCTTTACAGAAGTTTCCCAGCTAATAAATCAAGAAGAAATAGTCCTATTCCTTCTCCCCCAAATAAACTAAAAAAAAAAAAAAAAGTCCACCTGAATTTGATCAAGCCTCTTGGTGTGATTATTAGTTGATAAGAAATACATGGTTCAGAGAAACATGTTAAATGACAACATGAGGGAATGTGTAGCAAAGTTCAGACTGTAGAGAACTCTACAGGACCAATAACGTGGTTTCTTCTACAGATGATACAGAGGGAGAGAAAGAAAGGGAAAGTGAGAGACCCCGCCCCCCCAAGGACTAAAGGTCTAAAAAAGATTAAAGACTAAAAAAAGAGCTATCCTTTAGCTATCATGATACATGGACCACATTTGGATGCTGATTGAAATAAACTGTAGGGGAAAAAAATAATTTTTAGGACAATCAGGACAGTCTAACAGCTTAATTAGCTATTTCATCATATTAGAGAATTATTGTTAAATCTTTAAAACATAATTTTATAGGAATTTAAAAAATTTCTGTCTTCTAGAGATACACACTTACCAATGAAATGATATCTTACAGTTTGGCGTTTAGGGTGGGGTCGGCAGGAAGTGGATTGGAAATAGGTGACCCAGGGTTGGCCATGAGCTAGCCCTGGAACACCAGTGGTGGTTTAACCAGCTTCACTGAATTCCTCTGCTTTTGCGTATGTTTGAAAATTACCAAAATATAAACTTTTAAATATTTCATTTGTATTCACCTGCAAGGCGTTGTATTTACCAAGATAGGCCTTGAAGTGCTTGCCGATAGTTGAGTGTTGGAACAGGACTCCTCAGGACCAGCCAAAGGGGAGGGAGAGGGGAGAAGGGCCGGCGAGGGAGGGCCTGGTCAAGAGAGCTGCGGGAGGGTCTCCAAGAAGCAGATGGGAGGGTGTGGGCTTGCCCAGTTCCTAAGTGAATGTAGGTGTGCTGAGAGTAGTAAGGAGGGAGAAGGAAGCCAAACCCAGGGAAAGGGGCAGGGGACCACCATTGACAGCAAGATACAGCAGATTGCAATTTAACCCTGCACGGCCCACACTTTCTAATTCTTTGCAACTAACACAGCTTTTATCCTCAAAGCAGTCCCCTGTGAGCTGTGTGCTGGCTTATCTCTGACACTTGATGCGCCTGAAACACGGATCAATTCCTTTCCTAAGGTTGCCTGTTCGTAAGTGGCAAAGGCAGGATTTGAAGCCGGGCAGACCCAGAGTCAGGGTTCTTAACCTCTGTGCTCCGCGGCCCTTCTTCATGTCAGCGCCACTTCCAGATTTTGATGGAAATCTAAGACTCTAAGAGTTTGTCTTCCCAACTTCTCTGTTCTACTTCAGTTCCCATTTTCCCGAACATCCAAGTCCATGTCTTCAGTTCTTCTTTCCCTCGTGTTCCATAATCATCATTCGATCACCAGGTCCTGTTGATTCTCTGAAGCTCTCGTCCCGTCAGAACCCACTCCGGCTGTTCCCTTTTCTCCTTATCTCCTTTGTTTTTAAACCTACGGCTACACCACTTCTATTGTATCCTTGACCTGCCAGCAAACCTTCAAAGCTTCCGCACTGACTGTAGCATGAACACAGGCTCTCACTTCCAGGGCGGTGAGCAGAAAGTGGACTTGAGTTCCCATACCAGCTCTGCCACTTTCTTACCCTGAAACGAGTGCGTGGTGTCCTCTGCAAGGTGGGGCATTGAGACAGGCAGATGTGGAGGGGAAATGTGCAAAAAAGTGCCTGGGACAAGACCAGCATTTGGTCCCAGAGTGAGTTAATGCTGAATTTTCTCTCCTGGGTGGTTGTACTGTTTTTCTAGTGTCTGCCTTATAAGAGCTAACTACAGAAACTTGCCTCCTGAACATCTTTGGATTCCTCTTGGCCTCATGCTGGTGTACTTTCAACTTTCATTACTGGTTTGATCTCCTCTCTGCTTACAAAATCAAACCCACCCCTCGGACTCAACTCAAAGAATGTCTCTCTTTGGCATTGGGGATCTGTTCTTCTCATAAACTACTAGAGCCATTGGCCACCTGGACCCCACTTAGGGGTCTCTTGGACCATTCAAATTTCAGAAAACTTGGGAAAGGAAAGGGATTGGGAGAATGATACCAGCTTGTATTTTTACCAAGTAAAGATATTAATAGGAAAAACTACTTTCTACTATCTCCGTAATTTCATTTTGAAAAGAACATCTTAATAACAATAATCAAAAAAAGGAGAGAGAAAATAAATTCACTCAACAGTACAGGTCAGTCCTTTACGTTGTGTAAACGCAGCTTTAGGAAAAACTTTCCTCTTAGTCTTTATTGCTACCATTTTGACAGGTGCCACTGGTGTTTGCCACAACTTTCAGTGCAGCTATGTCCTATTTCCCATCCTCATTATAAGGTTTTGGGTTCTTGGAATTTGTCTTCCTTGAGAAGTTTCTCAATAAATAGGTATTTGATTGGTTTAGAATCAGTCATAAACAATTTGGTGACATTTGGATATTTATTTTCTGTTCAGTAATCATTGAGCAGCTCCTAGGTGTCTGGGAATGTCTTAGGGACTGAGATACAAAACAAGATCGGGTCCCCAGCCTGGAGGGACTGCATTTCAAGTGAGGGAGATTAGTTAGTGTCCAGTTATGGGTGAGGACGTGGTGCTGGGGAAGGCAGCCTGTGCAGGTGTGGAACATAGCCTGGCCCCTAGGGCAGGCAGCCTTCAAGGAAGGTAGGGAAAGAGTGGCTCTGGGCTCCCTTCACTTGACTTGGGGTCCCCAAGGAATTCCTCATGGTTTGAATTTAGGCAGAGGAAACAAGGAAGGAGATGTTGAAATATGGTCTGCCGAGGTAACTGAGTTCTTAGAAATTAGGGCCTTTGTTTTGAAGGAAACTGAGGAGCTATTGAAAAAAGTGTGATACAATCCCAATTTGCTAAAAGAAAGAAAAAGAAGAAAGAAAGAAACAGAAAGATGTGAACATCTGCATGCATGTATGTTTATATGGGGCTGTACATTGTTGAAAGGAGAGGGAAAATTCACCCAGACCTGGGAGAAGCACAATCAGGGAGAATATTCCCTTGTGTTCTTTGAGATATTGGAATAGAGAAAGGGAGGGAGAGACATGTGTATTAAAGAAAACCTGGAGAGAGAGGGAAGTCTCTCTCTCTCTCTCTCTCTCTTTTAAAGATTAGAAAGAGAGAGACTGGGGAGGCAGAGGGAGAGAGAAAGAGAGAGCCTCAGCCAGAGTCTACACTGAGTGCAGAGCTCTCCTTGTGCCTCGATCCCATGACCTGGAGATCACAACCTGAGCTGAACTGAGTTGGATGCTTAACCAACTCCGCCACCCAGGTACACCCCCCCCCCTTTTTTTAATGTCACTTAATAATCTTGTCACCCAAATATAACCAAATATATTGGTCCAGTTTCTGGCAGACCTTTCTTGTGGTGTGTAAGTTTTGTCCTTCTTTCTTTTCAAACATCAGAACGTTACGGTAACATTCTACCGTGTTATCTTCAATTGGCACACTTAACCCTGTTCCTATTTTTAGAAATTCAGGTTTTTTTCTGGTATTTCACTCTCAGTATTTCACTCTCACAAATAATAGTGTAGTGTCTATTATGTACAAAGCTTTTTCTGAGTTTAGGATTATTACCCCAGAGTAGATTCCCAGACATGGGCTCATTAAGTAGAAAGCTAGGAACATTTTAAAAGCTCTTCATTGCCAAATTTCCTTGCAATGGGCTGAACCAGGCTACCATAGAGTACCCCTTTCTTCCACACCCCATTTTACAGCACTCTCATTTTTGTGGTGCGGAGTCAATAGGATAACGAGTCCTTTAAAAAAAAAAAAAAGGAATATAGCTTCAAGTTCTCACTGTTTTTCCTTGGCCCTACACGGTGTACAGTTGGCCTGATTGTGTTGCCAGAGGAAAAGCCTGAGGGGATGGGTGGATATAGCCTTTTAATTAACTGTTAGTTTGTGGTAAAGGAACAAATGTCTTAAGCTTTCCAAAACGTAGTCTAAGCTTGGATAGATCCCTTGACTTTTGAAATGTCGGTTCCCTCAGGATTAATGCTGTCTTCAGGGGGGAAGAACATATAAATGTTCCCAGAAACATTATGGGGTATGTTGAAAATACTTTGAAATTCTGCAGGAATCTTGTTGGTGGACAAGGTTGCTAAGCTAGCACGAAGGAACAGCTCTTGCTGGTAACTGATGGTCAGTGCCCTGGGGAAATCAGGTCTGTGAGGATGCCCTGGGCCCCAGGGTTGCAGTCTTGGCCCAGCCACAGAAGAGCATCTCTTCTCGACTGGCTGATGCTTCCTCCCAGCAGCCTTGTTTGTATTTCTTCTTTGAGTTGGAAGTGGGTTTTTCCATTCCTAAATTGCTCTTGGAAACCTGAGAATCACTTCGCATCTGAGAATAATTAATCACTGGCTGAGATCACAGGGCTATCTGGTCCAACAATTTGTTGTCTGGCCTCTGCCTGGACACCTGCAGTGATGGGGACAGCCCAGAGCAAATTGAATTCCTCCTCGTCCATGTGAAGAGTGCCTTTCACTCTTCAGAAGACAGCCTTCTCCTCTTGTCTTCTCTTCACACTAAACATCTCTAGACAACATAGTTTTGAATGTCCTCAGCCTGCTGCTTCAGTCTGGACCTCCTGGAAGGGGGTGTATCCAAGAGCAGAACACTATTCTCTGGGCGCCATTGGAGGATGTCAGCCATTGAAGGAGCGTCCTGTTTCAGGCATCCATGGAGCAGATTTGGTCCCCCCACCCCCCCAGCGTTATTGTCACGTGTAGCTGTCAGTTCAGGCGTATCCCACTTTGGGGAGATGTCTGTGGTTAGTACTTCATCTCTGTTAACTGTTGTCGTCATGGATTTGCCCCATTTCCCATAATAGTGTAGGGGTTATATGTGCAGACCTTCAGGTCAGGAGAGGTTCAGACCCTAACCTGAGCTAGTCAGATAGCTCCCCGTGCCTGTTTTCTCATGTGTACAGTGATACTCCAACAGCCCCCCTGTGGTGGTGGTTGTGAGGGTTAAGTGAGTTCATGTTAGCCCAGTACTTCCAGCCCAGTGCCTGGACATTGAAAGACAATAGAAAAGTTAGCTATCATCTGTCATCGTCGCCCTCTTGAGATTCTTTGGTGTCCTCATTGTGTTCTGTCCAGAGTCAGCCAGGGAGCCTCCTAGAGCAACAGCCAGCATGGCCCACACGCCTGGACTGAGCAGCTCAGAGCTGGAGAATTAAGCCTCCCATGCCATTCCTTCTCGCCTGCCCCCTTTTGTTTTGAGGCTTATTTCGTTTTTGTTTTTTGTTTTATGTGTTGGTTTTATAAGTGTTATTTTAAATCTCAGAACGCTTCATAATACTGAGCTTGACCGAATGATATATATAAATCCTCCATGTAATTCTTCGCCATTTCTCTTGAATCAGATTTTCTCCTCTGAGCTTCTGCCTTCGCATATTCATTACTCTGTCAGTACTGATTGCGTACCTCCTGTGGGCGCCATATTGCTCTGGACACGAGCCACAGGAGTGATCTGAGTGTCCTGATGAAGCTGTCATGCCAGGGACGATATGGGTAGACATCTGTATGTCTCTGCCTCCAGGTCTGGATGGCCTCTGTGAGGTTGCGTTCACCTTTGCATGAAGACCTTGAATTTGTTCATTCCTGTTCAGCGTATGGTCATGAACCCACTTGATCATAACTGCTATCTTTTCAGCCTTCTTTCCACTATTTTCTCTCCTACTCACTAAAGAACATCTCTACTATTTTTTTCCTCTGTTTTCATACTTACAAAGAACAATGTCTCAGAAAATATAAATATCGATGTTCCCCACCCAGTCGTGGGTGTCATTAGAACAGTTGTCAACATCTATCCAGTGCTTCAGTTCTTGAATTTTTCATCTTTACCTCAGCATGGTTAGAGATCATAGCAACAGAGATTTAAAAGAGTGGGCTGCACTTACAGCTTGGCAGGTGTAATTTAAGAGAACCAAGCAGATTCATTATTTTATCCTGGCTTGCAGAGTCAGCACACTGTTTTCTTGCCTGTTATCTAAAGGACTAAATTTAGACACACACACCCCTTTTTTTTTACATACCATAAAGTTCACTCTTTGTGGAATACATTTCTGTAGGTTTTAACAAATTGTACCACCACACTAACGATCTAAAACAAGTCCCCCCCCCCCCCCCCCACCAGTCCCCTTTGGCATCTCCATTCAGTCAGCACTTTCCCTGTGGTTAGTCTCAAACTCTGGCAATCACTTATCTGGTCTCTATAGTTTGCCTTTTCCAGAATGACATGTAAGTGGATTCACACACTATGTAGCCTTTTGAATTTGGCTTCATCCACAGAGTAAAATGTATTTGAGGGGCACCTGGGTGGCTCAGTCAGTTAAGCGTCCGACTTTTGACTTCATCTCAGGGTCGTGAGATCGAGCCCCACTCCGTGCTCAGCGGGGAGTATGCTTGAGACTCCCTCCCTCCCCCCCTCCCGTGTGCATACACACACACTCATTCCGTTGTACGGATGAGCCAGTGTTTGCTGATCCACTCACCTGTTGAAGGACGTTCGGATTCTTTCCAGTTTGGGGTGGTTATGTATAAAACATTCACCTAAAGTTTTAATGTGAGAGAATAATCTTTTAATAATACTTTTTGCTTTTCTACTGATTTTACTTTTTACCTCATGTTCTACTCTGATTTTAAAGGCTGCAAGAATTTTGGGAGAGTGTCTGATCAATTACAGATGGCAATGCAACTTTGGAAGGAATGTACCCATTCTTTCAAAAAAAAAAAAAAGAGAGATTGCAAGTATTTCCAAACAAATGCCAAAGAATCTCTCATCTCTAAGAAGTGCTGGTTTTAAACCACATTCACCATCCACTGGAATTTATTTTATGCCTGAAATAGATCATCTGCTTAAATTTTCACTCTTTGTTTTTGGGTTGGTATCTTTTTAAGTCACAAATGCACCACAGTGCTGAGCAAATGATACAGATGCCAAAAGTCCAAGAATCTCAGAACGAGGGTTTATCCTCTCAACTTTGGACATGTGGGAAGAAGGGTGAGGTGAGCCAGAGTGTGTAGACACTGGCATTATTCTAGTACAAGGGAGGAGTGTTGGGAATGGGATGAGACCTGGGGATTTAACTTGTTTCTGAAGGGCATTCCCAAATCCTGCTCTGGAATAATTCCCCAACTACCATTTAATCAGCTCCATTAAACCCTGCCCTGTCTAGTGCACTGTGCTCCAGACACCGCTCTCCTGGGCTCTCAGTAATAGCTCAATTGTGTGTAAGTGACTGTGAAGAGGCTCTGTGTGCTGGATGAATAGCCCCCGTCTCCATGGAAACCAGTGCTGGCTGAGGGGCTGACCTTTGACCCACTTGTTGCCACCATACTGTTAACCACTGGTGCCTCTTGGATGGAGAAAGAAAGCAAGGAAATGACTGTCAAAGTTGTTTTTATTTTCCTTTAGTTTAAGCCTGGATCCACACTAAGTAGAAATAACACAGCAATATTGGTCCAAAGCACTTGGATATTATGACTTTAATTTACTTATAGATTCTGCCTGTCCTCCCCAACTCTCCCCCACGCTTTTTCCTTATCCTACAATACAGAACTCAGCCGTGTGTGGCGGGATTGGTTTATCTTCACTCTGCGGACATGCCCGGGAGGATAGTTCCTAAGAGGCAGTGTGGAAAATGGGCAGGTCCCTATACTGGGAGTCACTGGTGTGGCCCTGGGCACATTTCGTCACCTGTTCCATGGGGCTAGTGCTCCGCGTGCAGCCAAGACCCTTGAGGAACTCAGCTGAGAAGATGTGGCACAGGGGCGCCTGGGTGGCACAGCGGTTAAGCGTCTGCCTTCGGCTCAGGGCGTGATCCCGGCGTTATGGGATCGAGCCCCACATCAGGCTCCTCGGCTATGAGCCTGCTTCTTCCTCTCCCACTCCCCCTGCTTGTGTTCCCTCCTCGCTGGCTGTCTCTGTCTCTGTCGTATAAATAAATAAAATCTTTTAAAAAAAAAAAAAAAGAAGAAGAAGATGTGGCACAAGGGTCCCCGTTAGCCAAGGCACCAGGATCTCAGGGGCAAGGGTAAACCATGCACCTTTTTGGTGACAATAAAATCAAGAACTTGGCCACACAGCAACCTGACAGGTCAGGCCAGAAAGACTTCAGCAACCCTGAAGTGATTCCTCAGCTCAGGCCCGTCAGTGTCAGCGAGTATTTTAGTCCCTATGACACTCACTGCATATGAGCAGATTTTTTTCTGGGCTCCATACCTTGCTCTGAGCTAACTTGGGTCATCGTGGTTGTCCGGAACCCCATGAGGACCTCACAGACAGAATCGGGTCTGTCATCCCCGGGTTTCCTTGCAGAAGGGCCTCTGACCTGGGCCAGACCCTGGGGGCTCCTCTCTTAGGTGTGTGTGTGTGGTTGGGTGCCTTGGGGCGGGATGGCGTAAACATATTGCTGTGTCCCTGGAGCCCAGAGTCTAAGAGCCAGTGTTTCAAGAGAAAGTGTGTCATTTCAAGAGAAAGTGTGTCAAGACACAGGCCGGGCCAGCACCACTCCATAAGACAAGTCAGGTAATCTCTTGAAAAGGACAAAGCTTCATTCTGTAAGTAGAAAAGGAAGGTGACCCCTTGGTTCCTACAGTACGAATTCCTATACTGGGGGCCCTTGGTGGTATGTATCTATCCCTGCGGCAGGGCATTGTCCTGGGGGGCGGGGGGCAGTGGAACACAAGAGGTAGCAAGATGCCCCAGTCTGAGTTCCTTGAAGAAAGTTAGAATGGAAAGTGACAATTCCTCCTTTAGAGACAGAAGCCTCAAAGGCTCCATGACTTTCCAGGAATTCTAGAATGAGGGGGTTGGAAGGAGAAGAGGGACTGCAGGGGACAGCCGCAGGGACTGCAGTTTCCCTATGCTTTATTCCCTAAACCTGTCCACCACCATGGTGGCGTGGGGGGGGGGCATCGGAGCTCCAGCTTCATCCTATATGTTATTCTTCAGACCTCAGGTCACTGTCTTGAGTTCTTTTATTAGAACTCTGATCTTGTACCATCCACATTAGTTGGGGAAGCTGCCCTTACATGCTTAGCCGTAGACTAATAAGTGGTGCTTTTTGTTCTGGTTGTTTATCCCATCTTGCCTGGAGTATGGTTGAGGAGGTAATTATTTGGGGAAATTCTTAGGATAGAGAATACTGTCAGGGTCTTTACTTCTAGTTCTCAGGTATTTATTAGAACTGGATAGCTTGTCTAGTGGGGATTTTATTTTTCTTGCAGCTGGCCCACAATAGTTGGTCAAGCCTTGGACTCTACCATCCCCAAATCAAGGGTGCCCATTCCTGGTTCGTGTTTGAAACCTGGTTCACCTGGAGGTCTGTGGGATGGCCACCTCTCAGTTCCTAACGTTATGGGGCTTGCATGGCATGGAACAGCTGCTCTGCCTCGGGCTGCACAAGGCTGCAGCCTGTGTGGGCACGCACAAGATCGTTCGCTGTGAGTAAGCAGTTCCACACACTTTGCCATCACCAGAAAGTACCATTATCAGCGTATGGACTATTTACAGGAGATTGGGTTGGGTTAGCATTCTCATTGCCCCAAGTTGTAGGGAGCCGGAAATACACATACATTAACCCTGAGCTGAGGGTTGGGGGGAGAAATGAAAGTCCCTTCATTCTGCAGCTGTGTAAACAGTCCAGGGGGAGACAGCCTGCAGCTAAGGATAATGGGGGAGGAGGAGGGGTGCTGTGTGCAGGGGCTGCCCAATCAGGGGGCCTCCGTGGGGGCCCTCCAGGACTCTGAGCAGGGTGGGGGAGGGGTGGGCATGAGCAGGAGGCATAGAGGGTGCACAGGCTCCCAAATTTTTTACATTCAGAGGGCACGCTGTCACAAAAGTAGGGGTGATGCCAAGTGATAAACAGTGGGAACAGTCTGGGCCTACCTGACTGGAGGAAAGCGGAATGAGAAGAGGGTGATGCTGGAAGGCTGGGAAAGGGGATGGTATTCCAGATGAGAGCTTCTTCCCCCTGGACAGGCTCTGCACCCCTGGGGCCAACCATGAGGAGAGGCTCTCCATGACTCAGGGGTGGAGACTCAGTTGTCCGACACGGGCCCGATTCACCGAGACCCTGAGCGGATGGGAAAGAAAGACCATCTCACCGCTGACTCCAGCCCCCTGCCCTTTGTGTCCCTTGAGGGCTTGTGGAGGAAGGTGCAGGGAGCACCTGTGGGGGGAGGAGGGCTGAGGAGGCTTAGCTGGGCTACGTCTTCCAGGTCCTGAGAGAAGGGCCAGAGCAAACCGGCTGGAAACGGTGACAGTGGAGGGAGGAGAGCTGCTTCAGAGCCAGACCTGAGTTGAACCCCAGCCCTCACCAGGCCCTGTGTGCTCTGGACTCTTCCATTTCCTCTGAAATGCAGATAACCTTGGCAGCTCCCAGGGCGGGGGCTTCTGTGCAGCCCCTCCCGTGCTGCACGCCTCACACGCTGTAGGCCCCCGGTCACCACGCACTGCTGGGGCTGCCATGCGGGCTCTTGGCTCACTCTTCGTTCAGCACTCATCTGCAGATTGCCTTCTGGGGGCCTCTGGCGTAGGATCCGAGGTCGGGCAGAAAAGCAGACAGTCCAGGGGCTGCCGTCGGGGACATCACTATGTACTGGAGAGAAACAGGGAACAAACCAAACAGCCCCAGACAGTAATGACGTGCTGGGCAGACTGGAAGGTGGCGTGCTCGTGGTCCAGGGGCGGCTTCAGGTGGGCAGACTCGAGGCCGTTGATGGGGAGATGGGAGTGACAAGGACCCAGCCTGGAGGGGATTTGGGGTGAGGGTGTCCCTGGCCCAGGGAATAGCTATAAAGGCCAGGCCATGGGGTTGGGAATAGGGGATGGAGTTAGGAAGGAGGGTAGAACCCTTGGAGACTTTGGATGTTATTCTAAGTGCAGAGGAATTGATTGGAGGATTTTCAGCGGGGGGTATGATTTCATCTGATATAAATTTTAAAATAGTTCTCCACTGTGTAGAAAGGGATAGAAGGAAGGGACAGGACTTGGGGGCCAGAGGGGGGTGCCTGTTTGGAGGTAGGTGTACCCTGCCTCCTTCCCTGGCCCAGCCGCCAGGCCAAGGACCCCCTGTCACTCCTGTGCAGGTTCCCATCCAGGCAGGCCATGGGGGCCCGGCCCTCCCTGGGGTCCTTGTACCTTCTTCCCCCTGCTGCCATGAGAGTTGGAGCCCTGGTCAGCCATGTTCACAGCTGGACAGGCAGTGTTCTTGCCCTCACTCCTGGGCACAGTGTAGGCCATCTCTCCTCTGTATGCATCACTCTCCCCAATTCCTCAAGCCCTGGGAAACTCTGTGCCCCCCCAAATGCAGTAGGAGCAGTGGGTTTAGCCCAGGTCTGTCCCTGGCCCTCTAGATGACTTCGGATCAATCCCTGTAGGGCAGCGCTGTCCAACAAAAATATCGTGTGGGCCGTAGAGGTCATTTGAAATTTTCTAGTAGTCACCTTAAAAAAGAAGTAAAAAGACACTAGTGAATTATTTTTAATAATGTATTTTATTTAACCCAGTTTATCTATGATATTATAATTTCAACAGATAATCAACATAAAGATTATCACGAGGCACTTCATTCTCTCCCATACCGCGGTTTGATACGTGTTTAACATGTACAGCACGTCGCTTTATTTTATTTCATTTATTAATATTTTCTTTATTTATTTGGGAGAGAGAGCACAAGTGGGGGAGAGGCAGAGGGAGAAGCAGACTCCCCACTGAGCAGCGAGCCTGACATGGGGCTCGATCCCAGGACCCCAGGATCATGACCTGAGGCAAAGGCAGACACTTAACCAACTGAGCCACCCAGGCGCGCCCCCCTCCCCCCCCGCCCCCCCGCACATCATTTTAGGGGCTCGAGCCACATGTGGCTACACAGCTCTCAGAGCCTGCCCTTCCCCATGGCAGGATGGAGGAGATGATGTCCCTTCACCTCCCTCCCTCTAGAATACAAGTGAGGGAGGCTGAGGGGACAGTGGAGATGGAGGATGTTATAAACTTTAAACTGTCATCCCTGAAGGTGTGGATGGGAAAACCTGAGAAGAAACGTAAGGACCCACATGGGAATTTCCCTCCTGATTCTGACAGTCGCCATGTTACAAGTGAGAGAGAGAACTGAGAAACACATATCGACAATTAAAACCATAAGTGGCCTAAAATGGTGCGTATGCTTAGGGACTAAATTATGCAGGGGCAGGATTTAGTGTCTCGCTGAAATTTGAAAAAGTAATCTTGCAGCAAAAAAGCAGGAGAGAGGGAAATGTATTTTTTCCCTAAACCATGGTAACAGTAAAAATGTGTGATGCTTTTTGTTAAGTTATATTTTAGTAGAAATATTAAGTCTGTGGCTTTTGTTTTTGTTTTTAAGGAAATGGAGAAAGGAAGGAAGCTGCAGGCTTTAAATTCGTTATGCTAGCTTTGGATTCTGCAAAGTCAGGAAATCAGAAAGTACAAGTTCTCAGAGCAGTGACATTTAACTCCATTGGGAAGGGCACGCCCAAGGTCACCCTTTTAAAGGGTTTGTCTTCCTTTTCAACATTTTTATATAGCATGTCTTTTGGAGCTCAGCATTTTTCAGTGTGGGAACAGAAGTTGGAACACTAGGGTTTTCTCATTGGACTCTGTGAGTGCCCCGTCCTCAGTGCCTTCTCCGTGATAGCACGCAATAGAAGTTTGTTGACCGACTTGCAGAATGTGACTTGAGGAGCGGGCCCGGAGGACGGGATGGATTTTTAAGCAGCCCTCGTTCCTGTGAGATAATTTAGGCCTCAGGTATAGTTTTAATTTATTGGCTCCCTTTAGAAACTTCCAAAAAGAAATTAAATACAGGCACTGTTTATTTTTAGTATTTTAACTAAAATCTCTATGAGGCCTTTATTTGTGCTTTAGGACCTGGACAAGTGCAAGGGTCTAGGAGTTGCTCATTTCTATTTCTCTGCAAATATTCCTTTCACGTTTCTTTTTGCTTTCTTTCTTTTTTATGGTGAGGGACGTTTTTGAATTACACAGTGTCTAAAAACATGGAGCTTTAAGAAGCTGATGAGAACTTCTTCCACTATCTGGATCACTTCCGATCCAACCAAGCATTTACCTACAGGATCCCAGCAGGAGGGAGACTCAGATGTCACCCAGCAGGCCTCTCCCATCTCTGATATTTATGATCCCATAATGCTAACATGTGTACCATAAGGCTGGAACCCTAATGGCTGCCCGGCTTCCCCGGGGCATTCTTGCTAGCCCTGGGCTACCAGCTGCCAACATGGAGTCCCTGTCAGATAAAGCCCCAGCCTGATACAATGCCAACATCGAACCAAATTCACACTTGTCCATTTGTGAACACATGGCCCTCAAGAATTTCCTCCTCTTCTTTTTCTGTGGGATACCTCAGATAATGCCAAGAATGGTCCTACACTGCCTTGAGGTTTTGTCAGCTTCACTTTCTCATCCAAACCAGACCACGGCCATTATCACGATATGAGGGCAAACACTGTCTCTCTAGACCTCAGAAGTTGTACTCTGTGGGCTCTGTGTCCGCTCTTACTCTAGGGGGCAGTCGCTGAGGTTTGTCTCCGCCTCCCTCCTCAAATGAGGCTCACCATTGCCATTTGTGGTAAGTGTGAAGCCTAACCCTTGTTCCCAGGCTTGCACTACTTGCAGATATTTTCCCCATGAGCCCCTTGCCTGCAGAACCCCTTCTACTCAGCCTTCTCCTTTTCTGTGCAGGATGGGAGCTTCCTTCCATTTCTTCTACTTGGAAATCTCTAGTCTTCTGTTGTCTTCAAGCAGGCTCCCCTGACACCTCTCTCCCTTCTTTCTCTGCTTCCCTATTGTTAGGAGCAGCCATTTTGCCTCAGCCTTCCCGGGTATGCTGCTGTATTTTTTTTTTTTAAACTCGAATGAAAGGGCATGTTTTTTTTTTCCCCTTTCCCCATGTAGATTACAGACCTCTCAAGTGGAGCCTCCTACAAGTCTTACAGACCTCAATACAGCCAAGCGTCCGCATGTAGTAGTTACTCAGCAACGAGGCACTTGAATTGGCGTCTACTGAACCCCATGTATCTTGGTTAACGTATGCATTTAGCTGCAGTTTGTCCCCCTCAGAGTATTTTCGTAGTTTATTAATAATCATTTGGCACGGTATTTCAAAAGAACTGATTCTATAATGTGTGACAGCCACTCTCTGACATCATGAAGTGCTTGACAGGCCCTTGTTGTCTTTTTGTGTTTTGATGAGAGGGAGTACCATGGTGTCTCCAGCTATCACCCAGAAGGAGCAGCAGAAAATTTGGCTATTTTAGTTTATTGCCAGGAATCGGGACGCTGAATGGAAGCTTTTCAGTCACCCAAATGGGGCTTCACACTTCGAGTCCCTAAAGGGCCATTTTGTACCTTCCCCGTGAGGAGGCATGATGCGACATCATGCCTACCTCTGTACTGGGTTTGAGGAGAAAGGGATTGTGGGGACATGCCCCATGACTCTACAGAGGGAGTCTGTGTGTGCGCGTTACTCACAGGGGATCCAGTTTTTTGAAACTAAACGGAGAGAGAAGCCGGTTCTCTTGTGAAACCACTGTCCGCATCCGAACGGTGTAAGAGGCACTGGAAGGTCAGCAAGGAAAGGGAGGGCGCAGGGTGCCTGGGATGTGAGGTGGGGAGCGGAGAGCCACCTTGCCAAAGAGGCAGGCCCAAGGACCAGGGGTCTAAGAGGACAGGATCCTTGTTCAGTGTGAAAGGTGAGGCAGGGTTCGGTTCACTCATTCACCCAGGAGGGATGTATTGACTCACCTCCTCTGTGTGCTCTGCCCTGAGGAGCCAGATAGACGTATTATGACCCAAAAGACGCATGGTGTCTGTTCTCATGGACAGCGCAGGCTAGCAGAGCCGGCCTTCAGAGCCAGAGCCCTGCCAGCCATGGACCACACTGTGAACAGCACCCCCTGGGGGTGTGAGAGTATGGAGGGTTCAGGAGCCAGCCCCAGGGAAAGAACCAAGATCAAGGCAGACCGGAGTCCCAGCACACTAGTGAGGATTCAGGGGGAAGCCCCCAGTTCATTTGTCCGTTCATTCATTTAACAAATATTTACTGAAGGCCTCACTGGGGGTGACATTTCAGTAAAGACTGACAGGGGCCACCTGTCTAGAAACATGGCGGAAGAGTGTTCCAGGCAGAGGGAACGGAAAGTGTGAAGGTCCTCAGGCAAGATCATGACTGCCTTGTAGAGGAAGCAAGGGAACCAGTGTGGCTGGAACAGCAGGAGCAGGGGTCGGTGAGGGGAGCCCGGAAGGAGGCAGAACCAGAAAGAGACGGAAGGCCAGTCGTGAGACTGTAGAGCACGGTGAGGACTCGGATCATTTACTCTGAGCATTAGAAGTTTGAGCAGAGAGGTGACAGGATCTCATCTGTGTTTTCACCGAGCTCCCAGGCTGCTGTGACAAAAGTAGACGGGGGGGGGGGCAAGCGTAGAAACTCAGACTAGTTAGGGGGTCCGTGTAGTTTAAATGGTGGCAGTGGAAGTGAGAGTGGGAAAAGTTGTCTGATTCTGGATCCATTTTGAAGGGAAAGTGGCAGGATTTTCTTGATGGGATGTAAGAGGAAGAAAAGAGTCAAGAATATCTCCTGAGGGGGCACCTGGGTGGCTCAGTCCATTAAGCGTCTGTCTTCGGCTCGGGTTATGATCTTGGGGTCCTGGGATTGAGCCCCATGTCAGGCTTCCTGCTCAGCAGGGAGTCTGCTTCTCCTCCCTCTGCCCCTCCCCCTGCTTGTACGCACACTCTCTCTCAAATAAATAAAATACTTAAAAAAAAATAACTCCTAAGCAAGAGGAAGTTTATTTTGTTTTAAGATTTTGTTTATTTGAGAGAGAGCAGAGCGAGAAAGAGAGAGAGCATGAGTGGGGGTGAGGGCCAGAGGGAGAGGCAGAAGCCGACTCCCCGCGGAGCAGGGAGCCCGACTCCGGGTTCGATCCCAGGACGCCATGATCATGACCCGAGTCGAAGGCAGACCTCCAACAGACTAAGCCACCCAGGTGCCCCTCCTGAGCAAGAGGAAGGATGGAAATGACATTAACCAAAATGGGGAAGACTGCAACAAGCAGATCTGGGGGTAAAATAACCAGGAGCTCTGTTTAGGACATGTTGCATTTAAGGTTTTCTGTCATCCAGTGGGGAAGGTGGTGGGCCATGGGTAATGAGTTAAGATTTCAGGGAAGAGGTCTGGGTTGGACAGAGACTTTCAGGTCATTAGCATGTCGATGGCACCTAAAGCTTGAGACTGGGGGAGGAGATCCTGGGGGTTGAGGGCTGAGTCCGGGCGTTGCAGCTTTTACACATTGGAGAGCAGAGCAGGAATTGGCGAAGGAGATGGAGAGGGAAATAGCGGGGGAGGTAGGAGGAGGACCTAACGGGTTCAGAGACCCTGGGGCCAAGGAAGAGAGCCTCCGATGGGAGAGGGAGGGACCACCTGAGTCAGGTACTGCTGAAGAGCCGTCAGGTGAGAGTTTTAACAAACGGAGGTCATTGCTGTCTTCAAGAGCTATCTATGGCCGTGGAGTTCCCCAGCTACGGGGCTGGGTAGCAGGACAGATTTAGAGCAGGGAATCAAGACAGATACTGGGCAAAGGAGGCTTCTCTCCAAGATTCCAGGCATGCCTGGCCACTGAGGAGCCCCGGGAGAGTCCTTGGAGTCTGCACTGCAGGCTCCCATGGTGAACAGGGCTGAGGCTGCCTAGGGCCCAGCACTGGCGTAGGAACATGCCATCGAGGGGATTCCTCCTTAGAGTGGAAAGCAGAAGGCAGGCCTCCCTCACCAGGCCTCAGCCACCGTTCCCTCTGCCATCTTAGGTGGGGCAAGTGGGTGAAGAGGCTTGTGCTGGCCACTGGGCCAACATGGAGCCCTGGATGGGCGACTAGGAACCACATGGTGCGTCCTCGAGCTCGACGACCAGGCCCAAGGCCTCTGTTGCCCATATACTGAAGGTGCTGTATCAGAAACTATTGGAGGGGGGCGCCTGGGTGGCTCAGTCGTTAAATGTCTGCCTTCGGCTCAGGGCGTGATCCCAGCGTTCTGGGATAGAGCCCCACATGTGGCTCCCTGCTCTGCTGGGAGCCTGCTGCTTCCTCTCCCACTCCCCCTGCTTGTGTTCCCTCTCTTGCTGGCTGTCTCTCTTTCTGTCAAATAAATAAATAAAATCTTTAAAACAAAAAAACATTAGAGGATGGCCATGCCCCGCATGGTTATCAAGTGCGTGGCCAGCTGTCGTTCCCACAGGACAGTCTGCCTCTAAATGGCAGCCAGGTGTTCCTGCTGACTGGCGGCTTAGGGCAGAACCATGCACAGCCAGTGGTGGTATTTACTGCTGCCACTCGCGGTGGAGGCTGGCTTGGTTCTGGTCTCCAGATGTAACAGAGCCATCCAGAGAGCTTGAATCGTACACTGGAAGAAAATTGATGATGGACATCTCAACCCAAGTGAGCGGGGTGGAGTTTCCACCTTCCAATTAGTCACAAGCTTCACAGGCTTAAAGGAACTTGAAGCTGTTCTCAGAGGAAACTCAATTAGATCAAAATGGATTTAATTGCTTAATGAATTCTAAGTGTGTTAAAATTTAAAGGCAAGCTTGTTTTGGGGGCTAGAGAGGGGAAAGTACGAGGAGGGTTGTCACATGCTTTTTGTGACAGTGAGGAAGGAAGCTCACCCCCTAACACACCCAGCCTCTCGCCCACGGATGTCTCAGATTATATCCTATATGCTTGGGTTATTGGCTGATTGACATACCTAGGGACTAACATCCATTATCTCATTTGAGCCTCAAAATAGTTCTAAGAATTAAGTGAAGCTGGTATAATCACTCCTGTTTAATAGGCGATGAGCTGTGGCTTATCGAGGTGACAGTATTGCCCCTGGCAGGACCCGGCTGTCAACCCAGGTCTTTCTGATTCCTATATCTGCCCATTGCCTGGTGGGGGGAGGGGATAAGGAAGTAGCCTCTTTGACGAGTGTCTTCATGGATATTGCCACCGGCATTTATTAATAACGGATGGGCCAGGGATGCCGCAGAATACAATTCTGAGGACTCCCAAGCATTTAACTCTCAAGACATTTCTGAATCTCGTAAAGTCAGGCCAGCTAGTCATTCTCTGATACGTGCACCCCCAAGAAGGGTTTGAGGTGCATCGGCTTGGTAGATGAGGGTGACTAACAACCTCCCTTCCGTCTTGGTCACTTGTTGGACCGGAGTGGCTCTTGTCACCATCGGTCCTGGCTACCCACCATTCGCTGTGAAGTGTGAGTGCCAACAGTTTTCAATGGCGTCTGTGCCGTTTGAGCGAGAGGATTTTGTAGCCATTTCCTTCATAACCGAAACAATTAATTGAGTATGCTGTTACCGAATTCTGTTTGCTTGTCCCTACCAGGTTTGCATGCCTACAGGAGGCCCCTTCTGTCTTCATGCAGATGTTTGAGTGAGGACACATGCTGTGAGCACTTCACCAGATACCATGTTCCTGGAGAGACGGATAAAAGTGAACAAAGCTTCCCAGGAACTTGTTTCCCCCAAAATGGCTACATTTGTTATTATAGTATATTACATATATTCTAGTATAAGTAGTATATTACCATAGTATAGTAATATGACCACTGTTATTAATAGCCCCTCCCTCCTACACACACACACATTCGCTCCTATATGTCCTATGTCAGATTTATCTTTTTATTTTTTTATTCCTTTTTTAAGAGATTTATTTGTTAGAGAGAGAGAGAGAGTGCACGCACGCATGCACGTGTGAGCACATGCAGGGGGAGGAGCAAAGGGAGAGGGAGAGAGAAACTCAAACAGACTGCCCTCAGTAAGAAGTCTGACGCGGGGCTCGATCTCACGACCTGAGCTGAAATCAAGAGTCAGACAGTCAACCGACTGAGCCACCCAGGCGCCCCCAGAAGATTTATCTTTTTAAAAGCTAATAAACTCTGCACATTATTTAGTTAAGACTGATAACATGTATAGGAGACCAGAAAGCAACAGCTAAGCTCCAATTTAGTCCTTAAATTCCAGTGCCTTATTAGAAGAGATCTCTTCCAGTGATGAGACCTTATTTTTTCTGTGCCAACATGGATATTTTGAGAAACTTTGCATCAAATCTCCAGATATTTTGTATTTAACTTGCAGAACTTAAACAAATGGACTTTTTCAATCTCACCGTTTCAGGATTCACAGAAAATAAATAAATAAAATCCAGTCTCCTTTTCAAGCAGCTAAATTTAAGTTTAAGCCCAAATGGTAAGGGTTTGAAAATCGGCTGTAAATTTAGAGCTAGCCCGTGGTGAGGTTGCTTATGTGTCCTGTGGCTCTGTAGAATTAAGCATTAATGTTGCAGCTGGATTCTATTCCTTTGTGAACATGCAAATTAACATCTTCAGTGGCTCCCTCCGCCTGCATACTTCTATACCAGTCTCCAAATGTGTTATTTGTTATTAAAATCACCATATTTATGTGTGGGGGTTTGCGGTGACTTCCCCAGATGCGCTGACCCTAATTGTAACCATACAGGTTATTCAAACATACTTGGTTATTTAAAACAGAAGAGAATCTAGGCCAGCACGCACTCTTAGTTGAGTGAAATGGAAGTTGAAGGACGCCTTGTGGCCTATGGCATTCAGTTCTGTGTCTTCCTCTGTTGATTAAACGAGTGGGTAACTGATCTGGATCTTTCCAGGTGACGTATTTTTAAACCAGGAATCATAATATAGTTACAGATCTTTAGGCTTTAGTACTACTTGTGTTTTGTGAACAGAAAATCTTGGGAGCCTGCTAACTGGCTCCGGCAATATGGAGGACAGGTGTTCCCCAAATGTGACTTTGGGGGATTCTGTGGGGTTTAATAACAAACAGTTGCCTGGTTATCTGGACTGTGGCTTGTCAAACTTGCAGGTGCATGGGAGTGACCCGAGGAGCTTACTGAAATGCAGGTTCTGATTCCGTAGGTCAGGGTAGGGCCTGAGACTCTGCATTTCTAACATACTCCAGGTGATGCCGATGTCGCTGGTCCGTGGAGCGCACTTTGAGTAGCAAGGCTCTGGAGCCGAGCAAATCTGATCCAGTTTCCGAACTAGAGAGGGTCAGGTCCCCAAAAGACTGTTTCCATTAGTCCTAGGTTTTCCTAGCCTCCCCCTCTAGCTCACACACATTTCCATTTGCAGAAGAGAAAATGGTGAACATCTGACATTTGTTTAACCAATTTTGATTGTTCTGGGGCCCTTTGGGAGTGGAGGGAAGAAGAGCATCTCAGCCAACCCCCAATCCCCACCCCCCAGACCATCAAGATTGTTAGCGTTGTGCTTGTATTTTTCCAAAAATGTGCATGATCGTGGCAGACCCACCCACTTTGGCCTTACGATAACAGAGGCCACTCAGCCAGAAGTGACTGATTGGCCCAGAATAAACCCACCCAGGGTGGCAGTCGGTTCTTACTGCCCTGTTTAGACCTGGCCCGAGGATTGACATTTCCTTTTACTGTCTCAAGTGAGAACTATCCTGGGCTTCTTCCAACAACCCGTGTCTCCTCCCAGACTCTGCAATCCTGTGGGCGCTCCATAAATATTTGTTGACTGACTTGACTCATTCCCTGGGCAAAAAAAAAAGTAAAAAAAGAGGAAGTAGGGAGAAAGGGAGTGGACTTGGTTTTATGTCTCTCCTAAGTATCAGAGGCCCAGCCTAATGTCTGATTGTTTGCAGGATATGGCTATTTTCATCTATGAAGTAGCTTAAGAAATTAAATTTTTGTTATTTCTTAATTGCAGTTTCTTTCTTGGGATGCCGAAGGCAGAAAGCTGTTCTCTCTGGAATTTCCAGCTGGGAATCCAGTGGGAGAACGAGCTGCTGCGCCAGCATGCCTGCTTGGAAGATGTGGCCCCTCTCTGTCACCTGGTGGTGTGGGCCTGGGTCTTGTGCAGTCACCCTTGCAAGGGTGAGCAGAGGCCCTCGAGGTGTTTGCTGCGGCGACCCCCAGGTTCCTGACGGTGTGAGGGTTGGGTTTTTCCCTGGCGGTTCTGCTGTGAGAATCTAAGGACGCATTTGTCCTCTCATGATGGCGTTCTGTGTCTCCTTCCTTTTCTCTCCCCCAGAAGTGGAGGGGTTTCCCTGGCTTGACCAAGTGTGCCGGGAGAAGGGGGTTCGTTACCAGAAGCCTGTGTTGTGCCAAAACCCCTCTTCGCAAGCTGGCCTGAGCTGCCCCTCCACGGTGTTCCCTGGGGTCTCTCTAACCCTCCGCAGAGCTTACGTCGTCTTTGTCACTTCCAAGAACCCCTCCTAGAACAGAGCCTCCGTGAAAGGATTTGCTCCAGAGCCCGAGCTCTGGTGGAGTATTTTCTTGAGTGTTTTGCCCATGGGCCTCCAGCCAGGCCTTTTTATGGGACAGTGCGAAGTTCACGGTGCAGGGAAGAGCCCTCAGTTTCCTCATCTGTGAAAAGGCGATGGTAATCGTTCCATACCTGTGCTGTTGGTGATGCGGATTGAGTGAGCTTGCCTGTGTAACGACAGGGCAGGGCCAAAGAAAATAAGATGTTCCTGTGTTTCCCTGTGGTGATGTGTAGTGTTCGCTGTTTTCCGCGGTGTAAATACTCCCACCATGACCCGTTTCAAGCTACGGTGGCAGCACTGAACCAATGAAGCCATGTCACCTGTCTCTGCCACACGCTGTCGGGAGGCGTCTGTGAGAGCGGGACGCCGGACAGCTCTCTCCACCCCCGGCCTTCTTCCCCAACCTCACGTGGGAACTGGTTATTTGGCCTTTTTAAAAAAGAACTCAGTGATAAGATTTTGAACGTAGACTAGTTCAAAAACAGGATTTTTAATAAGCCTGGGTAATTTTGGATTACACCGTTTTGTACAAGCCCCCACGTTGTGTCGTCCACTCCAAGGAAAGTCCCGAATGCAGGGAATTAGGCACATCTGGGGGACAGATAAAGAACCTTTGAGAGAGTTTTTGGAAAAAGGAAAGGAGAAACTAGTCTCTGGAGGATACTTGGTGTTCAGACTGAGCTCTGGGAAGGTGATAAAGAATGAACAGCCTGATTCTCAGGAGCGGCTAAGTGAGGGGCCAACGCCGAGAACATGGCCTGAGGCCACCGGTAGGGGGAGAGAGCTCAACCCGCCCCTCTGCAGGAGGGAACCAGATGTGAGTTAGCGTCAAGGTCCTACTTTGTGTTTAGGAGGTTTGTGTGGTTTGTTTGTTTTGGGGTTTTGGTCTAATTTAACAATTTAGGAGTGGAAAGAAAAATTAAGCAATTATCATGCTGCCTGAATAATGTTTTGGAATAACCAAGAATAGGTCAGTGTACCAAGTGGGTAGGTCATTGCCCCCCTTAATGACCCATATCCGGGTAGTATTATTGTCTAAAGTGATAACCAGTACTGTTCTCAGGACACACAAAGAGAAGGCTTGTAGGAAAGAAAGAAAAAGCCTCAGAGTTTTATTACACACAGTGTATAGTGTAAACAGTGGGTGCTTAATACATAATTGTTTCAATAAAGGCCTTTTCCAGCAGCTGTACTCAGTGAGGGGCAGGACCTGCCTAAGGTCACACTGCTGGTTGGGCGGGTTGACCAAACCTGCGCCTCTGGCTCCGGCCTCAGCAACCCCCAGGGGACCAGTCGGGCAGAAGGGCTAAGGAGGAGAGGATCAGATGGCATGTGTGTGTGAGATCTTCCTCCCTCGTCTCTAGGGTCACTCTTGTGAGTCTCTGCTTCTTGATTGCTCCCTGTGACTGACACCTGTTTCAGAAAATGTCATGATAAGGAGCTGTGTTGCGCTTGTGCCTTAAACCAGCTGAGCGTTTATCATTCTGGTTCCAATTGCAGTTGAGAGACTCTAGAAGCTTCCCTGTTGGAGATGGCGTGTACATGTTAGGAGGGGAGACAGGAGGGAAAAACAGGAAGGCTAAAGGAGCCAGGTAGAACAGAAGGGACAGGAGGATGATCACACAGGTTCCCCTGCGCCTCCAGTTTCCCTGTGCTTCTCATCCGAGAAACGCTCCTTGCTTCTGTTGAGGCCGTAGTCATGGGCCTGAGTTGGCAGCTCTGGGGACTGGCTTCTAGATAATTCGCATGCACTGTTGCAGGTGGTTATACCTTTTTATAACATGCAGACAGCTCTCCAGGCAGACAACACAAAATGAGTGTGTGCTCCCAGTCTACTTCCCACTACACCCTGATCCAAGCCTCTGTGTGGCCCCTTGGCACAACCACAAAAGAGGCGCCTGCCAAGTGCTGCTGTTTCCTGGGATTTTGGGGGAGTCCCTGGTTCCAGGGAGGGACAGACTGAACAGAACCAGGAAGAAGGAGAAAAGGTCCATGGAAGAGTGTTGTGTGTAATGGAGAGGAGTGCCAGAGACTTCTGTCACAAGCAGTGTCATCTTCTAAGCAGCCCCGCCAGGACCCGGGCCCCTCGGCCCGGCCCACCTCTCCCTGGGGACCCCTAGTCCCTACTCAGCCGCTAGTACCCAGCTCCACTGGGAGGCTTTCCCTAGAGCGAGTCCCACCCTTCTCAGGCCCCAAAGTGCAGGCTGAACCTTCTAGGGTTGAAGAGATAACAGCTCAAGGGAACAGTGCTTTCTGATTTTAAAACCTCAGAAAAACTTGATCTTCATCACATAACTATAGGAAATGAAGCCTGGGGAAACAGCACAGCACTTTTTCAGAAGGCCTAAAATTAGACCTATGCCACCCCCAAAAGAGTTCATTACTGTCCAACCGAAGCATGTCATGGCCTGGAAGAGGTGGTCACTGACCTCATGACCCATTTCCTTAAAAACAAAGGAGGACGTATGGACTGATGCAATCAGACTGTTGAACAACACGGTCTGAGCCCGTGTCACACTGAGTATAAACGTGAGGGATCGTGTTTCTGGAGAAGAATCCGAAGGCCCCCGAAACCACAGAGGTTTGTGATTACTCATTGTGTGACAGACATATCGTGTAGTGTTTCATTAAAAAAAAAAAAAAAATAGGGTGTTGGTGGTCATTTTCGTGAAGAGCCTGGCACCAGGTCAGAAATGCAATTCCTGTCTTACCATTGTTCCTAAGGACAGAAACAGAACCTACTTACGATTGGTGGGAGGCCAGGCTTGTGCTGCCGCGGGACCCACCTGGTTGTGGTTCCATGCTTTGTCCTGTGTCGGCTGGTTCACGCAGAAAATCCGTGCACAGACCAAGCAGGTTCCTCCGGATTACAAGCATTGGGTTGAGCATCGCAGAAGATTAAAAAATATGTAAGATTGTGGGGCGCCTGGGTAGCGCAGTCGTTAGGTGTCTGCCTTCAGCTCAGGGCGTGATCCCAGCGTTCCGGAATCGAGTCCCATGTTGGGCTCCTCCGCTGGGAGCCTGCTTCTCCCTCTCCCACTCCCCCTGCTTGTGTTCCCTCTCTTGCTGGTGGTCTATCTCTGTGAAATAAATAAATAAATAATCTTTAAAAAAAAAAATGTAAGATTGTGACCTAGGGCGAGCGCTTTCTGTCTGCCAGGCACATATCAGGGCAACAAGATTAGTGGTTGAGCCGGTCCTCTGGCAAAGAAAGGTCAGTGTTTCAAGAGAAGACGGATGCTTTGGAGCCTCAGAAAAGGGGGAGTGTTAGACCATCTCTACTACCTTAGGAAAGTTCTTTTTGTTACTGTTGTAAGAGCTTACCGATTCCAGGTCCTATACTTGCTAAACATTAGCTCAGTTAAACTAAGTGATACTAATACCTCTTTTAACAAGTAGGAACCAAGACTCAGAAAGGGTAACTATTTTTTTTTAAAGTAGGCTCCACACCCAATGTGGGGTTCGAACTCAGCGCCCTGAGATCAGACTTGCATGCTCTCCTAACTGAGCCAGCCAAGCTCCCCGAAAGAGTAACTTTAGACCAAAGTAACACAACGAATAAGAGGTGTGGTCAGGATTCAGTCCTAGCCCAGCCAGACCCCTGTATGGTCTATGACCTTGTGGAGGCTAGGGGTGAGGAGTGGCAGTAGGAACCCTTGGGTCTTTGGGACAGTTCAGACTTTAGAAGCTCTAGGCCCAGCAAAGGGCTCAGGGCATGTAGCCATGGAAGGGCAGAAAGCCTGCTGAGCACAGGGCAGCCGGATAGTGCTTGACTTGAGGTTGCTCTCATCGCACAGGGGATAATCATTCGTAGACTCACTGCCCCCGCAAACCGTTAAGTCCTGCTCAACTCTCCTCTGCGGCAACGACCAGGACAGGCTTCTCTTAGCAGGGTCCAGGGGCGCCAGGGTGGCCTGGAAACAGTTCATTCAGACTTGGAATGGGTGTCGGTGTAAGTGAGGGAGTCTTTTGAATTGTAAAACCTTTCCGGAGGGGCACAGAGTGGTTGCATCGGAACCTCACCAGGACTTCAAGCCAGGCTGACAAGGCACCCTGCGCAAGGGCTTGAGTGTGTCCATTGCAGGTCAGAGGTATTGTCACCCGCATCTGGAGTGCTTGGAGATCGTGCACAGCCTTTTAAGTATCCCCGTCCCATTGCAGTTCTTTTTTTTTTTTTTAATTTAAGATTTATTTACTTGAGAGAGAAAGAGCTGGGGGGGTGGGGGGGGGGAGAGGGAGAGAATTTCAAGCAGACTCCCTGCTGAGTGTGGAGCCCCCTGCGGGGCTGGGCTCCATCCCGCAACCCTGAGATCACCACCTGAGCCACCTGAGCAGAAACCAAGAGTCAGACCGACTGAGCCACCCAGGCGCCCCCCCCAACCTCCACCCCCACCCACTTTGCAGCTCTTGTTGGCAATTAATTTATACTATCTGTAAGGAAAGGGTTTGCCCCATAAACTCCAGCACCTCAACCCACACTAATGAGTTTTGCTTGTGTAAACCATATTAATTGTGGTTGTTGCTTTTTTAATTGTCCTCAAGTTTCTTGGATGTTAACTGCCTCAGGGCTGGAACTCTGGTTTCTGTTTCCACTATGGAAGTTCTCTTCCCACCCCTACCCCCATAGCCTCACCAGTTTGCACCCTGCCCCCACCCCCTGTTTGGTATTAGTACTGTGAGCAGAATGAGGATCAGAGAAATGGTCGAAATGGTCTTACTGGCCTGGACTAGGAGGCCAGACGTGTGGGGGAAACAGGAAGGGAAGCCAGAGAGTTTTCTCATGTGCACCCAGAACTCCCAGGTCAAGAGAAGAGGGACTGAGAGGAAGAAGAGGGATTGTCGTGGGCGCTTGTATCAATACAAGGAAGGACTCTGACAGCTGTGAACAGCTTGGACTGGCTGCCGTTGAGGGAAGGGTTGACACTGAAACCCGACAACTGTTTGGTGCAAGAGTGTTCAGAGGGTTCAGCCTCCTGATGAGCATGCTGGGTCTGGTGCCTCGTGCACAAAGGTGGTCCTCGACCAGCAGCCCCTGCGTCACCCTGGAGCTTGTTAGAAATGCGGCATCAGAGGCCCCACCCCAGAAGTCTTGGCCCAGAATCTGCATTTTGGCAAGACCCAGGCTGACGCGGGGAACTTGAGCTTTGAGAGGCTCTGCTTTAGGATGGAGTTGCATCAGAATCACCTGGAGGAGGGTTTTAAAATACTGCCAGGCCTTTATCCTGCAGCCCAGTACTCTAGGATGTGTAAAGGCCACTTCCATGCCTGATCCTCTGGTTGTGTTCCCTTCCCCTTCCTTCTGACGGTTGCTGCCTTTCCAGGCAGCACACCTGCACACGAGAGAGTAAGACAATGGCGTTGACGTGGAGTAAGAGCCATCAGTGGCTTCAGTCAGGACTTGCCAGGAGAACCAGCAGCTTTCCCAGGAAGCCTGGGGGTGCAGGGCGGGAGTCATCTGTGTCCTGCTGTATCCCCCGAGAGCTCAGTTTTGCCTGGAGGAAGGAGAAAACCTAACCCACTGGGCTGGGTCTGCCAGGCCTGTCCAAGGGCTCCCCGTCCCAGCACCTTAGCCCCTGGTCCCTGCAGGCCTGAACTCAGTCACCACAGGGCCACAAGTGCCAGAGTGGACCTGGCGGGGGTGGGGGGTGTCATTTCCCCGTTCCTTAGGCCCTTGTTAGGGAAGCCCTCAGTAAGCCCGCCCAGGGCAGAGTCTGGGAGCCCCTGCCCTTGTGGGCAGTGATTGACTGGGCCTGGCGCCTGCAGCCTTTGTCTGAGCCCCTTGCATCCCTCCCCGGAGACCATTGTCTGGGTTGGTGGGTGTTAATCCACAGCCCCTGAGCCGCCGCCTGGCAAATGGGAGGTTAATGTGCAAACAGCAGGGAGCATTGTCAGCAGTGAAGCCGGACAGCAAGTAGGAGGGAAATAGTTAAAATCCTATTCATGGTCCAGGAGAGGCGGGAGGGGTGGGCTCAGGAGCAGGCCCGGGCCTCGTGCTAGCTAATCTTGCTGGAATGTAACCAGTTTGGGCAGTTTCTGGCTTCAGTGAGCCCCCCGCCTCCTGGAGCTGGGCGTCCCCACAGCCCCTCCAACTTGTGTAGGCCCGGCAGCCCAGGCACCTGAAGGTCACTCTTTATTTAGGCCAGCCAGACTCTAGGGGGGTCAGAGTTAGACAGCTAGGTTGAGAGGATGGGGAGGGCTCCCTGCAGCCCTCCCCTTCCCCAGTGCTCAGGAGGAAGGGTATTCTCTCTGGCAGGGGAAGCTACAGGCTATCTGTTGCAGGAGTTATATGGGGGGATGGGGTGGGCAGAAGACAGCATTTGAGGAGAAAGACCCCAAACCTGTTTGGTCAGGCTGCTTCCCTGCCTGAAGGCCTGGGAATGCTGAGGGAGAAGCCCCCGCTTCCTTCCGGACATACTGAATTATAACAGTGGGCCCTTGTGTGTGTATGGGGGTCACTAGTGGGGGGGGTCAGAAGGGGGAGTCGGCTCACATGTCCGGTGTTAATGCTTTACAAAGAGAATGTGTTCATGTGTGACTCTTCTATTTATAATCGATTTTTAAAATGTTCTCTTACCTTGGGTTTTCTGGCTGTGCGGCTCAGTCAGTAGAGTATGGAACTCTCCTGATCTCCCGGTCATGAGTTCGAGCCCCACGTTGGGTGTAGACTGTAAAAAAAAAGTCTCTATCTTGGTCCGGGTGGTAGTTACATAATCTGTACATGTTAAAAAGTCACTGAGCTGTGTACAGAATTTGTGCACTTCCCTACATAAATTTCATACCTCCGTTTAAAAGGTTGTTTTTTTTTTTTTTATCGAATTTTTAAAATGAAAGACAAAAAATTCTCCTTCCGGAGATGCCTGTGGGTACCTCTGAGTGCCCTGGGTGCTGTGGGTGTCCAAGCTCCTACCTCATCGTTTGCAAACAGAGCGAAGTTGCGCTCAGCCAGTTTCCAGGCCTCCCCCTATAGCCCACCGCTTTGCTCGTGGGGTTTGGAGAAAACATCAAAGGCAGCAGCAGCTTTAGGAAACAGCTCCCAGGGCCCTGTGTGGAGTGAGGTCACCTTCGCAGCAACCCGTGCCCTGGCCACCTGCGCAGCCCCTGGTGGCTTCCGTGCCCCCGCCCCAGAGCCTGCGCCCGCGCACATAGGGGTGGCTGGGCAGGCAGGCGGGACCCTGGACCCCTCCTCAGCTGCTGTCCACCAGCAGCACGTTACCCATCACCGTCGGGATGGGATTTGACATAATGAATTGCATGGTCCTTCTGCCTCTGATTGCATGATTCAGGATCAGGAAATGATTTCCGTCTGAGTATTTGTCAGCCACGAGACTCGGTATAACATTCAAATCCTGCCTCTGCCCCTCCTAGCTGTGTGGCCTTGGTGAAATCAAAATCTCTCTAATCTCAGTTTCCTCACACGTGAAATGGGAATAATAACAATACTGAACTCCTAGGCTTAACGAGAGGATTAAGTGAAAAAGAATCTAACATTGTATTCACATCTGGGATAAAGGTTAGCATCCAGCCGCATCGCAATCAAAACCACACGGTCCCGTGAACCCAGTCCTTCTCTGCCCCCTGTGTCACCCATAGGCCTGAGCTAGAGGGGCCTCTGCATTGGACCCTCACTTTACTAAGCCTGCCCTTTCACCCTCATTCCCAGCCTTCCCTTCAGACTAGCGCGGCCACGGGGCCCAGGAGCCGAGACGTGGGATTTTGAGACTCCCTCGGGTCCATCCTCCTGAGTGTGTGGGCTGAGCCCCTGGTGTACACACGGAGGGGGGCTGAGGTGTCCTGGGCGTTCCCACGTGTGTCCCAAGACCTCAGGGTACAAGACAGAACTGGGGATGGGGAGAAAGGAGAGGGTTCCAGGTCAGACTCTCCCGCTGGTACCACGTTCTGGTCCAGAGCGCAGAACTCTAGGAATCCTGAATTTGAGACTAGAGACTCAGATATACTGGGAAGGTGGCTCTGACAAGGTAAGAAGGTAGAATGGTATTTAATGTCTTGTTAGCTTAAGCTGTAACTTCTAAATTCGTCAGCATAGGGGCTTTCATCTCTACTCCTATCCTGGGCCCCACAGATAGTAGGGGTAGGCCTCCCTGTGTCCCCCTCCTTCCCCAGAGCCTGACAACCACCGACACCTGAGACTCCCTCCATAGTTGTCTTTAGGAAACCATTGCCCTGGATCCTTTTGGGTCAGAACTTTCACTTATTTATGAATGCCATTAGTTCTAGGATAGAGCCCTGCTCTGCGTCAGTTGTCCAGGTGGCAGCTTGGACGCCGTTCTTCAAAGGTCTGGAGCAAACCCCACCTCTTAGCTTTCACTCCCCACTCCATGGCGTTTATCACTTGGGACGCAAGTCCCGTCTTCCCTGCTGGGCTAGGGCTGCCTCCCAAGCCACATTGGCTTTCTGTCCCCCACATCACCTCACGCGGTGCTTGAGTGCGTTCCGTGCACAGCGGGTATTTGTGGAATGAGGGGTGAGCTCACTGCAGACTAATTAGTGTCCTGTGGGCCCGTGTTGATTTTCCTAAAGTGCTGTGTCAGGAAGGGCCGCGCCCCCCCTTCCATGTAAACCTTTTCAGACGCTAAAGAAAATCAGGCAGCCAGCCTTTAACAAGCCCAGGAAACCCAACGCTCATTTTTATTATCTTTGGGGTGGGTTTGCATCTGTAGAAAGTCTTAGCATTTGCTGCTGCGAGGCGAATTTTTTGCATTCATGTAGTCTTTCCGTGGTTTGGCCCCTATGAAGCAGAGGGCCAGCCTGAGGGGAAATTGTGAAAGAATCCGAGTTTGTCTTTGGTGGTAGAAATTAAACAGTTTCTCTAGGCCTTGCCCTCAAGCTTCAGCCCAGTTTACTACTGAAAATTGGCGTCTCAAGGGGTAGAGAGAGCCGTGGGATAATGGAGACTAAAAATCTGTGAGATTTAGCCATTTTGTTTCCGTTTTTCCTTGGAGAATAATCTTTTGGAAAAACTTGGATGGAGACCCTTAGCACCACACAATTTTTTAAGATGAACTCCAGCCTCGAGTCATGGCTCGATGCCTTTCTTTCTGAACAATGGACAAGCGATGCCGGTGGAGAGCTGAGAAACGCGGGCATGCCGACCGACCACAGCGGACAGGGGAGGGCAGGGCTGGCCGAGAGCGATCCTGACTCCTGGAGGGAGTGTGAGGGAGGGGCTCACAGAGGGACAGTGCACCCCGGCCAGACCTCTCAGACCGCTTGTTGCTGCATCTGGAACTGAGACACCCCCGGAGGTCAGACCTTGCAAACTCACCCCATTCCTTAAGGCGGACTGTGCTCTGTCCGAGTGTTAGAACGGCATCCACAAGAAGAAATGATGGTGATGGCTAATGGCTCTCCAGCGCCTATGTGCGTTTCCCCGTGTCATCCTCAGCACCGCCGTGTGCGTAGGCACTGTTACACCCCCGTCTTACGGGCAAGGAGGCTGGAATTTAGACTGAAGAAGAAAGATCGATGTTTCTTTTTTTTTTTTTAAAAGATTTTATTCATTTATTCGACAGAGATAGAGACAGCCAGCAAGAGAGGGAACACAAGCAGGGGGAGTGGGAGAGGAAGAAGCAGGCTCCTAGCAGAGAAATCTGACGTGGGGCTCGATCCCAGAACACCGGGATCACGCCCTGAGCCGAAGGCAGACGCTCAACCGCTGTGCCACCCAGGCGCCCCAAGATCAATATTTCTGATTCATCATTTAAAGAAACCTGAGGGGTGCGCCCGGGGGACACAGTCAGTTAAGCGTTCCGACTCTTGATTTCAGCTCCGGTCATGATCTCAGGGTCATGAGATCGAGCCCCGCGTCGGGCTCCATGCTCAGCGCAGAGTCTGCCGGAGATTCTCGGTCTCCCTCTCCCTCTGCCCCTCCCCCTGCTTACGTGCACGCACTTTCTCACTCTCTCTCTCTCAAATAAATAAATAGAATATTTAAAAAAGAAAAAAAAGAAAGAAACCTTATCTATGAAGTTCCGATGAGGACCTGGCCGTTTGTTAACACCTGTTTGAAAGATGTTTCAGTGGTCATTTAGCACACATGTGGGGTACTGTGCTGTGGATACAGAAGTAAAAATCATCATCTTTTCTTGCCTTCGGGAAAGTCAGGATCACCTCAGCCCGTGCGGAATAGAACAGGTCCGTTCAAACGGCAGGACGTCGTCAATTCTGGGACACAGAAGTAATTCTGCCGGGATTTGGGGCTTTTATTCTAATCACTGCACATTTGCTCACCGTCGATGATCACATCCCTGTGACAGGCCCCACACAGGTCTGCCGAGAGCCTTCTTGCAGCAACCCTTCTGCCATTCCTGATCAGTATCTTTGTGGTTACAGTTGGACACATTCTCCAGAGTAGTAGTATGGTTTCCAGCTACTTACAGAATTATTTCTGGGGCGTGTGTGTGTGTGTGTGTGTTCCAAAGCTTATAAAATTTACTTCTAATAATATCAGTAGAATTATGTAAGCCCCTAAAACCCCCCATAAAAGTTAACTGTAATACCAGAAGGCCCCCAGGCGAAACCTCTGGATTCCCCACGCCTGTGGCCACTCCCTGCGGGCAGTAAAGGGAAGAGCACTTTCGGTGGGTTTGCGATTATGGAGGCCGTGCGCTTGGGCCACAGAGGCAGCCCGCTGCCGGGTCTGCCATCGGCACCTCCCTGCTTGGTACGAGAGGACACTGTGCAGTGGGGTATAGCGGACTCTGCCAGGACCCGTGCGTCTGGCCAGAGCACGTAAGGACCAGAAGATAGGCTGTAGCTGTACCCAAAAGCCAGCCTAAGGGAGCAGGGCAAGTAGAAGTAGCTGTTGTCAGAGCTAAGAAGACCGAGTTCCTCTCCCGAGCAGCTCTGACAGTTCCCTTGGGCCTCTGACGAGCTGCGTGGAGTGAGGGACACAGCGTGCTGCGGGGTCAGGGGCTGCGGCTTGCAGGACATCGTGTGTCTCAGGTCTCAGTAGAGATGCGGGTGGTTCCAAGCACTTCCCTCAGGGACTTGTTAGAGGCCCGGGTTCTGAGTCTCCCAGAAAGATTTTTCCCCCAAGATGTTGCCGAAAGGGGAGGGAACAAACTGTAGAAGGATGAACTGTTAATATATACGGGGGCTATGTGGCCACCATAGGGTTTCCTAGGACCTCTGAAAGCAGACAGCAGGAGTGTGGAGATGGTGCCTGTGGGGACCCCTGAGGACTGAGGGAGTCTTACTCCGGAGGGCGGGGACTGGGGAGGAACCTAGTCGTTTGCCACTGCTGTGCCCCATCCTTGCTCGGGATCTCCAGAAGTAACAGAGGCCACTAGAAGGGTCTCAGTGTCTGTCTGTCTGTCTGTCTGTGTACACTGTGATGGCTACACATCCTCCAGCGGCACCTGGGGAGAGCAGAGGTCCCTCAGGACCGCCTTGCCGGCACTTGGGACACTGGCCAAAGGTGCCCACGATGGTGATCCAGCCTCTAACAAAAGCATGGCAGCTTTTTGCCAAAAGCTTGGGGGCATGAACAGTGAGACAGTCAAGAGAATCGAGTAATGTGGGGCAGCTAGAACATGGAAGGAGGGTGTTGTTGGAGGCTGCGGCCAGCTGGCTGGCGATGCCAGGAGCAGGCCGGGCCTTCATGCCCACTGAGCGGTTGGTTTTGCAACCTCGGGGAGCCACCAGAGCTTTTGGTGACACAATCAGTAACGTGAACCGTGGGCTGGTCTGAGGAAGGGTTGAGGCAGGAGGTCAGTTAGGAGTCTCTGCAGAGGCCTGGGGCAGGGGTGAGGAACATCGAGGAGGGGGATGATTTGAGAGATGAGCCAGAGTTAGAAGGACGGGACTTTGTCCTTCAGGTGTCAGAGTGAGGGAAGGAGAGAAGAAGGAGATAGAAAACTATCCCCAAGTTTGCACAGCAGTCAGGGGGACCATGTTTGTGGTCTACATTGGTTGTTTGGTGCATTAGTCAGTGTTCTCCAGAGAAACAGAACCAGTAAGGGTTGCGGGTGTGCGCGTACGCACATGTAATTATGGAGGCTGGTAAGTCCCAAGATCTGCAGGGTGAGTCGATGAAGTACAGACCCAGGAGAGCCAATGGTTTAAGTTCATTCTGAGGCCAAAGACCTGGGAAGCAGGTGAACCAGTGCTGTTGTTTCTGTCCAAAGGGTGATGTACTTGAGACCCCCAAAGAGCTGATATTTCGAGTCCAAATGCAGGAAGAAAGCCCATGTCCTAGGGGCGCCTGGGTGGTTCAGTTGGTTAAGTCTGCTTTCGGCTCAGGTCATGACCCCAGGGTCCTGGGATCGAGCCCCATGTCTGGCTGCTTGTCCCTCTCCCTCTGACACTCCCCCGTTTGTGTTCTCACTCTCGCTCGGTCTCTCTCTCTCTCAAATGAATAAACAAAAAAATCTTTAAAAAAGAAAAAAAAGCCCATGTCCATTTCAGGTCATCAGGTGGGAAGAATTTCTCTCACTCCGAGAGGGTCTGCCTTTTTGTTCTACTCAGGCCTTCAACTGATTGGATATGGCCCTCCTAATTGAGGGAAGGCAATCCGCTCTCCTCAGTCTACCAATTCAAATGTTCATCTCATCCTAAAACACCCAGAATAATGTTGAGCATATATCTGGGAACCCGATGTCCCAGTCGAGTTGACACTTAAAATTAACCTTCCCTCCCATGTAATTGTTAAACACGTTCCCCTTTACTTCAAAAGAACACTGGTTTGTAGGATATTACGAAACTGGATCGGTGCTGGGTTTTGATGAGTGTGTGTGGGATTGAGGAGCTTGCAGCAAGGTGTAGAGGAGGCAGCTGGAAATGAGGGGTGAGGGGCTCAGGAAAAAGGTAGGGGGCAACCACAGAGATGAGAGCGATCACCACGTGGCTGCTGACCAGCCCGGGGGAAGGGGGGCGAGAGGGCACAGGACTGAGAACACCCGCATTTGAAGGGTTAGGCCAAGACACTAAAGCGTGGTAGGAGGGGGTGAGTGTACAAACTAGCAGAAAGAGGGGGTCCCAGAAGATCGGGGCTTGTTAGGGAAGAGACCTGAGAAGTGACATTGGATTTGGTAGTTAAGAGGCCAGCAGCAACCTTAGCAAGAGCAGTGTCAATGTTACAGAAGCCGGATTGCACTGGGCCAAGGCATCAGAAGGAGCTGAAGGGGCAAAAGTGGGTGCTTTGTTTTATGAAGTAGCAGCCGCACAGGGGCCCACCCAACTGTGGGAGCCTGGCCACCTGCACTGGCTTTCCTTCTTGGGGAGGACAAATGGAAATTGAGGAGGAGAAATGAATGACCCACTCAAACCATGACTCTGAGTTTTTGTTTTTTGGTTCTTAAGATTTTATTTATCTATCAGAGAGTGGATGTGTGCAAGCATGAGCAGGGGGAGGGGCAGAGGGAGCAGCAGGCTCCATGCTGAGCAAAGAGCCCCTTGTGGGACTCGATCCCAGAACCCTGGAATCATGACCTGAGCTGAAGACAGAGTCAACCGACTGAGCCACCCAGGTGTCCCCATGACTCTGAGTTTAATTCAGCATGTGCTTGAGCGACTCTGAGTATGCCTGACCCCGAGGAATTGTTGAGTAGTGTGGAATATTTGAGAATGCAACAGAGAAAATCAAGGTGGATCAAATAGAGAATTTGGCCAATTAGAAAAAAGCATTTGAGGGGCGCCTGGGTGGCACAGCGGTTAAGCGTCTGCCTTTGGCTCAGGGCGTGATCCCGGCGTTATGGGATCGAGCCCCACATCAGGCTCCTCGGCTATGAGCCTGCTTCTTCCTCTCCCACTCCCCCTGCTTGTGTTCCCTCTCTCGCTGGCTGTCTCTATCTCTGTCGAATAAATAAATAAAATCTTAAAGAAAGAAAGAAAGAAAGAAAGAAAGAAAGAAAGAAAGAAAGAAAGAAAGAAAGAAAACATTTGATGAGCCACACTTACTTAGTCTGGCTCTGTGTCCATCATGGATCTTGCGACAGGGAGAGGTCCTTGTCACCCAGTTCAGTGTTTGTGTTTCAGAGCCAGTGTGTAGGAACCAGGGCCTCAGGAAGGAAGGGGCTGCGATGTTGAATCTTGGGGTCATCAGACGCAGGCCCTGAACAAGGCCTGACCAGCTCCCAGCCCTGCTCCCCAAACAGCTGCGAGAATGTTAAGTTCTGTAAGCAGCTTCGTGCCCGGGCTGTGCCTATGGAGTCGGTGTGCAGCCAGGTCACTTGGGAGATGACATGAGATTCGAGAAATGTTTCGAGGGCTTCTGTGCGCTGAAATGTACCCCCTTCCCCAACCCAACTAGGCTAGCCTCGGATATTTGAAATTCCTTAAGGACCAAGCCCTCGATTTGGTTGGAGAGGTTGGGGAATGTGACACGGCCCTTCTCCCAATCCAGAAACGACGCATGTAATGTGATGAGACCATCCGGAATGTTGAAGGAGTACAGCGAATTTGCCCAGTAACGTCCGCAGGAATCACGGCTGCAGGCCTTTCCCGTCTAACCCCCTGAGCAAGGGCTGCTCTCAGGTTCTGTATTCTCCATATTTACCAGACACTTCTGTGTTGAGCCTTTATCCATATAATTGTTCCTCCGTAATAAAGATAGTATTCTGGCCAAGGATGTAGGCAGGGTGAGACCAGGGAACCTGGCACCCAGTAGCACTAGAAACTGTTGAGTGGGTAGGCGGGTGGCTGCTTGCTCTGGGGGATAAGAAGAGTGTACAGGGGATGGGGCCACAGATCCACGGAGGCCATCTTTGGAAGAGAAGCCCAAACAGTGTGTAGAACTGCAGAGAGTTGGGGCGCCTGGGTGGCACAGCGGTTAAGCGTCTGCCTTCGGCTCAGGGCGTGATCCCAGCGTTATGGGATCGAGCCCCATATCAGGCTCCTCCGCTATGAGCCTGCTTCTTCCTCTCCCACTCCCCCTGCTTGTGTTCCCTCTCTCGCTGGCTATCTCTATCTCTGTCGAATAAATAAATAAAATCTTTAAAAAAAAAAAAAAAAGAACTGCAGGAAGTTAATGGGGGGAAGGGGTTGTTAGCATCTGGAGAAAAACCCACAAGAGCATCACCTGGAGAGCTGTAAAAAAAAATAAACAAAAAAACGGGATGCTTCAGCCCTACCCAAGAACAGTCAGACCATGATGGGGACGGGGTGGGGGAGGAATCAGTTTTTTAAAGCTCCTTCAGGCAGCTCTCCAGCACACTGGACTGTCTCTGCAGTCCTTCCCTCTGCGCAGAATGGCACTCACATCTTCCCGCTTTGGGGCCCCCTTCTGTGTTCAGGGAAGGGAAAGAGCAGTAGGAGAGGCCCAAAGTACAGGGCCTGCAGAGCGCAGACCCTTCCTCAGCCGAGGAAGGGTGTGTGCAGCCAGCGGTCACAGCACTGCTGGCCCAGGGCGTCTTGTCCAGGGACAGGCGGAGATTCCTAAGTGGCTGAGATCACCCATTTTCAGGCCCTAATGGGGATGGCTAGAAAGAATTGTCAGGGGCAGGATACCATTCAAGGGAAAATAGCCCTTAGAAGTTCAGAAAAGTGGGACTGGAGATTTGAGTATTGCTTCTACTGTTGGTTTTTTTTCTGATTGGTTTTATCTGTCTTTAACATTTCTACGCAATAAGTGATGTTCGTTGCCCGTATTTGTTCTTACATTTGAAAAGCAACGCATGTTTAGTCAGAAGAGGAAAATAAAAGGAACCCAGAGATCAGTTCAGTTCACCTTTTAGTGTATATCCTTCCAGATCTTTTTTCAACACATATATAAAGATACATGTTTTTAAAAAGTGGGATTGTTGTACATGTTTTGTATCCTGCTCTTTCACTTAACAGCATAGAGTAAACACCTCTCCGTGTCTGTAAATACTGGCCTACTTCATAAATTCAGATATCATCATTGCAACACAGTGTACTTGATATCTTTTCAGCTGTGATAAACAGCACTTCAGTGAGCTTTCTCACGGCTACATTTTGCTCACATCCTTAATTATTTCCTTAGGATACATTCCTACGGGTGGTAGTCCTTTGGAAGACTTGATACGTGCCTCCAAATTGCACAAGAAAGGTTTACTAATTTACTCTCCCACCAACGAGGTTTGAAAAGTGCCCGTGGTAATTAAAAAGGAGAAAAGCCTTTGCCAATCTGCCAGACTAAAAGTATTTAACTCCTTAGTGAGTTCATCACTTCTTTATCTCAAATTCAGCACACAAATGGAAGTGGAACCCAGAGATTTTTCCTTGACTGCTTGGGTAAGTGCCTGGCCCCGAAGGATCTTTTCTGTTGGACCCACTAGGTTTTCCAAGGCCGTTCCCTGATGGGGCTTTCAATATGGCAGGTATCCTTATCCAGAGCCTTTGTTCCCCCAACTTCCGGTGTTTGCATGGGAACCACCAGGGGGCAGTGTGGAGCTGTGACCGCACTCTCCACAGTGAAATCTTGACTAATACAATCGTTCTTTTGTTGGGTGTTACATGACTTCTGCTGGTTGGCATTCATAATGTTGATTTGCTTAGAGTAATATTTTATCCCCTTCCAATTATTTTTATATGTTCCCCTATAGTTTATATGTTGGTTGCAAAAAATAACCTGATCCATACAAGCTCCAGACCTGGGTTATTCTCATCCCAACTCTGCCAATGGCCCGAGCACCCTTATCTGACGAATGCCACGATGGGCTGGAGGCATGGTGTAGTTTTTTGTTTTGTTTTGTTCTTCTTCCAACACGAGTATAAATGAAAGGGTTACTGAGAGTGTGGCTTTGGGGATGAGACAGGACTTGGGCAGGTTACTTAAACTCTCTCTGCCTTAGTCTCTCCATCTGTTCAGTGGAGAAAATAGCATCAATTTATAAGGCTGAGAGGGTCAAATGAAATAATACGTGGAAATAGCTTGGGGACAGTGCCTGGCACAAACTAACTCGTCAGTAAATATTATCTTTAGAGAGATCTGTTTACTCTTCTACGCGGACAGTTTGCTGTCCTTGGCTCTTGCGCCTATGTATCTGCTTACCTGAAATGATACTGGTATCAGACAATATGATTTCAGAAATAAGATATCCCGTAGCAGCACTGAGCAGCACAATCCCACTGCCGTGGCCCCCAGCTACAGAAGAGCTAAGAACTATCAGGTTTGTTTTATAATCAACGTATACACTATAGGGGAGAATATGAAAACAGTTGGAAGCAGATATGATAGCAGTGAATGTCTGATGTCATCAGTCTTACTGTATTAAGTAAATGGAGTCTTTATTAGGCGGTAGACTTGAGTAAATGGACAGCCATTCACTCTATCCGTTGTGTTTCTAAAATCCGTTGTGATTATCACTGCTCTCACCCTAGGCCAACAAGATTAGGGGCTCTGGCAACAACCCCCAGAGCAAGGCCAATGACGGCCTTTGGCTTTTGAATACATGTCCCCCCCTGGAACTGGCTGAGAGGCAACACTTGGAGACAGAAGCACTCACATCTCTAACGAACTCCAAGCACCTCTCACAAGTGATGTGCTGTGCCCCGGGCTGTGCAGATACAAGGCACAGATAAGTGTGGTTCCTGTGCCCAAAAGGCCTAGGAGGAGGTGACGCAGGATCCCGAGTCTGGCTACGGCCAGGGAAGTCGGCGGGGCAGCACACAGTAACTGTGAATGAGCAGGAGGAGGGCCTGAGCCAGGGCCGGGAGTGGTTAGGAAGCCATTGCAAGGTCAGGGGTGTTAGAAATGGAAAAGATATACCGTGGCAGCCAGTGGACAGGACTCCGTGACTCCCTTCTGGCTAGCCAGCAGACAGGGAGGGAGAGGGTGAAGGGAAAGATTGCTCAGGTCTTCACTTGGAAGTACACTGGATGCTGGGTCTGGGTGAGAAGCATTTAGGAAAAAGATGGTGGTGTGTCTTGGGACATGTTGACTTTGGGGTTTGTGTGCAGAACCTTTTGTGGTTCTGCGGGATGTCCTCCCCCATCATTTGCTGTAGCCTCCGGATGGCCAAGGTGGTTCTACAACAGTGTTTCCCCAGTGGCTCCGGTGTGCACCATTTTGGCCACATAGCACCTACATTATCTACCTAAGATTTTTCTTTGAGTTGACTCACTTTTTTCCCACTTTTTAAAAATGGAGCTTCATTAAAAGCAACGGTGTCCAAGAAATGGGTTTTCCTTTTTTACATCTACAATGCATATATATTTTAATGCCGTTTAAAGTGAATAGTTTAAATACTGAAAAATGGATGTTGTTTCATAGACTTGAAGTGGGAGCTGAGAATGAGGTGCGGACACCCTCTCAGCAAGTGAGGAAGAGGCCGCATGTGAGTTTGGTGCCCTGATGATGTGTATGAAGTGTCTATATAGATCTATGGCGTACCCACAATAAGTGTTCATTTCCTATAGCCCTTCGTCTGTTCTGTCCTAATTCCGGTGCCCTCACTTCAGTACCCATGCAGAGTCATTTGGTGGTGTGCGCTGTGGGTGACGACCCCACGTGTGTCCACGCCCTGCACGCCCACCAGGCTGGGACACAGAAGCCTACACTTTCGGCTTCCTGATCAGGAGTGGTGGCCCTCTGTCGAGGTGGCCGGTGTGGCCTTACTCTTAGCATCCCCTCTGGCCTGTGGGGTCAGAGAGCTCCCCCAGAACTGCCCACCGATGGAGGGACCTGCTCAGACATTTCCCGCTTCCTGGTGCCCAGGAGTTGTTGACTTTGGCTCACGCTGGCTGCGGGAGTGCGGGAGAAGGGTTCTGGAGGGAGGCCCTTGCAGCTCTGTGCGCTGGGAGGCCGCTCCAGGCCGCCTGGCTGTTCTTTTGTGTTGTGTGTTTTACTGGCCCACGATAAGCACTTCCTGTTCCCCATTGATTATACACAGATCCTGCTTCCTCTCTCCTCAATACCTGGGATGCTTTCCAGCTTCTCCTCCCACAGGGGAAAATCCATAACCTTCAGAATTCCCAGGCCTGCTTTTTGGTCAATGGGCTTCATGCAAGTCGTTACTCTTTTTGTTGTCCAGTCACAGTCTTTGTGGCTCCTTCATCGCTGTCTGGAAACTTAGTTTCTCATTGTGCCAACCTAGAGACAAATATTCCCGAGAACTGGTCCTACCCTCCCTTCTTACTAGCCAAAATATCTCTACCTTCAGGCGTAAATTAGAATAAATAGACTGCACCTCCCAGATCAATTTTAATCAACTGTTAGTGGCTGCCTGGTATATTGGGTTAAGGATTCTGAGGTCTTCGCATGAATAGGGAAGAACTCCGTGATCTGTTAGCAGTGTCCACCCCACGGGCACAAGAGGGGGGTGTGGCAGCCTTCACGCTCTCTCTGGATTTGCTACTCCAAGATTCCAAGGTGAGATTGAAGCTTCTCGAAGACCAAAAGCATGTCTTGTACCCTTTGAGTCATACCGTAACAGCCCAAAGCTCTGTGTCCTGGTGCCAACTGGACATCAGCTAGTCTGTGACCATGGGAAACCCTAAATCCAGAAGCTTCCAGCAGGCTTGTTTTCCCCATTTTTATTTTTTAAAGATTTTATTTATTTATTCGACAGAGAGAGAGAGGGAGGGAGAGAACATGAGCCGGGAGAGAAGCAGAGGGAGAAGCAGGCTCCCTGCTCGGAGCCTGATGTGGGGCTTGATCCAGGAACCCTGGGATCATGACCTGAGCCAAAGGCAGATGCTCAACCAACGGAGCCACCCAGGCACCCCTGTTTTCCCCACGTTTAAAATGAGGTTGATAATACTCGCCTTATCTTTATCTAGGGATCATTACGATGAAAATGTAAAGTAAATGATGACAAGTAAAATGACTACAGCAGATCTTGCCTGTGTGACACAGCTCTCCTGCCAGCTTCTGCAGGAAGTTTTCCAGTTTTTCTGTGAGAATCCTGCCCACCATAACCCCTGCCTTCTCAGAGGAGCTTGTCATTTGCTGACTTCCATTCTGGTTGTTTAAGTGCTTAAAAAGATCTCCCCTGTGGCATACCATGCGCTGAGAGTTACCTGGTGTAGAAGGCACCCGTGTCACATCAGTGGAGTGCCCTGTGCAGAGCCTTCACGGCATCTCGATCCGCTCTCTAAGTAGGCAGTTCTGGAAGAATGGGAAGCCACCTGCTCCCTGTAAATAGCTTAGTTTTATATTTTAGAAAGATATTTCCAGGGGCAAGTGACGGATGGACTAGAGGAGATGCGGAGGGAGACAGAAGCAGTGGTGACACCATGGAGGAGGATTCGGGACACCTTAATCTCTACCTAGCACCCTGTTCTTTGGTATGGACCTGGACACTTTGTCATTCTGAGGCAAAGGAACGTGCACCGCCGTCCCCTTCAGCCTGGCTTGCTACCTCCCAGTGCTTCCTAGATCGAGTCTGGAGCAGAGCTGGACCAGAGCCAGCAGCCCAGACGCAGACCAAAGGCTGCTGCAGTAGCCCAGCCACGAAATATGGAGGGCCTGAAGCCCTTAAATCTAGAAAGAGGCCTGGAATCCGTGGAACTTGTTGACCAACAGGAGGTGGGGGAAGCCAAGACATGAAGGCAGATTTTGAGGTTTCCAGTTGGGAAAACTGAAGGCAGGGGCTGGGGAAAGAAAATGAAGCGAGGATTCATTTTAATAGCTTTGCTTATTACTCTTGCTGTGATACGCTACATGGTCATTGTAAAAATTTCAAAGGAAAAAGAAAAACACAAAGAAGAGAGTAAGGAAATTGCCTGAAATGCTAAAACCCAGTGATGACATTTTGGTGACCGTCCTTCCAGGTTCTTACACTGGCTCTTCTCCCTGAACAGTTTGTCTGAGATGGTTATTGAGGTCAATACAGGTGAATCAGCCAGCGGGTACATGGAGCTGGAAACCACAGGGGACAAGCGAGGGGAGGGCTTCCGTGCGGGAAATGTGTGTCCCCTGAGCTACCAAGTCAGATGGGGCCTGAAGGAGACCCGCAGAGTTTTGATAGAAAGAAAGCTACCCCCCTTTCTCGGGTCCTCAGTGTCCTTGCAGTGACAGAGACAGTCAAGTGACTGGAACAGAAGCCAGACCACTGAGTGCTGAGGCGTGGATGGGAGGGTGGTGAGGAAGGGGAGCAGCCATGAGAAGGACTGGAAGGGAAGGAGGGAGATGAGAAAGTGTGGCTGTGCACCAGCTCCCTGCCCACCCAGACCCAGCAGCAGCAGAGGCGGCCACTTCCTGGACCCTCCCCCTCCCCCCCATGCATCCACCCCACAGGCTGTGCCCTCTCTCCTGTCAGATCTGCCCTGCTTCCCTTGGAGTGAAGGTCAGGTGCAGTAGAGGTTACACGGTGCTTTTTAACTCCCCAGGAGCCACAGAGATCGCTCTCCCTCACAGCTCACCAAGGCTGCCAGGACACCTGCAGATGTCCTACCCATTCCCTCTCCCCCGCTCCCTTACCCCTTGTAGGTGGTAAACCCACTTCCTCTTGGCCATACACAGCTTTTGTCTGTCCTTCAAATCATTACCTGTACATATGACAATTCCCAGCCTCACTTAGCAAGAGAAATTCACATTGGAACTGGAAGCAGCTATCATTTTTCACCGGTCAGTTTGGCAAAGATCAGTATGTTTGATGACACTGTGGGCAAGGCTGTAAGCTCTCTCGTATGTTCCTGGTAGCAGCGTAGACTGAGAAATGTGATACTACTTCCCCAAACCTAAATGTGCATGCCTTTGACCGAGCAGTTCCCCTCGCAGCTGAGAAAGTACCGTACAGCTGCGTTCTTCCATGAGCATAATAGTGCGTGTTCGAGGATATTCGTGGCAGCAGAGACTGGGAAGCACTTACACGTCCGTTCATAGAGATGGCATTTCGTTCTGTGCAGTGGGTACCTCGGAGCCGTTCCCCAGAAGGACTCAGCTCTGCCATGTTGCTAGGGGATCGGGATGGGGGTGCATATGTGTGGGCCAGAGAACAGGGCCCAGAGCTCTGCAGGGGCAGACGCTCTTCTGGCCACGTCTGAGCCCTCAGTGGGGGCCGGGATAGACAATCTTACCCGAAGGGAGGGGAGTGCTGCCTGGACACAGCAGACATGGCCGAGACAAGGCCCAGGGCAGAAGGGAAAGGGGGCGGGATCCGGCAGGGTTCAGCTGAGGGAGAGGAGGGCCAGGTGTGCAAGGCCACTTCCTACCAAGAAGCTGCTCTATGGTGTGTATGCCACCATCTGCGTCAGGCAGTGAGCGCAGAAACTGCCCGGCCCAGCAGACCCCAAGATCACAGACGATGCGAGAGGCTGCCTCGACTGAGGAGGCCTGTAGTTCTAGGCTTCAGAAATGAGGACCCGAAGCAGTTGGACTTTTTTTGAATGCCCAGTGCTCCGGGGGGCAGAGTTTCCCTGCTCCGGATCTCCCAGCCAGAGTGCCCGATGCTGGATCAAGACCTCGGGTCCGCTGCCGCCGAGGACCCCATATATCAGCCTTCCAGGCGTCTGTGGCCGGAGACCCCCTCAGCTCCTGCCTGCGGACGGCGTGTCGTCTGTGGCCAGAACCAGCTGCTACCCAGCCAGTCCTCAGCTTCTCTTCCCAACCCTGGCGGCAGGGGCTCGCCGTGGTAGCTTGAATCAGCCCTGGTGGGCATACCGGCACTGCAGACACCAGCAAACGCTACAAAGCGGGGTTTATGCCTGTGTGTTTGCTCAGAGAGCTGGTCGTCACACATCTGCCAGCACGCCGCTGAGCAGGACCCATCCGCGTGAAGCACCCGCAGATGAGTGAGGGGTCAGACTGTTCATTAGCTCTTCCCTGGCCCAGAGTGCAGGTGATAGGCTCGTTGAACAAATATAACTTTAAATCTTAAGGACTACACACATATTTCCTAAGAGCTCTGCATGTGTTCAGCCCTTTGCTTGGTCCTTTCCCAAGTGACTGCTGCACGAATAAAAAAAATTCTGCCAGATGGTAGGTGCTATTCCCACGTTACAGGTGAGAAGCCAGAGGTCTGAAAGGCGAGGTAGCCTCCTCAGGCCCACCGCTTGTGAGCAGGGACCAGCGAGGACTCCTGTGTCTGTTTACTGAGTACCACCACGCAGTCTCCGCTCCCAGGAACCCAGTGTGGTTTAGACAGACATTTCATTTTTTTCTTCCATGGGAGGCCTTCTGGTCCAGGTCCCTGCCTTCAGGCCACTGAAGTAAAATACTCCCATTTTAAAGGTGAAATGATCAAGGGGCACCCGGGTGGCTCAGTCAGTTGGGCGTCCGACTCTTGGTTTTGGCTCATGGTCGTGGGATCGAGCCTTGGGTCGGGCTCTAGGGAGTCTGCTCGAGGATTGTCTCCCTCTGCCCCCTCCCCCACACTCTCTCTCTCTCTCTCTTTCTCTCTCTCAAATAAATAAGTCTTAAATAAAGGTGACCTGATCGAATCCAGAGGGGTTAGAACGAGCTTGGAACCCTGGTCTCTTGCTTCCCACACTGTATCCTTCCACCACTGGAAATGGGCCTCTGAGGGGAGCCAATTTTTCTAAACCGAACTTTGGTCAAGTCTGGCATGTGGAATTGCCAGATTCTCTGAGTTGGAAGAGGAAGAGAATAGTTTAAGGCCATCCAGGAAAGAAGGGAATTATTTGAGGGAATGGGCAGGGAATAGGTGTTTATGGGAAAACTGAAACCTAATCAACCCACTCTTATTTTTGAGTTTACTCATCAGTCATGAAATACTTACAGAGCCCCTCCCGCTGCCAGTGCACAGGAGGGCCTCCAAAAATACTGCTGACCTAAACACTGCGACAGGTGCTTCAGAGAAAAAAGTCATTTTGTTGGTTTAAAACACTGCAGAAGTGTGGTTCTAAATAACTTTTCCAAGGAAAATTATGTGTGTGTTATTACATGAAAAAGTAGCTTGTATTAAGATATTTTGGATTTATTTGTAACAACTCGCCTATTAGCAAAACCTTTAAGAAGGAACTCCACCTTCTACGTGAGTGAAACAAAGAGGGAGACTGTGTTCGGGATTTAGTGCCAACCACAAAACTAAGCAAATGTAGAAACTACTCATCGTTAGAAAAGAAAATAAGGGATAAGAGTGTAAACTTTGCTTTTTATACTTCTGATCTTGGAACTTTGTCTAATCCATCATGTTTGGAAACCAGTTCTAAATACTTTCACTTTATCTTCAGTGATTTCCTGAAATGAAACATTTGTTCTTAGTTGGAGAACGTTTCTGTCTCCCCACTAATGAGCCCATTGCTCAATGTTGGTAGACTTTCAAAGTTAGATCAGCTTGTGTCCATTTCGACAGAAGATAGAGGATCTTAAACAGGCCCCCAGGACCTGGCAGGGTTGGGTGTCACAGCCTCCAAGCTGCGTTTCCAAACTCTTGGCAATAGTAGGCCAATTAACGTGAGAACCAATCACTCAAGAGTGAAAGGAGCTCCGTTATGTGCCTTCCACATCTCTAAAGGATTCAGAAAGAGACTGGACGACCCAGTGTTGCAGACGTGGGACCTGGGGTGTAGGAGGTCGCGAAGTGCTTAAGCTTGAGATGTGACAAGATCTGGACGCATCATGAATGCTGGCTTCTGGGCAAGGAACTGGGGATGTGGACGTGACCCTTGAGGAGCTTAGAGTCCGAAGGATAGACAGAATTTGCAAATGGATAACAACAACACAATATGATGAGTGCCATGGAAACACCAAGCACAGCTGAGGCACGGAGGTGAGAGTGACTGGCTCTTTGTGGGGAGCTGGGAAGGTGACCTTGGGACAGGGTTTTGAAGAAGGGGTTTGAGTTCCCTGTGAGTAAAGGATCCCCCAAGCTAGGGAGCAGCCAAGCAAGTGGCAGAGAGTTTAGTAGGAACTCTAGAGCATTTAGTGTCAGGGGGGATGGGAAGCTAGGAGGGTTGAAGTTGGAAGAGGATGGGTTGGCCCCAGATTGCTGTGGAATTTGGGGGCTTTATCCCTTGACCCCAGCAGCCAACCAGGAATGGATTTTAAGCAAAGAAGAGATCCGATGAGTTAGTTGGGTTTTGTTTTGGTGTTTTGTTTGTTTAGGTAGGCTCCATGCCCAAAGTGGGACTCAGCCTCACGACCCTAAGATGAAGGATCACGTGCTCTACTGACTGATCCAGCCAGGCACCCCCTGATGAGTTAGTTTTTAGAAGCTAACCTCTTACAGAATTTGGGGAGCCATTGCAGTAGTCCTGATGAGGAATGATTACATCCCCCAACTGTGGCAGAATGGGGAGTAGAGAGAAACTGATCACTGGTTTACATTTTTTCATTATAATACGATGTTTCATGTTAAAATAATCCGTTTTACACAATGTCCTTGCACTGTGTGGTGTGTCTGCTGTGGGCTTGGCTTTCTAGCCTGTTTTCCTGGGTGGCCGCACACACCGTACAGTTTCCTAAGAGGGAGGTCTGGGAAAGCCCTCTTGTCTCTTGGGGGGGGGGGCTGGCTCTGGGGTCCCAGAGTGTCTGTTTATCCCTGGGGACCAGAGAGGCAGGAAAGACTGGTCGTCTAACCTGGGAGCTTTCCGGGAAGCGCAGAAGCCGTGAGAGGGGAGAGCTAGAGGGAAGGCCCTTCTTTCTGCCACGGGCCTGGCGCCATCACCGAGAAGTGGACGGAATTCTGTGGGGTGGGCTGTTCTCACCTGGGAAGCCTTTAGAGATGACTGGTTTCCTTGCTTCCCACTGTAGCGCACGCCTTCTGGGAGCGCTGCTGCTGATTCTGTAACATGAAGCTTCGCTTCCTCTCTTGCCTGAGCCCTGCCTAAAGGGTTTTCTGTGAGAACGTGTGAATGGGGAGAATGTGGGCGTTACCCAGAGTCCTGTAGAGTCCTGTCCGCACCACAGCAAGCTTGGAACTGGGCAGATCGGGGGGGGGGGGGGGGCGTCGCTGCCTTCTGGGAGGTGGAGGGTTAATCTCCGTAGCTCATTGGCAGTTCTGCCTCTGTCCAGGGCATGCTGGGATTTCCTCCCAGCTGTTTTACATCATGAAGATTTGTATGTTGGGGAAATTCCAGGGCACAGCTGCAATTAATCTGCTGCACAGTCTTCAAGCTGAGCAGGGATCCTGTAGGACCGATCATCCGCCTCCCTGCGGGAAAGCGGGTTCTGGCTGTCCAGTGCGAGCACCCTCCAGAGGGACCCTTCCCTGGGCCCGAGTCGAATGGAAATAGCCCACCTGGCCAAGTATTCACCCCAAGGAGGGCACTGAGAAGGGGCCAAGAAGCAGAAAGGGATCCAGAGCATAAAGTAAAAGAGGTGCAGCCCCCTTTATAAATCATAAAGCCAAAATAACACTGATAGCAACGCTTGATAAAGATAGCACAAAAAAAGAAAACGTTTGCTCACTCTTACTTAGGCATGTAGAAGTAAAAATCTTAAGACGTTTGTGGTTAGCATTCCACCATACAGTGCAAGAACGAACAAGCCTCCATGACCAAATAGGGTTTACCTGGGGAAGACAAGCGTGCTTTCGTGTAAGAAAAATCTATCCCCGTGTATCCATATCACAACTGAGGCAAGTAAGAGAAACCACATGACCATCTTGGTAGATGGGAGAGAATTCAACAACTGTTCTAGTGAAAACGATTCAAAACCAGGAACAGAACCATCCTTCCTTAATAAGGTAAAGACAGGTTCTAAACCACAGCCTCAGTCTGCTTAACTGTGAACCACAACAGCACCATTTCCCCAAGAGGGTTCTGTGGGACCCCAATCCACGAAAGAGTTTCCAGGTTCAGTAAGAGTGGGAAACTGCGTCTCTGTCCTGTCTCAGAGAGTTACGACATACGGTAGCATATTAAGCAGCATATGTAACTCGAGAGTGGTACTACCCACCAAAAAACCTGTCTGTTTTTTTCTCTCTGTATTTGGGTATCAGAAGAGACTACTTATCCCACAACAGCATCCCATGAGTGGCCGCCATTGCTGTGGGTTGGCCATCCATTCGTTGCCTTGATGCCACCACCCAGGTTCCGTGTTTTAAACTCCGAAGAGCATCCCCGGCAGGGAGTTAGCCGGGCTGTCTTCACTGTGCTGCGGCCTGAGCGTGACACACTGGTCAGGAGCCAGTTGTGGCCAGCCAGATGGAACCTAGACTAGGCTTGGAGAAACCAGCATTTTTAATTTGCCCAGGTGCCGTTACCATGCAGAGAATCTAGGCTCAGCCACACCTCTCTTAATCCCTAAGGACAAGCTCTCACCAATAACTGATTGGCCCCAGAGTGATTTGTGGGGCTGGCTTCCGATGAGAAGTGCAGCCAAAGAGAGTTTTATTGCTACTAAACATTGGGTTAGGCCTGACTAGCCTCACCTCCACGTTTCTGGTGCTGAGGTGGGAGAGGATTATAGGGGTGCTGCTGGCTCCTGCTGCCCCGAGTGATGGTTCTGGGAAGCTCAGCTGTCCCCTTTGAATGCTCCTTTCTTCAGAATTGCAATTCAAAGGCATTTGATAGCTAAGCTACAGTGGGCTCCAATGTCTTTTTATAGGTCTTCCCCTACCCCCACCCCCTTTCATCACTTGTTTCAAAATCTTAAAAAGGCAGGAAAAGTAGAAAGGGGCTAGGGACAATCCTCCATTTCCCCATCCCCAGAATGAATCCTTACTCACGCACATGCACACCCACACCCCCCAGATTGGCTAGGACAGGAAGGGTCCTGGGCCAGATGTCAGCTGTGCCCAGAACCGCTCTCCCCACCTGTCTGACCACTGTCTATGGGGCCAGGCTTCGGTGGTAGATAAAGCCAAAGATCTTCATCCACTTCGAAGCGTCCAGGTCTCAGTTAAAGTCATGAAGGGAGAGGGAACCCTGCAGAGCAGAGGGGACCGTGCGGTCTCTTCCACCCACTGGAATTCCAGGCAGTGGGTAGGAGGACACGGAGCGCGTGAGGGACAGCCGAAACCAGTAGCGTCTGCTGCTGAGCGTGCACGTGTCTGTGCACGTGTGTACCTGGAGAGCCCGGTACGGAGGCAGACGCCCAGGCAGCTCGAGTGGACGAGGTACCTCCTCAGCCCTAGCGCAGGGATGCTCCCTGAGCGACAGTCTGCCACGCCGGGAGACGCTCGGCAGTCGGGAGACGGTTTTGGTGATCGCAAACGGGCAGGAGACTGGGGGCTGCTGGCGTTTAGCTGGGAGAGGCCGGGGGAGCTACTCCACTCTGCAGGGCACGGGACGGCTCCCACCGCGTCCGGCCCCAAGTGCCGGCAGTGCCAGGGGTGACAAACCCTGGGTCGGCTCCTACGAGCCTGCCCTGCCTCACAGCCCAAGAGGTCAGCTGACAGTGTTGTCTCCCAAACCAGGATTCAGACGGATTCCTATGTGATCGGAGAACCTCCCTGGTAAGCCAGCAAGAATGAGGAGAGTTCAGCGGGTGCCTTTAGGACTCCAGCTAGGAACCCAGATGCTGGGAGAGGTGGTGGGTGTCAGGAACCCTTCTACTGTGTTTCACGTTGGGGTGGATTTGGGACACCTCTTCAGCACGTGATACTTGTGACCGTAGGTCACCTTCAGAGAATCGGCAGAAATGCTCAGGTTGTTACCGCTGGGGAAACATCCCTGCGGGAGGACACTGATGTGTCTGTATTCATGCAGCTTTGAGGTGTGCGAGGCAGAATGGAGAGAGGAAAACCCGTCTGAGCACAGAAAAGGCTGGGGTAGGGGTGCGGTTTCAAGAAGGTGATGCTACGGAAAGTGTTCTGACTCGGGTGGCAGTGAACAGTGTGGGGTTTGAAGTCGAGGGACCTCAGCTGCAGCTCCCCTCATAAAGTTGGGCTAGTGGCTCACCCTGTGTTTACTTCCATGAGTGCCTCTGAGAATTTGGGACAGTCACCCCTACTTGTAACAGCAGGGTTGTTGGGAAGATGAAACCGGTTTACGTGTGTGAAAATGTTTTGGGGAGCACCCGGGTGGCTCAGTCGGTTAAGTATCTGCCTTCGGCTCAGGTCATGATCTCAGGGTCCTGGGATGGAGCCCCGAGTCAGGCTTCCTGCTCAGCAGGGAGTCTGCTTCGCCCTCTTCCTCTGCTTCCCACCACTCGCCCCACTTGTGCTCGTGTGTGTGCTCTCTCTCTCAAATAAATAAATAAAATCTTAAAAAAAAAAGAAAGAGGAAGAAAGAAAGAAGGAAAGAAAGAAAGAAAGAAAGAAAGAAAGAAAGAAAGAAAGAAGGAAAATGCTTTGGAACCCGCATGGCACGGATGTTATTCATGGAGGAAATGAGTTTTAACTAATGGTTCCAGTATTTGTCTAGTCCTTTTAACTTGCCAAAGGCACTGAAATTCCAGTTAGTTCATCTAGAAAGTGTAGGCTCTGGGTAGGGAAAGAGATGGGTGGGGGTGGGAAGGGTCAGCAGAACGCAGGGACAGAATGGCACTCAATATGGCAGCGGGGAGGGAGGAAGAGGCATGTACCAGAGGGCCTGGAGTGGAGATTGTCCGTATTTGTAGGGCCTCTCAACTCCCCCCTTTTGTTCCCACTTCCCAAGCCTCCCACAACCAGGCCTGCTTGGCGTATCCCACCTGCTGTCTGTGCAACCCACTGGCCCTTTGTAGATGTGCCCTAGGGTTATTATCCTTGCCTGTGGACCTTGTTTTGAAAGCCCAGACCCTGCCCTCTCAGTCCATGTTTGTGGGTGATGAAGAGCGAAGGGGTACCGCCCATCCTACTTATCCAATCCTGGGCCCCTAGCTCAAGGCCAAATCATGATTTCTTTTTCCCTGGACTTGAATAACCAGAGCAAGGGATAACTCAGAGACTTACCTCTGTCTCTCTATAAAAGTCTTCCTGGAGCCAGCATTTCTTATTGGAGGTGTAACTTTCAAAGTAACCTCAAGAATTCTGTGAAGAGGCTGCATAGCTGGTCCGTTGCCCAGAAGCAGCGTATCAGTGTTGACACTAAGACAACATGTGTGCTTTTGCCCCTGGCGAAGACTAATGGTTTGCTTATGGAAATGATAGCTGCCGTTTATCAAATGTCTCCCACGTGGGAAGCGTTGTGTTCCGTACTTGATATTGTCCCTAATCCTTCTAACAGCCAGTAAAATTATGGACCTAGCCTTGCCTTAAAGATGAAGAAACCAAGGCTCAGAGTTGTTAAGACACTTGTCCAGGGTTGCACAGCCTACACTGGCAGAGTGAGACCCTGAACCCATGAGCATTTGACTCCGGACCCCAGGCGGGCTCAGCCAGGTCCCCTCCTTTCCTCCGTGCTCATCCTCTTCCAGGCCCTTGCCAAAGACTGCCATCCCAGGTTTGAAGAGAGGCTTTTTGTTTAAAGAAAGAGGTTGGGGGGGGGGGGATTACTGTTGGATTTGGATTTTCTGCAGTAGTACAGGGTAAGATACTGGATAATCTTTTCAGGGTCAAGAAACTCTAGAAGTTAAGTCAGCATTGTTGAGTATGGATGGATATTACCCATGACCCTTCGAGTGTCAGGCAGATGGTTTTTATTCACTCATTCCCCAGATACTCCTGGAGGCCATGTCTGAGGGAGTATTGTGTGTGATGCTGTAAGCGATGGGAATGAATGGGGCAAGATGACCATCTTGGGAGCCCTTGGTCCCTTGGTGAGCCCTGCTTGTCCCATGACTAGAACAGGCAGAGCTTGACCCTCAGTGATCTATTCTTTGGGCACTTTGGTTGGTTGTGCTGTTGTGCGTGTCCCCCACAACATGGCGGAGGGAGCTGGTGGTGGCAGTGGTGACTGGAAGCAGATGCTCTCCCTGGAGATGATCGTTTGGACGCTGACCGGGAAGGAGCTCGTGCAGGTGTAGTGAACCAACAGTAGCCTAACTCAGAGCTCCTCCTCTGCTTGCTTGGGGTGCTCGCGAGACCTCATCTCACCAGCTGCCTTGTGTTTGCTGTCCCCTGTGCAGTACCTGCAGATGAAATGGCCCCTCCTCGATGTCCCCTCCAGCGCCACAGTCAAGGACACCAGGTCACCGTCCCCAGCACACTTGGTAAGTCTCTCTCCCCTTCAAGTGCCAGGGGGATACTCTCACTCACCTCAGCCCATGCCCTGGCGTGGCCTCCGCCTTCCCGAAGCTGGTGGAGTCTGGCGGCGTTGCTTCGGGCGTACGTGCCTCAGGTGAAAGGCTGAGCAGTCAGGGGCTAGCAGTGTTACCTGTGTGCTCTTCCACACCTCTTCCTCAGCACACGCACACATACCAGCTGGGATGTTGTGTGATTAGAAAGGCCGGCCCCGACCCTGCCTGGCAGCCCTCGTCCTTCCCGCCGCCTGCAGAATCCCTCTGCCCCCTCCACCTGGGCGGCGGTGGTGTCCTTTTGCTCTGCTGGAGCTCCTTCTGCCTTGCCACTTCTCATAGCTGCAGGCAACGACAGCTGAAGAGGCTCTTTTGTACAGGATGTGATAGGAAGGAATTAATTAAAACACGTGCAAACAAAAACCCCAGCAGGGCAGCTAAGGCCTTTGTGCCATGCCCTGCGGCAGCTCAGGCCCCAAAGGAAGATCTGGATGGTCCTGGGAGGTGGAGCGATGGGGTCCAAGCATGTCTCGCCTCCTCAGGGCTTGTAGGGAACTGACATCCAGAAGAGATGGTCCTGGGACGTTGCATTCCAGGACTTTTCTTAGGAGCTTGGGCAACCCTAGCCTTAAGCCCCACACACTGGTCTTACGTACTGTACGTGAGCCTCAGAATCGTAGAGAATGTACCTAGAAGGAAACCCACTGGCATGACCTACGCACTTTACAGACAAGGAGACCCGGGAAAAGCTGGTGTTGTTTAAAATGTTGTTATGTGGCGCCTGGGTGGCTCAGTCAGTTAAGCCTCTGTCTTCGGCTCAGGTCATGATCCCGGGGTCCTGGGATCGAGCCCTGTGTCAGACTCCCTGCTCAGTGGGGAGTCTGCTTCTCCCTCTCCCACTGTCGTTCCCCCCTGCTTGCGCTCCCTTGCTCTCTCTCTCAAATAAATAAATAAAATCTTTTAAAAAAATAAATCAAAAAAACATTGTTATGGAAAATTTCACCTGTTCCCTTTATCCATACTCCCCCTCCTACTACACTGGGTTGTTTTAAAGTAAATCCCAGACACATTATTTCATCTCATGCAGGACATTTTAAGATACCCTGACAGCCCTTTTTCATTAAAAGCTTAGAGTCTAGTTGAGGAGGAAAAAGATATACGTAGAAGGTAAATAAAGCCTCAGTGAGCCCATATGATTTGCAGTAATCGTGAGAACAGCTTACAGAGGCAGAGCCCTTGGAAGTTTATAAAGTACGTCGTGTGTAGTTCTCAGGTGATTGGCCCTGCCATCCACGGGCGAGACAAGTGGGGAGAGCTGTTTCCAGCCATCCCTAGGAGACCATTGAGCAGCCAGCTGTCCGGAGCAGGCTGCCCCTGAGAAGCTGCCCGGCTGCTCACCAAGGCCTGAGCAGCCCCAGGAATAGGACAGGGTGGTGTCTCTGGTCCCGCAGAGTCCCACTTGGGATGGCGGAGCGCAGGCTCCCGATGCCCTCTAGTGGTCAGTCGCGGTGGAGGACATGGCATCCTGCATCCAACCTTCCACAAACCTGGCCTGTCCCCTCATGGCACAGCTGTTTCAAGTTTCAAGTCTTCGCTCACCCCCCACCCATCCTGAGGCATCCCCAGCCCACTCCGGCGGACCCCGAGATGCAGGGCCCTCCCTCCTCCCCTCCCTCTACCTTCTGTCTCCTGCATATTGTCTAAAATCTCCATCCACTTTAGAGGAAGTGCGTTCCCTTTCAAACTAGCACGGGTACTCGTTGAGCTTCCCGTCCTTTCTGTTGCCCAGAGCCATCCATCTCTGAAAAATAAAACAAAACCCCTGTGTCCAGCCCTCCTCCTCCTGCGAGCATTATCTTATTTGCCTTGCGGGGTTCACCACCAGCTTCTCCCACAAGAGCTGGTCTCCCACCTCCGTCCCATCATCCTTTGTTCCGCCGATCCCCCTGCAGCCTGGCTCAGGTCGGCAGCGTTTTTTCTCAACGCAGGTGGCATCGGGCAGTGTTTCCAGCCCTCTGCCTCCTGGATTCCTCCTCTCACTCCTCCAGGAGCCTATACTCAGACACACTAACAGTTCTTTGCCCTCTCTAAGCTTCCGATCTCTTTCTAGACTCTTCACCTTAAATAAATGAAGGTACCTATTCTCACTTGTTATCTCCCGTGTGAGTGACTTAAAGATAATATGAAATCCCTAAACTCTCAACAAGGGTCCATGCACGTAGCACCCACAGCCAAGCACACGTTCATCCATGGCAGAACGCTAATTCAGCATGGTGGTGGAGTGGGACTCCTTACTCTGTCGGAGTGGAGAAGCTTGAACAGTGGACACATTAGTAGATAATAGAGTGGCTCGTTTTCTAGTAAATTATATATTATCACACTGTGTATTCTAATACAGAAAAACAGAGGGGCACCTGGATGGTTCAGTCAGTGGAGCGTGTGACTAGTGATATTGGAGTTGTGAGTTCGAGCCCCATGTTGGGTATAGAGATTACTTAAAATCTTAAAAAAAAAAAAAAAAAAAAAAGCAGAGGGGCGCCTGGGTGGCTCAGTTGGTTACATGTCTGCCTTCAGCTCAGGTCATGATTCCAGGGTCCTGGGATCGAGCCCCGCATTGGGCTCCCTGCTCAGCTGGTAGTCTGCTTCTCCCTCTCCCTCTGCCCCTCACCCCCGTTCATGCTCTTTTGCCCTCTCTCAAATAAATAAAATCTTCAAAAAAAAAGAAAAGAAAAGAAACAGGCTTCAGATGCTTAAGAAACATGTATGGGGGGACACCTTGACGTTGACTTGCAATGTTACAGATTGGGAGAAGACCCCCATTCTCAGTTTTCAAGTTGGAGCATCTCATTCCGATTCCGAGATACATGTGTGTAGGAGCAAAGCCTGACACACTCAGGGAGCACCGTCTGTGTGTTGGAGGGTGTTAACACCGTGGGTTTGAATCCTAGCCCTGCCTCTTCCTATTGGTGCAGTGTTAGCCAAAGTACTTCATCCCACATTGCTTTGGTTTCCTTGTCTATAAAATGGGAACCGGAAGAGGGCCTGACCTCAAGAATTGTGTGCAAATGAGCCAGTGCATTGTGATGATTGTAGAATTGTGCCCGGCGCGAGGTAAGCCCTCAATGACCGTCAGCTCACTGCTGTGGCCGCCACCACCACTGCTGCTCTTTTTAAGACAAGGGAAGAGCGATTAAAATGTTGTTTAATGAGCAGACTGAGAGGTGAGGGGGGCCCGCACCAGGGGCCGGCTCAAGTGGGCAGATCGCAAAGGTAATGGGTCCTGAGCCTATAGAATCTCACGTCCACACTGCCAAGGAGACGGTTTAATAGGTCTGGGGATGGCGTTGGGATCTTAGTTCTTTAAGCTCCCCGGGAGATCCTAAGGGGTAGCCAGAGTGGAGAATCATTGCCCTCGTTGTAACCCAGAGGCCCACGGGAAGAAGGAGCTCGAGGCGATCCCACTTTACTAGGATCCCACTTTACGAGGTGTAAGCAGGACTTGGAGGTTTCCGGAGGTAGTGGCAGAGGTGTGGACACTGGCGTTTTTATTAGAAAATCGAAAACACTCTATGAGGAGGTTTCATTTAGAATCATAAGCAAAATATTTTAAGATGAGGTTTGCGCTGGGAGAAGGGCAAATGAAGGACACAGCCCGCATACTTGGCAGAGACTTAGTGAGTCATGTCAAAGCTGCCTGTCAAGGAAATGTGTATAAACAAGCCGTAACTGGGCCAGGGTGGGGATGGAGTTAAGTGTTATTACTGCTTGGATTTTATGCTTTAAAAACAAGCTCTAAAAACGGAATAGCTGTGATATTTTATATGTAACGACTTGTAATATCTGATCACTGTAATCTCCTGGAGTGTAGACTGCTATCCAGACCCCTCGCTGTGGCCCCCATGAGCCTGGCCCCTGTCCTTCCCGCCTCTCTCCCTGGAGCAGCGTGCCCAGCCACACAAAACAAACCTCTGCACTTCTAGAAGATAACCAACTCGAAGAGAGGAGTCACATCTGCTCCGTGCACGTTTAGCCCGCACCAGTTAGAATGCCTAGCTCAGAGGAGGTGCTCGGGAACCTCTGAACGAACGGAAGAATAACTCATCAGGGAAAGATGACACCCTCGTAAATCCCTGTCTCCCTCTTGCTCCGTTCCCTCTTCTCACACGGGACTTTTTAACCAAGTCTTTTTTGAAACCATGAAGGTGAGGCTTGTGCTGTGGAACACTTGGGCAGATGCCAGAGGGCACAGAAAAGGCCCTGGAATCCCATAGCCTGCACATGCGGCGTGATACAGCACTTCATTCTCTTCTGTGGCTGCGTGTTTGTGCGCGCACCTGCAACGTGCTTTCTAGAAGATGACCCAGATGCTTCCTTTCGATAGTAGACACCCCGTTTTGCCGTTAAACATCACACCACTCTCAACTTGGTGAGCCTCATATCCAATGTCTCATTGCCAAGCCAGTGCCTGGAAGCCCTCCGTCTGAAGAAGGGCCACCTTGCTGCTCTCTGCCTTTGAGCTGAGAAGTCTGGCTTTGCTGAGCATGGCAGTTCTCAATTTAAAACATTTCTTGAGGTTTCCCTTTTAAAACTGCACATAGTTTCTCCATCTTCTCAATAGTACACCGGCTGTGGACCCGAAACACTTCAAAACTCACCACATAGCCCACTGCTGCTCTGGTCTGCCTCCAATACTGATTTCAATTCTTATTACACGGGATTAACTTTTTACTCACACATAATTTTAAACTTGCGGAAAAATTACAAGAGTAATACAGGGAGCTCCCATATGCTCTTTATCCAGATTCAGAAATTTTGCCCTATGCTTTGCCCCCTCTCTTTCTCTCTCTCTCTCTCTCTCTCTGTACATATATGTGTGTATAGACATCTACATAGATGTATGGGGTTTTTTTTAAACCAATTTGAGAGTACGTTGGAGACATTGTACCCCTGTACCCCTGAATACTCTGGATGTATTTCCTCAGAACGAAGACATTATCTTACAATGACCACAGTACAGTTATCAAAATAAAAACATGAACATTTCATATTCCTCTCTAACCCACAGTATATATTCACATTTTGGCGAATGGTCCTAATAGTGTCCATCACGGCCGTGTGCTTCTCCCCGGCCGGAGCTCAATCCGGGATCGCACGTGGCATTTACTTGTCTTTGTCCCTTGTCTCCTTTGTCTTGTCCCTTGTCTCCTTTGCTGTAGCAGAAGAGTTCCTCAGCCATTGTCTTTCCCGACCTTGATGTTTTATGAGACGTACAGAGCAGCTGTTTTGTAGACCGTCCCTCCATTTGGGTGTGTTTGTTTCCTCGTCGTTGGACTCCGGTCGGGTGTTTTTGGCCAGAACACTTCTGCCGTGTCCTTCCTAGTGCCTCACGTTGGGGGGCAGGCCTACGGTGTCCATTCGTCCCCGTCGCGGGGACGTCAGCGTCAATCACTCAGTTAAGGCGGCGTCTGCCCCGTGTTTCCACTGCGAAGTTGCTCTTTCTCCACTTGTAGCTAAAAGCGCTCTCTGTGGGGAGACGCTTTGACGCCACGTAAGTGTCCTGTTTTCAGCAAACTTTCATGATTACCTGCCTCCATCGCCTTGTGAGTTTCTGCTACTGAGAATTTAGCTTTGGGGAATTCTTCCTCCCATCTTCCCGCTCATGAATCTTACTGTAGAGCAGAAGGGACATAGTGGCAGGGCCAGTCCACGCATTGATGACCCTCATGGAAAAGACAGCGACGGGTAGAGGAGAACTAAAACACCAGTGGACACATGGTGCTCCTGACGAAGACCAAGCCGACGAAAATGATAAAAGGCAATAAATGGAAGAAGTGAAACTGGGCTTTCAAAACAAACGCTCGAATTTATAGATTGGAAGAGCTCGCCCGAATTCTAGGAAGGCGCTGAAAATTGACATACCCCTGTGCACATCCCAGCAATGATTTGAATTGGGAGGGTTTCAAGCGTTTTTTTTCCTATAAGCATTTATGCAGGAAAAAAAGGGCCAGTGTCAAAGAAACAAAAGTCAAGGTAACATCAGTGTTTTCTTTTGCCATTTGCGGTGCCAGCAAACACTGGGACAGAGAGAGTTTTGATAAGGAAGGATTTATCCCAAGAATTTCATGCGCAGGCTTGTTTGCAAGGACCTCAAAAATATGGCACTGCTTAGAGGGACCTGAAACACTTTCCAGTTCCCTAAACATTCTCTCTCACCCATTGCCTGGCTTTGTCTTTATCTTCTGTGGCTTGCCACTGATGAGAAGCTCAGAAGGCAGTTCATACGGTAATAGAGACCCTCCTGTCCTCATTTTCTTCTCTCTGCTCCAGTCCACTGGCCTCCTGCTGGCTCCTCAGACATGCCAAGCATATCGCCCATCTCACAGCCACCACGCTGGTGTTCCTTCTGCCAAAATGCTCTTCCCCCACCTGCCTGCCGGCCCTGCCCCCCACTTCCTTCAGGGATTTATTCAAAAGTTGTTTTCTCCTCAAGGCTTTCCCTGTTCAACCTGTGTCACAACCCCCACTCCCTTTGCCCCTGACTTAGTATTTCTCCTTAGTATTTCTCAATATCTAATACGTTATTTTTAATTCTGCTTATTGTCCATCTCTCCAATTAGAACATAGGTACCATGAGAATCGGTATTTGTGTTTAAATAGATGAGTCTCTAGTGCGTTCACAAGACCCGGAGCAGTGGCTGGCATATAGTAGGTACAACATAAGTACTTGTTGCTGCCCCCGCCCCCGCCACCGTGGTGAAACAAGAAAGGAATTTATCTGGTTGCTTTTATTGTTGTGATTAGTGTTTTCTGTAGGACCAGTTAGTTCAGCAGTTCATCCATGTGAACAGAGGCCCAAGATTCTTTACATCTCTGCTCGGTTGGCCTCCAACCCTTTGGCTGCCTAACTCAGTGCCTGCTGTGTAGACAGTCTCCACAAACATTTTTCTGATTAATACAAGTGTGGATTTCCATTTCTCTCAGTAGAGGAAAATTCTGTATAGGAAACATACATTCAGACTTCCTTTCCTTAGTAAGATACAATGAGAGTGGCAAAGAGCATATGTTTTGCCTTTCGAGTAGTATTTGTTAGGAAGGGGTGTGTGTGTGTGTGTGTGTGTGTGTGTGTGTGTGTGTGCGCGTGTGTGTGTGTACATACAAACAGAGAGAGAAGTAAGGTTTTTTTCCCCCACCAACTTGAATTAGGTTCCTGTATGGCCCTGGTTCTATTATATATAAATCTTCCAATCTTATTTTCTGTACTACCAACCGGCCATCTCCTTCTGGAGTATTTTACTAATTTTAAGAAAAACGTGGAGGTAATTTAGAGACAGGTGTCCAGAAAATAGTGGAGTCCAGAGACTGTGGCCAATGAGGAAAACAAAGAGAAGACCTCAGAGAACAAAGTATCTCTCTTCCAACACTTGATGAGCTCTCATTAGGTGGCGGAAATACTTTGGTGACATGCTGATGTATAGGGGTAGGAAGGATCTCCTAGGACCTGCAATGGGACACATGCAGAGAAAGTTCTCTAGCTGTGCAGACACAGATGTTCTGTTGAGGTTGGAGTTGGGAGGTGGAAACACTGCCGCTTATGTCTTAATCTGAACTCAGTGGGAAGAAGTTCATCTTTACTGTAAGGAATGTGAGCAGATCAATGGCAGGGACTTTACCTGCTTGTTGGTTTTCAGCATTCTGCAGTTCACCTGAGCCCAGCTACGTGCGTGTACACATTACTGAGTTTTAACTAAAATAACCCACAAGGAAATGTACAAGTAGTTTCAAAAGATTCCTGCAGTATCCTTAGATTGAAAATAGTACTACTTCAGAGCACAAACCAACCAGCCAACAAATAAAACACGGCAGAACTGGTACTTTTTATTGATTAAGTTCTATGACCAAGAAAATAGGGAGACTCCCCCACTCCACCCCGGCCTAACTGATCATCTGTCACAGATAGAACCCAAGTCACACTCAACATTGCAGCTGGAGCCAGCAAGTCCTTGGAAATCCTCCTTCTTGGGCGGTTGAATATTCTCAGCAGATAGCCCTGCCTTGGGGGAAACAGGTCCCCTTCCAGCCCCCACAGAGAAGGTCACCTCCGTCAGTGAACAGACGGATGGATGTAGATAGAACAGATTTCTTAAATGTATAAAATCAGATACAGTCGGCAACGCAGAGGAGCTCTCAGTGTCTTCCCTGGGCAGTCTGCTGGCGCATCTGTGGCTGCTCCGTGAGTGGTCCCACAAAGCTGAGTCTCATCTTTGCTGATCTACAAAACCTTATCCTTCTGATCTCTGAAATCAGGATCAGGAAGAAAAGAGAATAGTGTGTGAAAAGTAGGAACCAGGAGGCTCTGTGGAGTCCTCCAGCAAGGTCCTGAGACAAGCAGCTGGAGGAGAGGGGCCTTGTGGAGAGGTGGCTTCTTTGGCTGTGTTGGAGCTGTGAGCTGCTGGCTTTACATGGACCTTGAATTTAAGTCCTGAACGGTGGGAGACGAGGCATTGCTTCCTCGGGGGCAAGGAATTTAAAGACCTTTGGCTTGGACCAACTCTAAGACAGACTAAAACATTCGAGAAGCACTTGAACTGGAAAAGGGTTGGGTCTGCGTGACTGCAGAAGGATTCAGGTCTGAGGTGGCTCTGAGGTGCTCTTCAGATAAATCTGGACTCGGCTCCTGGGCTCAGTGAACCCCGTGCCCTCGCCTGTGCCCATCGTCTGTGCTGGTGTTTTCCACCGAGG
>NW_024426774.1:38732337-38751201 GCF_017311325.1 Ursus maritimus | reverse complement strand
GGTTCCCGACATTCCTACCCTTGGCCTGAGGGTATGCTGTAGGCCTCCTGCTCCTCTGGGCAGCTGAGGGGAGAAAAGAGCGGAACTTTTACTGGAATTCGTAGCCTCCAGGGAGAGCCTTCCCTGGGTCAGCTCCAGAGGGCAGTTCTCAATGATTATTACCCAGAGACTGCCTCTTCCCAGGCTGACTTAGGAAGAGTTTACCCTCCTTTCTCTTTCTGTCAACCCACCACCTCCCAGGCCATTTTCCAGACAATGATGCCACCTAATGAGAACCAGTAATGACTCAGAGCATTTACATGAGGACGCTAACACTTTTTCACATAACTCACATTTCCCTGCCTCGTACTTTACGGCCAGTTCAGGGTTGTGTGCCAGCTTCTGATAAGCCAGACATAACAGCACGTGGGCAGTCAGGATTTCATAATACTGTGAAGTATTTTTAGATGGGTATAGATATATATATTAAAGAATCACACTGCACACTTCAAATATATTACAATTTTATTTGTCAGTTACACCTCAGTAAAGCTGAAAAATGGGGGCGCCTGGGTGGCTCAGTTGGTTAAGCATCTGTGTTCGGCTTAGGTCATGATCCCAGGGTCCTGGGATCAAGGCCTGCATCAGTCTCTCTGCTCAGCAGGGTTCTGCTTCTCCCTCTCCCTCTGTGCTCTCTCTCTTGCTCTCTCTCAAGTAAATTTAAGAAAAAACTCTTTTTTAAAAAGCTGGAAATGTTAATCTAATAAAAGATGGCTATAAATGATATAGATCGATGTAAGTGAAAAACCGGGTCTCCAAGAAGTCGAAATGAATGGGGATATCAAAATGAGAATAGGGGCTGGGTTAGGCTACTGTGATTATGTTTTCTTTTCTCTCTCTTTTTTCTAAAGATTTTGTTGATTTATTTTAGAGAGAGAGAGCATGAGCACGGGCGAGAGCAGAGAGGGCGGGGGGAAGATTCTCAAGCAGACTGCATGGAGCACGGAGCCTGGAGCCCAGCTCAGTCCCGCCACCCGGAGGTCATGACCTGAGCCAAAACCAAGAGTCTGTTGCTTCACTGACTGAGCCACCCAGACGCCCCTGATCGTGTTTTCTAAATGCTGCATAATACAGTTTGTATTTCTTTCTTCTGTATTCACTATAAGTATACTTTTTAATATAGGCAATAATTAAAGTTGGAAAATACAGAAATAGAAGCAAGAAAAACAAAATTACCCATAGTTCCACCACTCAAACATACCTACTGTTTACGTTTTGGTGTGTTTCTAGTCTTTTTTTTTTTTTTTTTAAACATAGAGTTGTATGTATTTTTTTAAAAATTGTCATTATTTTGGGGGCTCCTGGGTGGCTCAGTCGGTTAAAGCATCTGACTTTTGATTTCAGCTCAGGTCATGATCTCAGGGTCGCGAGATCGAGCCCCGCATTGGGCTCTGCACTCGGCAGAGTCAGCTTCTCCCTCTCCCTCTCTCTGCTCCTCTCCCTGCTCACACACTCTCTCTCTCTCACACACAAATAAGTAAAATCTTTAAAAAAAAATTGTAATCATTCTGTGTAATTATTTTATCATTTAGTATCACTTTAGTAATAATTCTGTTGCTTTTATGATACTAAAAATCATCCCTTGAACAAAGCTGTTCCAGGAAACCCAAATGCATCATTTAGATACATTAGGTTCCAAGAAATTTGACCTTAAAATAATTTTTATACTTATTTGCTCTATATGTTCATATACATGGAGACATCTTCAAAAGCAAGTAAGGAAACAGGAAAAAATAAGAAGGAAATAATTTTAGAGTTTGTAGGCAATGTCAAAGGAGCCCACTGTGGTTGGGAGGTGATAGGAAGTTGTTCCACGCCGTTCTCAAAGCACCTGGTCATGTGCCAGCGCCATCTAGTGGTTATGGTTATGAACAGTCTGACTTCTCTGCCTCCCATCCGTCTGGGAGCCGGACTCCTGGTTGGGGACCTTGCTCCAGGACCCTGCCTCTTGTCTCTGCTTGGTCTCCTGGAAATAGAGCAAGAATACCGTCAGCATGGATACATAGACGTACAGACCAGAGTTTGCATTATGAGCACCAAATGCGCACCGTGAGAAAGGAAAAAAGGGCTCCCAGGCTCTATGAAATGAAGAATTCAAATGGGAAGAAGCGGTTTAGAATTCTAGCCCTTGGGCTGCCTCCAAATCATTATCCATCTTGCAGATCTCTTTTTAGAGCAAATCTTTTCTCCATTTGTAACTCATTTACCTTCTTATGCAAAAAAAAAAAAATGTATGCCAGTTCTTTCTCTCTGACAGATAGGCTTTGATTGGGCTTTTGGGGATGCGGGTATTACCAGAGAAAACACTCTGGTTTGTTAGAGCCGTAAAGGGCTGCTATGAATCCAGTTCTGCCATTTATTAGCTCTGTGCCCTGGGCTAAGCCACTTAATCTTCCTGAGCTCAGTTTTCTCATCCCTCAAATGGGGATAATCATAACTTCTCTGCTAAGTTATAATGAGTAGATGTATTGCCTCGTGCTGCTTATAGTGGGGTGCTTGATAAATTGTAGCTCTTTTGGGGTACCTGGGTGGCTTAGTCAATTAAGCGTCTGCCTTTGGCTCAGGTCATGATCCCAGGGTCCCTGGGGGCTCAAGTCCCGAGTCAGGCTCCCTGCTAAGCCAGGCTTCTCCCTCTGCCTCTGCCCCTTCCCCTGCTTGTGCACTAGCTCTCCCTCTCTCTCAAATAAATAAAATCTTTTTAAAAAAATTATAGTTCTTTTTATAATAAAACTATTTATTGTTAAGTCAGATGAGATTAGAACAATTTAATTCAGTGTACCCATTCTAGGACACACAGGTTTTTCCCATTTTAATATCTGAAATCAGGATGCGTCAATGGCATGCCAGGGGTTTTTTCCTTCTTAATAGTTCTATAAAATCCTGGTACTTCTTACAGTTGCTGGTGTTTTGAAGGAAGTGTGGTAATTAGGTTAGCAGTGTTTGAAGTGCTACAGAGAGACCTGTTTTAAGTGCACTTGGACTGTGTCTGTAAAGCCGGAACATGACAGCTGGTTCCATGGGGTCTGACGAGGACAATTTCCACTGGTCCGTTCCCAGTCTCAGACTGGGACTTGTGAGCTACTATTTCTCTGAAATTTATTTGGAAAGGGTGTGTCGAACCTTTTAAACCTCACTGAGATTACACAGAGCACAGTAGCTTGGAGCACTGAGCACCGCCCAGGGTACGTGAGGTGAATGTATGTTGTTTCGAAGAGGGGATGTTGGAGGGTGGATGTAATCCCTCCTCTAATTCTGTTGGTTCTTTCCCTGCTGTGTAGACTGCTCCTTTCTCTCCGGGGCTGTCTGAGGGCTGGGTGGGCTGTTGCGTGGAAAATACCTGGCACGCGTTGAACAAGTACGGAACAGCAGATTGGATTCCGTCTCCTTGGCAACTGTACCTCGTCTTTTTCTCTCTTTCAGTCTAATAAAGTTCCTGTTGTTCAGCCCCCGCATCACATGCACCCGTTGACGCCCCTCATCACCTACAGCAACGACCACTTCTCCCCTGGCTCCCCTCCCACGCACCTCTCCCCAGAGATCGATCCAAAGACAGGTGAGTCATCCAGAGCTCAGGCTGGCCCCCGTGCAGAGCTCCAGTAGGGCAAGCTTGTCTTCTCGGGGAACATCATGGCCCTGGAATCAGGCAGCCCTGGGTTCAGGTCGGTGTCTAACCCCCAAGAGCCCATAACCTTGCCCACTCACGTTAGCCTTTTTAGATTTTTCATCTATGTTTCCTGTGTCCCTTTCACATCATAGAGGCATTGTGAGGATAAAACGAAATTATATGAGGCAATGCTCCACAGTGAGAATCTCTTAATACTTTGGGGGTGCAATGAGCTGGAAGTGGAGGGAAATCTGTGTTGACCTTGAAGTCTACCGCAGCTGTGGGCTGTGCCTCCCTTAACCAAGACCTTTGCCTTATACTGAACATTTTCAAATAAAGTAACCGGTCTAGCCTGACTTCTAAGTATACCTATAAAGCAGTAGGGCTGAAGTGGCTTTTATTTATTTTTTTAACTTGTTCACCGGAACTGTCCATCCCTAGGAGACAGAGCCTCATCAGATTCTCAGAGAGGTCACGGCTCAAAGCGTTTTTGGAGCCCTTCTTTAGAGAAATCACAGTTGCTGTAAGTTACAGATAAGGAGGAGGACAGATGCGGACTAGAAATCCCAGTTTACTTCTCCATGAATGGGGCAGGTTTTCTAGAGGAAGAGCAGTTAGGAGATGACTCTGGGGGATATCTTGGGTCTCTCAGTCCAGGATTTCCCGTCCCTTTCTCGGACGGCTCCTATATAAGCAGCTAGAATTACTCCTGGTGACAGAGGTGGGATCCATGCAGCCAGAGAGAAGCCGCGTTAGTCCTGTCTTCCCCGAATATGTCCTTGACCCCAGCAGAGCTGGGGAAGTGACAGGGCCACCTGAAAGAAAGGCCTTCCAAGCTCCAGCACACCTGGGACCAGGGGCAAGAGACCTCCGGTTTGGTGTTATTTTCGGGTGTTGTGGTAGGGCCAGGGAACAGACTGACACATGTCTCTTTGAAGCAGGAATCCCCCGGCCCCCTCACCCATCTGAGCTGTCTCCGTATTACCCACTGTCTCCTGGAGCTGTCGGACAAATCCCCCATCCCCTCGGCTGGCTCGTCCCACAGTAAGGAACTCACAGCCTTCTTTCCCCTCCTTCCTTCCTTCTGTCCTGCTCTGCGTCCTGTACCTGCGGCCACACCCCCACCCCCTACAGTGGGGTCCTCTCACCAAAGCCCAGGGCTCTTACTCTTATTTGCTCCTGCCTGCCCTTTATCATCCTTTCTTCCCAGCCCCTTCTCCTTCCCTGTCCTGAACAGTCCCACTCTAACCAATATGCTGACCAGATTTCCTTGCTCCTGGCCCTTACAGGCAAGGACAGCCCATGTACTCCCTCCCTCCTGGTGGTTTCCGGCACCCCTACCCTGCCCTCGCCATGAACGCCTCAATGTCCAGGTGAGTCTGGGACTGGGGCTGTGTGTGCAAAGTGGCCTTGCAGGGCATGGTCCTCTACGAGGGTCCTTGCCATTTCTGACCATTAAAAAAGCTTTCTCTTGGCCCTAAACTAGGAGGCATGGGCTCACCTTTCCTCCCCACGCCTCTTGGCTAAGGCGCCTCCTTGTGCCCCATGGTCGGAATGGAGACCCGGACTCGGCTTACTCTTTTCCCATCTCTCTAGGGGAAGAATTTCAAAGCCCTAGCCCTTAGCCTCCTGCCACGTCCCCCAACATACCAGGCTTTGTGGAAGCCAGAGACTGGGAGATTCGTTTTTCCTGTAAGGGGAACAGTAAAGGGGGCTTCTGTCTCGGGGCCAGATCTACCTGACAAGGGCACCTCTGGTGACAGAGGAAGTGCAGCCCACAGCATATGCCCTTATTTCCCCATTGTGCACCCCGGCCTCTGGCCTGCTACACTTTCTGTTGTGTTTTTCATCCTACCTGTTTCCAGTATCAGATACAGGAACCCTGTGCGTTTGTGGGGGAAGGGGAGGTTTGTTGGGTGTTCCCCAAACCTGGTTCTGTCGGGGTCTGTGAACGGGCTCCCATTCCTCAAAGGCTGCCATAGCAGAGGTATTTACCCAGCTCTGCCATAAGGGCAGGCAGCTACCATGTCCTCTGCTGGGTGACAAGCATTCAGCCTGAACCCCTCTGTTGTCGCTTGTTTCCCACCTGGTACACAGCCTGGTTTCCAGTCGGTTCTCTCCTCACATGGTGGCTCCGGCCCATCCTGGTCTGCCCGCCTCAGGGATTCCCCACCCCGCCATCGTCTCCCCCATCGTCAAGCAGGAGCCAGCGCCCCCCAGCCTCAGCCCGGCCGTGAGCGCGTGAGTATCAGGCGGCCTGGATGCGGGGCGGCCGGTCTCTGAGCAGCCAGTGCCATTTATTTTTCTCTCCTGGTGGCATTTAGCAGGCAGCCAGCAGCCTCCCTCAGCCATATCCTCTCCTCTCTTAGGAATTGTTCCCTTGACTCTGTGTTCCCATCCTCTGAGAGAGACATCTTTCTTTGCTCGCAGTCTGGAAGGTTCGACAGTCAGGATTTAGAGGCTGAAAGAGAACCTGAGAACGCTTTTGGCTTCCTTCCCCCTCCTCCATACGCAGGCAAATGTGAGCCCTGAAGGGAGGATTTTCTCCAGGTCACGTGGCCACTGGTGGCCTAGCGGAGACTGTCACCAAGGCCCGGACTTTGTCCGCTGAGCCATAAAGCCAGCAGGAAAGCCCAAGTGGTGCCCCCTGGCGCAGGAGACACTCCTCTTGCTTCTGCCCAAAGTGCCCTGCCCCTTTTCCTCCCTCTCACGGGTGGCCAGCGTCCCTCACCACCACCCTCTTCTCCTTCCTCAGGGACCTAGCCCTTCAAAGAACCCGGCCTGAGGTCATCCCAGGGCTGGGACCCACTTGTGGAGGATGCCCGGGGGCTGAAAGGGTGGCACCCAAGCAGCCCGTCCCCCCTCCCCAGAGCGGGTGGCCCTTGGCCTCAGTGGCAGGCAGGGACCGCGGGCTGGGCGACCACCGGCACAGGCTAACCAGCAGCTTTGTGACTTCCCAGGAAATCACCAGTCACGGTGAAAAAGGAGGAAGAAAAGAAACCCCACGTGAAGAAGCCTCTGAATGCCTTCATGTTGTATATGAAAGAGATGAGGGCCAAGGTGGTGGCCGAGTGCACCCTGAAGGAGAGCGCGGCCATTAACCAAATCCTGGGGAGAAAGGTAAGGTCTGCTCTGGTCCGGGGCTGCGCGTGGCTGCGTCCCCTGCTTTCTGCACCCCCTGTCACCTCTGACCCTCTCTCCGCAGTGGCACAACCTGTCCCGAGAAGAACAGGCCAAGTACTATGAGCTGGCCCGGAAGGAGCGGCAGCTTCACTCCCAGCTCTACCCGACCTGGTCAGCCCGCGACAACTACGTAAGTGTCCGTCGGGCCGGAGGGCCGCAGCGGGGAGCGGGCGGGGGCTGCGTAAGGCCAGGGAGGACGAGTGTTTCTCGAGAAACAAGGCAGGCATTTTAATTGTCGGGAGATCGACAAGGACATGGCTTTGGTGTCCTGAGGACCCCTCTCCTTTGAAGTGGACTCAGCCCTTGGACGCAGTGCGAGCTGTGTTGAGCTCCGGTGGTGAGGGTGTTGCGAGCCAAGGGCTCTGAACCCGGGCTCAGAGAGCCATGTAGGAGCCTCAGCTGGCCTTTCTAATAACTCTTTGAAACTAGACAGATTTTGGTATGTCTGTTCTCATTTGCTTTTTATTTCCGGTAAGGGGCTTTAGAGTGGTCTTAGATTTTCAGTGGGGCCTGAGTCCCCTCAGAAAAGATCCAGAACCACACTGTTCCAGGGAGGGAAATGGAAAAATAAGCCTGAGGGCACTGAAGGGACGAGGCCTTCCAGGAAGGCCAGGACACCGGGTTGGAGGGAAGAATTGAGTGGGGAAGGGAGGGCGCATTCCAGGAAGGCTCATTCTGCCTCCGCAGAGGCTTCTATGGGTGCGTGACCCGAGCGGCTCCTCTCCACCCCCAGCTCCCTCACCCAGACTGGAGGGTCAAGAGCAGTATGGGCCATAGCCTGTCTCCGCCACTTCGTATCTGGGAGTCCCCCTGAAAAACCAGTTATTCTGCCCCCTGGTTACCCTTTCTTTGGCCGTAATTTTCAGGGTAAGAAAAAGAAGAGGAAGAGAGAAAAGCAGCTGTCACAGACACAGTCCCAGCAGCAAGTCCAAGAGGCTGAGGGTGAGTCCTTAGGAGGGTGCTGGCTCTTCCAGCCGCCGTCACCGGGGCACCTGGCGTGCATCGTTCCGGGGTCTCTGTAGGGTACAGCGACAGCGCGGTTTCATCACAGCTGCCCTTCTCAGGGCCTCTGCCTCATGGGAGCCTCTTGCATACTCGGGTGGGTGTTATTATTACGCCCTTTTCCGAGATGACAAATTAAGAGGCTCAGAGAGGGTGGATCTTGCCAGTCACTCTGCTTGTTCAGTGGCGGAGGCAGGATTTAATGCCAGCACTTTCCCACTTCGAAACCTAGGCGCTTTTCAGTTCAGTTGAGTCGCGTCTCATCTGAGGGTTCTGAAATCAATGTACCGGGCAAAAATGAATGGTGGCTGAAATTACCTTTGGAATTCCTTCAGGAAGGGGCACATTATTAGAGATGGACATACCACCTATTCGTGAATCCAGCAGAAGCAGGCGTTCCTCCAAGGTTTGGTTGGTTGAACACCCAAAGAAATACTTTGCTTGGTTTCGGGGCCACTTGATGCCGGAATTATGTACTGTGTCTTTTCACACCGGAGTCACACCCAGCATGGTGACCTCTCGTCCCGTGCTCACTCCGGACAAGTGTAGAACTGCTGGTACCAGCTAAAGTACTTTTAATCTCTTTTCTCTCTCCCTCCCGCTCTCTGTCATTGGTACGATTTGTATTTGTTTACGTGGGAGTGCACAGAAGTAGAGCGTGTGTGTGCCAAGTGCACCGCGCACCTCCCTGCCTAGCGGGGGCCACGCCATCTCTGACAGCACCGTCAGCCCGAGATTTCACAGCAAATCGAATGGAGATCCGTGTCCCCAAGCGCTGAGGTTTAGGCAGGGAAGGGGAGGATATGACAGCCGGAGTTATTTTCCCTCCTGTCAGATACCGAATAGGTCTTTGGCGTTTTGGCACTGCCCTTCTCGATGCTCTGGGCGTCCCTCAGTGTGGCTTCCTCATCTTGAAAGCACCCCCGCTTCCCACCCAGTAGGCGTTCTTGTATCCCACCTCACCCTCAGTACTCGCTGCTCAGTCTTGTGTTTTGTCCCCGTAGGCGCTCTGGCCTCCAAAAGCAAGAAGCCATGTGTTCAGTACCTGCCCCCTGAGAAGTCCTGTGACAGCCCTGCCTCTTCCCACGGCAGCATGCTGGACTCCCCGGCCACCCCCTCCGCAGCCTTGGCGTCCCCGGCTGCCCCTGCGGCGACCCACTCGGAGCAAGCCCAGCCCCTCTCCCTCACCACCAAGCCGGAGAGCCGGGCCCAGCTGGCTTTACACTCTGCTGCCTTCCTGTCCGCCAAGGCGACAGCCACCTCCTCTGGCCAGATGGGCAGCCAGCCCCCGCTCCTCTCCCGGCCGCTCCCCCTCGGGTCCCTGCCCACAGCTCTGCTGACTTCTCCCCCCTCCTTCCCGGCCGCGCTCCATGCCCACCAGGCCCTCCCAGTCCTCCAGGCCCAGCCTCTTTCCTTGGTCACCAAGTCTGCCCACTGAGCTGCCCCCTGACCTATGCAGGCTGTCAAGTGACTCATCGAGTAGTAATGATTCAGAAGAAAAAAAGAAAAGGAAACTTTATTGGTCAATATTTGACCACTCTGGACTGTTCTGTAAAGTGACTGGTAACAACAGCACTTTACATTTTGTAGATGTAACCAGTAGCTGATCTTAAGGCTTTTTTTAAAAAACAAAACAAAACAACAAAAAAAAAATCTTTAAAAGAAAGAGAACTGAAAAGTAGTGTGTTATTCTTCCTGTATGTGCAGTGGTGGATGGACCTGGGCAGAAGGCCCCTTCCTCTCTACCTCTTTCCTTTTCTGCCCTGCTCCCTCTTCTCAGCGCCCCACGAGCCCCCCTCCCCTTCCCGGTCCGCGTGTCGGCCATGGCTGGACTTCTGGCCTGTTACCACTTCATCTAGATCCCGTTCCTGGACGTTCCCTTTGACCCCGCCAAGTTTTTCTCCTTTGCTCAACTGCCTTCATCTTCGTCCTCTGCCCAGTGTAAGACTGCCATCACGTGAGAAGCCACCTTTGCCTGATTGTCTCCACCAGCATCCCCTGTCCCTCAGTGGGCCCTAACGCAACAACCTCCAGCTTTGGGTGGGCAGAGAGGTCCTCTGAAATGGTTCTTCCCCACAGCGAAAGGGATTCAAGGTGCCTGCCACTTTCTCGGCGAAGAAGTCTCTGTGCCACCCCCTCACCAGTCAAGACCTCCCCTCACAGTCCCAGAGCGGCAGATGGGACCTGGCCCCAAGGCCTGGCTCTTGTCCCCTGGGTCAGTGCCAGCACAATCTGCCAAAGGTCTGAACTCCCTCCTCCCTTCCCCTGTCACCTCACATGCTTCTGTGTGTATTTCTTTTTGTTTTTATGGGGTTTTTTGGAGCAATTTAAACTTCCAGTTGTTTATTTTCACAAAAGAAAATAAAATTGCAGTTGCAAGACCTTTTCTGAGTATTTCAGTCCTTTTGTTGAGTCAAGTCCCCATCTTCATAGCAAGCCCTGTGCTAGATTTTTGCAGGGGGTTGGAGAGAAGAATACAAAAACATGCCTGACAGAAAAATCCAACCCAACTGCCAGCTTCAAATGTACAGAGACCAGTCGGTAGCGGTAACTGAGACCCAAAGAGAGGATTCCGTGTTTTCCTTTCTCTTCTTATAATTGCCAAGGTGTAAAGGGCATCTTCAGTGGTTTTGCATGGTACCTAGCACCACAATTTCTTCTGTAACAGTTTTAGTGAGCTGTAATTCACATAACATGCAATTTATCCATGTAAAGTATACGATTCATTGGGTTTTCCCATGTTCAGAGTTGTGTATCCATCATCAGAGTCAGTTTTAGAACATTTTCATCCCCTCAAAAAGGAACCCCAGACCCTTTAGAAGTCACCCCCCATTTCTTGCCCTCACACCCTGCAGCCGCAGGCAACCACTAATCTGTTTTCTGTCCCTGGATTTGTCTACCCTGGACACGTCATTTAAATGGGATCATATGGGGCCGCCTGGCTGGTTCTGTTGGAAGAGCATGTGACTCCTTTCTCTGGGTAGGGAGTTTGAGCTCCACGTGAGATATAGCGATGACTTAAATAAATATTAAAAATAATAATAAATGAAAAAATAAATGTCATGATACAACATATAGTACTTTTTCTGTGTGCGTGTGTGCGTGTGCATGTATTTGGGTTTTTTTGTTTTTAGTAGGCTTCCCATCCAATGTGGGGCTTGAACTCATGACCCTGAAGTCGAGGGTCACATGCTTTACTTATTTATTTTTAGAGAGGGAGATGGGAGGGGTGGGTGAAGAGGGAAGGGAGAGGGAATCTTCAGCAGGCTCCACGACCAGGGCAGAGCCCCACGTGGGGCTCCATCTCAAGACCCTGAGATCATGACCTGAGCCGAAACCAAGGGTTGGAAGCTTAACTCACTGAGCCACCCAGGCGCCCCTCCTTTATTTTTGATGGTAAAATATATGTAACATAAATTTGCCATTTTAACTATTTGTAAATGTACAGTCAGTGGCACTCATTTCATTCACAGTGTTGCATCATCACCACCTCTATTTCCAAAACTTTCCATCCCCCTGAACAGAATCGATATGACCACTGAATCATCACCCCCCTCAGCCCCGCTCCCCCCAGCCCCTGGTGACCTCTCAGCCACTTGCGCTTTGCATGAATTTGCCTATTGCAAATAGGCCGTGTAAGTGGAATCCTAATCCACCCACCCTTAGCTCACTGTTCTCCAGGGCTGGCACGTTCTAGCATGGGTTAACATTTCATTCCTCTTTTTTTTTCTCTTGTTTTTTTTTTTAAGACTTGATAAAATACTTCAGGCTTCGCTTGCCTTTTTATGAGTACTTGCCAGGTTTTTTTTACCCTACTCAGCCACATATTTTTATTGTGGTAAAATGTATATAATATGAAATTCACCATTTTAACTATTTTTAAATGGACAATCTAGTAGTATTAAGTATATTCACAACATCGTGCAACCGTAGCCACTGTCATTTTCCAGAACGATTTCATCATCCCAAACACAAATGACCTGTCAATCATTAACTCCCCATTTCCCCTTCCTCACAGACTTTAGGAACCTCTAATCTACTTTGTATTTATGAATTTGCCTATGCTGGGTGTCTCATCTAAGCGGAATCATACAGTATTTGTCCTTTTGTGTCTGCCTTATTTCACTTAGCATAATGGTTTCAAGGTTCATCTACATTGTAGCATGTGTCAGAATTTCTTTCCCTTCTATAACTGAATAATCCAATGTGTACATAAACCGCATCTTGTTTATCCACTCCTCTACTGATGAACACATGGGTTGTTTCTACCTCTTGGCTATTGTGAATAATACTGCCTTGGACATCACACGTAAGTATGTTTGAGTCCCTGTGTTCCGTTCTGCGGGGTGTATACCTAGGCGTGGAATTGCTGGGTCATAGGATAATTCTGTGTTTTAACTTTCTGAGGAATTACCAAACTGTTCCCCATAGCAGCTGTACCATTTTACATTTCAACCGGAAATATGTGAGGGTCCAGTTTCTCCACATCCTCACCAAACACATTTTTTCTGTTTTGTCTGTTGTTTATTACAGCCTTCCAGTAGGTGTGAAGTGGTATCTCCATGTGATTTTGATTTGTCTTTACACCACCAGTGATGTTGAGCATATCTTCGTATGCTTATTAGACAGTTGTCCCAGATTATTCTATTTGTTGAAAAGACTATTCTTTCCCCCCAGTGACCTGTCTTAGGACCCTTGTTGAAAATCAGCTGACCGTAAATGTAGAGGCTTATTTCTGGACTTTGAATTCGATTAAATTCATCTATATGTCTTTATGCTGGTACCACACTGTCCTAATCACTGTAGCTTCGTGGTAAGCTTTAAAGGTGGGAAGTATTGGGGCACCTTGCTGGCTCATTCAGTAGAAATGTGACTCGATCTCAAGGTTGTGAGTTCAAGACCCACATGGAGCATAGAGCTTACTTTAAAAAAAAAAAAAGTTGAGAAGGGTGAGTCCTCCAACTTTGCTCCTTACCAAGCCTGTTTTGGCTATTCTAGGTCTCTCGAATTTCCATATGAATTTTAGAATCAGCTTGTCAATTTCTGCAAAGAAGTCAGCTGAGATTTTAATAGGGATTGTGTTGGTAGATCAATTTCAGGAGCATAGCCATCTTAACAAATTTAAGTTTTCTGATCCACGAATACGAGATATCTTTCCATCATGTAGGTCTTTCGTTTCTTCAATAATGTTTTATAATTTTCAGAGTATAAGTTTTGCACTTTTTTAAAAAAAGCCTTATTTTACTTTTCTTTCTTTCTTTCTTTTTAATGTAAGCTCTATGCCCAACATGGGGCTTGAACTCACAACCCCAAGATCAAGAATTGCATGCTCTGGGGCGCCTGGGTGGCACAGCGGTTAAGCGTCTGCCTTCGGCTCAGGGCGTGATCCCGGCGTTATGGGATCGAGCCCCACATCAGGCTCCTCCACTATGAGCCTGCTTCTTTCTCTCCCACTCCCCCTGCTTGTGTTCCCTCTCTCGCTGGCTGTCTCTATCTCTGTCAAATAAATAAATAAAATCTTTAAAAAAAAAAAAAAAAGAATTGCATGCTCTATTGACTGAGCCATCCAGGTGCTCCTGCCTCTTTTGTTCTTCTTGATTGTAAATGGGATTGTTTCTTAATTTCCATTTTTAGATTGTGTATTGTTGCAAATGTATAGAAATACAATTGATTTTTGTGTATTGGTCTCGCATCTTAAGACCTTGCTGAACTTGTGTGTGTGTGTGTGTGTATGTGTTTATTTTTAAGTAGGCTCATGTCCAACATGGGGCTTGAATTCGAGATCAAGAGTCTTATACTCTACCAACTGAGCCAGTCAGGTGCCCCGTTGCTGAACTTGTTTTAATAAATTTTTTGAAAATCCTCAGGATTTTTGTATGCAAGGTCACATCATTGGCAAATATAGTTTTACTTCTTCCTTTCCAGTCTGGATACTTTCAATTTCATTTTCTTGCCAAATTGTCCTAGCTACTTCCAGTACTGAGTTAAAGTGGTAAGAGCAGACATCACTGTTCCTTATTTTAGAGCGAAAGCTTCCAGTCTTTTACCACTAAGTAAAAGGTTAGTTGTGAGATTTTTGTATGATGCCCTCTTTCAGGTTGAAAAAGTTCCCTTCTTTTCCGAGTTTGTTAAGTGTTTTTTTTTTTTTTAAGATTTTATTTATTTATTTGACAGAGAGACAGCCAGCGAGAGAGGGAACACAGCAGGGGGAGTGGGAGAGGAAGGAGCAGACTCCCAGCAGAGGAGCCTGACATGGGGCTCGATCCCACAACGCCGGGATCACGCCCTGAGCCGAAGGCAGACGCTTAACGACTGCGCCACCCAGGCGCCCCTTGTTAAGTGTTCTTATCATGAGGGGGTGCAAGGAAAACTTAAGATTTATTAAAAATCCCTGCTACCGTTCCCTTAAACCAAAATTGGTGTGAGTTAGGGGTTAGTGCTGAAATCTGCCTTCTCTAATCCTATTCCAGTTAAAATCTCTGTCTAAAGAACCACACAATGAACTAGGTGCCACAATTGATTTGTGATGCCTAACATCAGTCAGGCCTTCTGTGCCACTCATTGGTTATTACAGGTGACCTTTGTCAGCTCCTCTCCAAATCCCCTCAACAACTCCACATCACCATTCTCAAACCCCCAACTCAATCCTCACCTTCCCACCCTTGAAGACTGCCTTACCCCTTAGAATATCAAGAAAATTGAGCTGAAATGCTCCATTTTGATCTCCCACATTCCCACCTAAATCTCCACTTACCCTCTAACCATTTTAACTGTCTTTCCACAGGTCTCAAAGTCAACATGTGGTTCAATCCAAAGTCAAGGACTCTGCTGCATCTTAGACCCAACCCTTCATCTCTGGCCTTGTTCATCTCTGTCCCTTGTAATCTTGGTCACTTTGTTTAATGAGCTCTTCCCCTCAGTCAACAAAAAAAGTTCAATCCTCTTACATAACTTGAAACCCTCTGTTTCATATGCAAACTTCCAGGAAAGGGTAGTTACTACTTACTTTCCATTCACTACTTACCCCATTGCAAACAGGTTTTGCCCTCAACACTCTACTGAAATATCTAACTCCTTATCTTACTTCAACTCTGTGCTGTATTTTATTCTGTTGATTTCACTTTCCTCATAGAAACACACTGTTCTACCAGTTCTATGACAATTGAAAGCCCTCAAAGGATGTTGAGTAAAGAAACAGTGGAAAACAAGATGATTAGTGTTTCCAGAAGACAAGTGACATGACTAGTTGTAGCACAAAAACTACAAAAAGGACCTGTAAGGTAAGAATTGTATGTATGGTTTTGTAACTTGCTTTATTTTCAGTTAATAATCTACATATGCACATAGACGCCCATAAAAAAGGGAAAACCAGCAAAATATTCAATAGCTCTGGGTTACAAGATATTTTTATTTTCTTACTTTGGCTTATGTTTATTTTTTAAATTTTTATATAATGAACATATAATAATAATAACTTTGGGGAGTCTTAATTATATGCTAGATACTAGTTAAATACTCCATATGAATGATCTAATTCTCAACACTGTTGCAACAGTCTGCTGATTTATTCCTAAATCCACTCTTCTCTTCCCACTCAAGAGTAGATTCTTCATCCTACAACCAGATTAATCTTCAAAAATTCACAACTTGATTATATCTTTCCCCTACTTAAACCTCTTTAATGGCTTCTCATTACTGTTAAAATAAAATATAAACCCCTAGGCATGACCCACAAACTGCATGATTTGGACACTTCTCTACTCTCTTGCCTAGTCATGTAGACACCAGGTCAAGCTTAACAATTCCCTTCCCTTCCCTACACACTCACTCCTGCCAAGCCAATATCCTGTAATGTTAGCCACATATTTATTTGAAGGAGGTGGAGAGAATTTTCTTTTAGAAAAAGATTCATTTACTAATTCACATCCTTTAGCCAGAGCAGTCACATTTCTGGAATAATTTGGTAAAAGATTTCTCTGTGATTCTTTTTTTTTTTTTTTTTTTTTTAAAGAGAGAGAGAGTGCATGCGTGCAAACAGGGGTGGGGGTGAAAGGGAGAGGGAGAGAGAGAATCTTGAGCAGACTCCCTGCTGAGAATGGAGCCTGACTTGGGGCTTGATCTCACCACCCTGAGATCACATTCTGAGATCAAAATCTGAGATCACAACCTGAGCCAAAATCAGGAGCTGGGCGCTTAACCGGCTGCACCACCCAGAGGCCCCACTTCTCTGTGATTCTTATTCTCTCAGTAATGAGGGTGTGTGTGAGATTTTCTTACAACAGAAAAACATTGGGAAGCAGATTAAAGGGTTTTTAAATGACAAAATACTTGGGTCCTGAAAACTGTATCTCTATGCCACATACTGTTCCTTGAAATTCTGAAGAATTTCAATTGACTGGAACTGCATGACATGTAACCTAAATATTGTACTCAACAGACTACAGAGGAGTGTTATTTGCCCTGGTGGCTGTAGTCTTTTTTGGTGGGATTACATTTCAACCTGAGTTAACTGGAATATTTTCTGATGTACTTTTGTGTCGCACAAAGACTTACGTTCTGGACAACTCCCAGATCATTCGCTCCTAAATCTGGCTTTGCTTCAGCCTCACCCCTTGCCATTTTCCTTATTCTCTGTTATCTGGCAATTCTGTTCTCATCTTTAGACTTCTACAATATTAGGTTCCCACCTGCTTCCAGGCCTTTGCACAAGCTGTACACTCAGCCAGGAGAGCTCATCCTCTTTCCTTTAACCTCACCAGGGAAATACCTACACTCTGTGGTCCTCAGCTCAAAGGTCCCTTTCTCAACAGAGCTCACAGTTTCTGCACTTTGCTTTCTTGGCATTTCTTAGAATGTGCACTTACACACACACACACACACACACACACACAATTTGCATAAATATTTGATTAATATTTGTGTTCCCCACTAGATTGCATGCTCCATTAAGTTAGGACCTATCATTTTTAAAACCAGTCTACAAAGCACCTAACCTGGCAAATGATTATAAAACGATTTCAAGAAGCAATTAATGTATAAACTAATAGTACTTTAAACAGTGGGATACGAAACTATTTACCCAATGATACCAATTTGGAGGAAAACGAATATGCATAGAAAAAAAAAAACAAAAAGATATACCAATTACGACGGAGGAAAAAATAAGTACATTTGTATTTGTTTAAAACAAAACAAAACACTAGATGGGGCACCTGGGTGGCTCAGACAGTTAAGTGTCTGCCTTCAGCTCAGGTCGTGATCCCAGGGTCCTGAGATCCATCCCCATGTTGGGCTCCCTGCTCAGCCAGGAGGCTGCTTGTCCCTCTGCCTCTGCCCTGCTGGTGCTCCTTCTCTCTCTGTCTCTCTCTCAAATAAAATCTTAAAAAAAAAAAAAACACTAGAAAATAATAAAACACTACAAAGAAACACAGTAAGTGGTAACCTGTAGAATGGGAGGGAGCAAGAACTTTCTGATGTATACCTTTTTTTAAAAAAATCTCATTTTGATTTCTGAACCAAATGTATAACCAAATCAAAAAAATTAAAGTGTTTGCAAGACAGAAAATACACTAAAACTTTAATAGTGATTATCCCGGAAGAGTAGAATAAAGATTTTACTTTCTATCTCTATAAATACGTTCACTAAATCTTCTACAGTTAATATGAATAACTTTCATGACCAGAAAAATGATGTACTGTTTAGAAAAGATCTTTGGGGACCTCGGAGGGCAGTCCCCGTGAGGTCGGGAGAGAGGAGCTGGAATGGCAAGGCTCCCGCTACAAATGTGACGGGATGAGTTTGTTTCCAGATGGGAGAGACCTGAGGCAACACGTTTGTGAGCCACGAGCAAAGAACCACGAGAAAGGGAGAAGTTAAAAATGTGAACAGAGGATGGAGCTGAGGCGCCGGATCCCACGACGTCAGTCCCGTGGGGCCATCCGCCTGCCAGGGAGCTCTGGCTCTGCCAGGACTGTCTCGGAAGTACAGGGAAAAGAAGGAAAAGGGGAGTGACGTTTGTGGCCGCGGCTACGCAGCGAAGAAACCTAGAAAAGAAAGAGACTAAGATGCCGGGACCAAGACACGACTCCACAGCCGAATAGAAAAAACCGGAAACACCGTCCAGCCCGTTCCTTCCCTAAGCCCCTCCCTTCGCCGGGGCGGGCGGCGGGGGGGACGCGCGCAGGAAGGGGCGGAGCTATGAGCACTAAGAGTGCGCGGACGGATCTCGCGAGAGCAGTAGAGGGCGGAAGCACAGTCAGTACAGGATGCGGATCCTGGTTGCGTTGGTCCTGCTGAGCGTCGCAGCGGCGGGTAAGACCCCCCCCCCCCCAATAATCCTGCTGTCACCCCCAGGCCCACCATCTTCACCGTGGCCGGGTCGCTCTCTGAACTCGTTTCTTCCGTGCCGTAGCCACCTCTCCGCTTGCCATCACCCACTACCCCCGTTTGCTTGTTAGCTCGGTCTCTTTTAGCTGAGGGAGGGCTCCCTTTTCCTGGCCTTCCTCTTTTCAGGGCCAACTGGTTTCTCTGTTTCAGTGCCCCTACCAAACGAAGGGTCTGACACCTTAAAGTCGCGGTCCACGGGAGAAGGCTCTAACGAGGTGAAGCCCGAGCTGCCGTCCACGGGAGAAGGCCCTAACGAGGAGAAGCCCGAGCTGCCGTCCACGGGAGAAGGCCCTAACGAGGAGAAGCCCGAGCCGCAGGCCACGGGAAAGGACCCTAACGAGGAGAAGCCCGAGCCGCAGGCCACGGGAAAGGGCCCTAACGAGGAGAAGCCCGAGCAGCAGGCCGCGGGAAAGGACCCCAAAGAGGAGAAGCCCGAGCCGCAGGCCACGGGAAAGGGCCCTAACGAGGAGAAGCCCGAGCCGCAGGCCACGGGAAAGGGCCCTAACGAGGAGAAGCCCGAGCCGCAGGCCACGGGAAAGGGCCCTAACAAACTGGTCTCCAACCCCTCCTCTGATAACAAGGAGCCCACCAAGCCTGACTTGAACGTACCAGCTGACAAAGATACCTCCCTTCATGCTTTTAGAGGTGA
>NW_024426774.1:38723165-38732329 GCF_017311325.1 Ursus maritimus | reverse complement strand
AAAGAGTATTACTAGGCTCTGACTCCACTTCTCCACAGCAGGAGAGAGAAGGCAAGTCTCCAGAGCTTACAGAAGATGTGGAGCCCAAGAAGGCTGAGGAAGGGAATACAGAGCCGGAAGAAGGTTCACCACCTGAAGGAGAGAAAGAAATGCCTGGCCTTGCCTCCAGTGAGAACCGTGAAGGGACACTTTTGGATTCCAGGGGTAGGGAGAATGATGACCTTTTTAAGGACAATCTTGGAAGTGCTAGTGCAGAGAGCAGCCATTTCTTTGCATATTTGGTGACTGCAGCCATTCTTGTTGCTGTCCTGTACATTGCCTATCACAACAAACGGAAGGTAAGTTAAGAATTGCCTTAAGAAGAGGAATGGGATTTCCTCCACCCTGAAAGCTTGGTGTGTGGGCCAGTATCTATCACTCATCTGCCTGTGAGCACTGGGGATTTTAAGGCAAACATTGGTTTTTCCTCAGATTCTACTAGGGCTCTTTACTCTCATTTTATAAATCATCTTCTTTCATGTCAGATTCCTTTGAGTACCCTCTGCTGCTCTATTAGGTGCCAAGTCAGGACATTATGATCTGACCTAAACTGGGGTCTCCTCCCATAATCTTAAACTTAGATCGTTTACTGCGTCAGAGAATCTGAGTACCTGACAGTTTGTAAGTAGAGTATTTATCTTCCTGTTTCCACTCTGAAGATGGTGCATCATTTCTAGTTTTCTTTCCCAAGCTTTTGTCTTCCATCTGCAATGGCAGAAAGAGTGGTTACATAGTCTTTGACATCAACAGCAGAGAGCTCAGGGACTATCTTCTACAATTGTTGAGTTTCTGATTACAAGAATGGCCAGAAATTGCATGGATACTCTCATCTTTTACTGGTATAGCAGGGTTTGGTGTGGGAGTAGTACTATGTTGCTTAGCAACCACTCTGATAACAAAATGATTGCATTTCTTTTTTTTTTTTTTAAGATTTTATTTATCATAGAGCACAGGGGGGAGAGCAGCAGGCAGAGGGAGAGTGAGAAGCAGGCTCCCTGCTGAGCAAGGAGCCCGATGCAGAACTCGATTTCAGGACCCTGGGATCATGACCTGAACTGAAGGCAGACGCTCAACCAACTGAGCCACCCAGGAGCCCCAATGATTGCATTTCTTATTGATCCCTAAGAATTTAGTAGTTTCTATAGCCTGGTTAAAATTAGAGAGTTCAGTTCATGATGTCAGTATGCCTGTGGCTGTGAGGAATGAGGGATGACATTTAATAAGAATGGAGTGCTCCTTGTTCTGCGTCCAAGCGCTCATCACACAGAGTAATCTCAGGTGTGAAAGTGGTCAGGTTAGAATGAAGGTGTTGGGAGAAAAAGTACATTTGCAGATAAGAATAATTATTACTTGTGAATAAAAAAGGAATGTCTTATCCTAGAGCTGTCTGGGCGCAGTTGGCAGACTGTGCTCTTGAGTAACTCATACTCCCACAAGTTGAAGCCCAGAACAGTCTTCCTTCATCCGTCATTTCCTGTTTGGGAGTATAAAAGATTCTGATGTAACTGGAGGCCCTGCCTTCCCGAAAGCTTATTCAAAGAGGCCCTTTTGTGGTAGTACCACTCTTTCACTGTCAGGGTCATGAACAAATGTCCTGCCAGGTGATGACCTCTGGTTTCAGAGACTGAAATATGCCATTATAGAGTCACCTGTTAATTTCTTTTTCTTTCCCCCAGATTATTGCTTTTGTCCTAGAAGGAAAAAGATCTAAAGTCACTCGGCGCCCAAAGGCCAGTGATTACCAGCGTTTGGACCAGAAGGTAAGGAAGGGAGCCCCGGGTGTGCGGGAGGGATATGCAGTCTCAGGCCCAGCAGTGCACTTGCATTTGCCATGGAGGCAAATGATTCTGGGGTGCTGCCGGCATTGCCTCACCCTTTGCAGATCCGGATACCCAAAGCAGAGACATCCATATACAGATATCTGCAGCAGGAGAGCTAGAAGAGGCCTTCATGTGTTCTACATCAGCTCCTCCCCTCGACAGATGAGGCAAGGCCCAGAAACATGATTTTCCCCCCAAGTTCCTACTACTCTGTGGCAAAACCAAGAACAGATGGCAAGTCCCTAGGCACCTGTCATGTGCTTTTTGCACTGAACCAGCACTTCACAAATTTTAGTAGGCACGTTAACCACCCTGGGAATTGTGGATGAAAAGCAAAATCTGAATCATTACATATTGGGTGGAACCTATGTTCCTACATTTCTAGGAAGTTCCTAGGTGATGCCAAATGCTGAGGAACCATGCGTCAGGTAGCAAAGCTTAGACTACACTCCCTGAATACAAATGAGTCCAGAAACTTAAAGGCCTGCAACTCCCCAGATCAGCCTTACTAAGCACTGTGGACTAGGTTCCCTGAGTGCAACCAACCCAGGCCTGACAGCAGAGCCTTCCTTCGGCCCCAACAGTACAGGAGCTGAGCAAGACTCTCCCCAAAGGCAGCCTGTCTGAGTGGGAACAGGGTACTTCCACTGCCTTTTGCTGCCAGCACGCACCCCTTCTTTCCCCTTCTGTGTAGGGACAGTCAGGACACTGGTAAAAAGTGGTTGGTGGCCTGACTGTGAGGTGTTCCAAGACTTCCTGCAGGGAACACAGTTCACGTGTACAACTCATGCCAGCAACAGAATAAGCCACTCAGCTCAGAGCACCTTCGCTAACTTGCCCAGTAGGTCAGCTTCACAATTTAGCCCTGGCCGGTACCTTTCCAGATAATTGACTTTAAGGATTTATTTCCCTTTCTTTTTTTTTTCTAATTAAAAAAATGCACATTTAAACAATTCAGAACAACACAGAATAGTACAAAGCAGAAGCCAAGATTCCCATATTCCTTCCACCAGGGGTGCGTCTTTCTAATATATGTTTGATTTCAAACTGACTTTTTTTTTTTTTAAGATTTGATTCATTTATTTGAGAGAGCATGAGCAGGGAGAAGGGGGCAGAGGGAGAGGAAGAAGCAGGCTCCCCACTGAGCAGGGAACCTGATGCAGAGCTCGATCCCAGGACCTCAGGATCATGACCTGAGCAGAAGGCAGACGCTTAACCGACTGCCATCCAGGCGCCCCAGTAAGATCTTTTTTTCCCCTAGAATATTAGCAGTGAGGTGTATTCCTCTGGAAGGAGATTAATGTTACCAATGAATTGTGTTGCTCTCATTTCAGATTTGATTTTTCCATTCTTGAGAACTTTGTCCTCCCTGCTGATTTGTTTTTAAATCAAGAGAAATGAAGAAAAAAAGTACTGTGACCTAAGAGACACCCCCTTCTCTAGGATTTGGTGGCAAGTCTGGGCTGGCAGAGGCGGGGGGATTGCTTTGATTTTTGCACCTGCACTTTGGTGACCTTGTACTCCTGTGTTCCCCATTATCTCTGCTGGTGTCTTCCATCCTTTCCTCCCCTGAGTGTGAGTAGAGGGAGCATGTGGGAAGACATCTGTGACCAAAAGGAGATCTCAGCCCCAGGCAGGCTACTGCTGCTGCCTGCCTTCCCTTGTAGTTATCCCTTGAAAATAGCATTGTGCCCACCACTGTTCATCTTTGTAGACCTAGGAAAACACTCTGCAGGTTGAAGTTCTTTTTACCAAGGCCTCTTACTTTGGGGGGTGTGCCCTACAGAAGATGAAGAGGTGAATGCTGACGGGCAAAGGGCTACAGTAACAATAACTTTCTTCAAAGGCTCCAGCAGCAAACCAAAACAGCTTTTAAAAAGTGCTTTATTGCCTGTAAGTCCAGCCTGTCTAGCATAACTTCTTCACGTTTTTCCAGTATTTTCACATTAAGGCAAAGTCAACTTCCATTTGGCTGTACCAGCTGAACTTGGGGATTCTGGGAGTAAAGCTGTAATGCCGCGGATCCCTTTATAGATTTTTAAAAATACAGTGACGATTATTGAAATACTTGTTCTTCTATACTCACAATCGTAACAGAAGCTTTTTAAGATCGGGTAAGCTCAGGCTTTGCATAAGAAGATGTTCAGGAGGGTTTTGCTTTTGATCTGCATTATTTCAAAGGGCTTTTATGAAAGGTTTCCCATACACTCTGTTTTGCCTTTGTTGCCTAAAGCAGACAAAATAGACTTGTAATCAGAAACTAGCTGTACTCTCTTACCTTACTCTAGTTAATGGTTCTCTCATCTGACACAAAATGCCAAGGGTAATTAGTAAAAATTCTCCTTCCATCCCATGTCAGACGTTATTAAAATTTAAGAAATTCAGGGGTAACTGAGGTAGTGTCTTGGATCATGCTGTGGTTTGAAGTTTTCCTTTAATCTGCCCTTGGTGTGCTACCCGATTATAGCCTGAAGAGAGTTGTTTCTGCAAAGAAAACATGGAAATAGAATAGTTGATCTCAGGGAAATACAAAGACTGTGGGAAGTGAGGACAGTGGGATGAATTCTGTGCTGTTGAGGAAGCCAGTCTGCAGAAGGGACCATCCTGTCACATTATCTTGCACCTTGCTTAAAACAGAGCATGGCTTTGAGTTGAGATTTATGGAGACAAGGAATGAATGAATGCTCTTGGCATCATTCTCTCTACCTGTGCACCAACCTTATAATGCTTTCCTCTATCTAGGGAATCTTCTGTCAGGCTCTCCTAGCATTCCATAAAACCATGGTCCCCCTGTCTACCTCTCGTGGCTTAGAGAATCAGGCTTTTATGGACTAGTGTTCAGGATTCTCTAGATGTGCGTCGTGTCCAGGCCAGAGGCTCCTCTTGTCAGGCCCAGCCAGGCTTCTGTGCCTGTTTGTTCTTGCTGTGTCCTCCATTCCCTGGCTTCCCATGGCTATTCTTTGGTTAGGGTGCATTCCCTTCTTTTTTTCGCTTGTCTCCCCCAAATATTCCTTCAGGGCCCAGCTCAAGTTTGCCCAGGCACCTTCTTCACTGTCCCCAGCACACAGGATTGGCTCTTTCCAGTCTACTCTAATAACTCTTAATAATGCCAATCATAAATTTTGGAACTCCAGCAAAAAAAGGCAGACATTATCTGATGTCTGTGTCTGGTCTTCCCCAAAAAGCTAAGCTACTTGCAGGAGTGCCCTTGGCACCCTGTGTATCTGCCTACAGTAGGAACATTCCCTAGGAACTTCAGGAGTTCAGTGTCTGCTTGCAATATGCACATATGAATGTGACAAGTGAGGTCTCACACAGCTCTTCCGGGCTACTGGTTGCTGTCCCTTTCTGATGGATTTTGCTCGTAAGGAGGAGAGCAGAGAGGCTGGTTTTGGGAACCAAGAGGGTTGGCACCAAGTGGATGCAAAATAAGTATTCTGTGGAGTCCACGTAGTTCCCTTTTTGAGCATCTGAGAAGTATTGTTTCTTGTCCTAAAAGAATACAATAGAATTTAAGTTTCACTTTAGAAATTACACTGAAGGAAATCTCTCACACCAGTGGAAAACTTGTTTTCTTGGTAAGTTGTCCTTTTGAAGATAAGCTATTGGAGGCATGTTTTTCTGGAGATGGTATAGAGGAGGAGTTGCTGGCTAAGGCAGCTCTCAAGCCGGTGGGGGCGAGGGGAAGGGTAGGGGTGGGCAGGGAAGCAGATGGAGCCATGAAAGGCGCCCCTTTCCAAACAGCTGTGTGCTTGCTTTCCTGTCCCAGCTTTTGGTTGCAGGGTGATTTCTGTAAGAGGAATCTGTGCTTTAGTCATGGATGTCAGTAGAGGGGTTTGTTTTCCTGCTGCAGGTTACTGAGTAGAATTATTTAAAGAATCTACTTCTGGGCTCCGTGGGAGTGAAGGCCAGTCTATCTAGAAAGGCTAGAACAACTTGGAAAGACCTGACAGCTAGCTATATATGTGCTGACATTTCTTTTCCCATGATGGCTTTTAATGAAACATTTGGTGATAGAATTATAAACCTCTATGATTCCCCTGATGGTGATTCTCATTTTTTTCTCTACTTATGTCATTTAAATCAAAAAAAGGAAGCCTGCTCCTTGCTTTTACAGGGTAACTTGATATGTCATGCTGTTATGTGTATGTGATGAAAGCTAGCACGCTTTGCACATGTTCTGAATCATTTGAACAGGGAGGAGAGTATTTTATACACTAGACACCAGACCCTGTAGTTCTGCCAGCTGTCTTCTGAAAAACCTTGTTGGGAAGGTTGCCTTTGATACTGCCTTGCTCAAGGAAGAATCCTGGGAAGAGATTTTCAGGCTCCATTTAACTGTTCATCCATAGAAAGACTGAATCTCAACTCAGCTAGTCCCACAAGTCACATGTGAATTTCCTAAATGTCCCAGTTGAGAAACTCCTCTGTAACAGTGTTGGGACTGAGCTGGGTAGTTTCAAACTGCCAAAAAGCCAGCCTCCTCACACTCGTAGATATTCCTTTAATTCAGAAGTATCTCATGTTAAATAAATGATTGTTGAAGGTGTTTCCCTTTTTTGTTTACCCAGTTAGTAGAGTGCCACTGTTTTTGCAATGTTTTATATTTTCAGCTTTAACTTAACTATATAATTACTTTTATTTTTTTAAAGCTTATTTGGTCTAATGATAAGTATTTTTCAGTACATAATGTTTTACTGAGCTTCTTTGAATGCCATTTCAATGTAGTTTTGTATCATTGCACAGAAACCAAAATAAATTTCAAATATTAAAGCTAAAAAGTCATTAAATTTATTAAAATGGTAACAAAATTGACAGAAACAAGGCCTAATATAAGTGAAAGGTGGTTGTTGTTGTTTTTTTTTAAAGCCTTTGTTCACCTTCCCATATAATCCCCACATATGTACCAATAAACGGGAACACCATCCCAGGCCTTTGCACGCGTTCTGTAGCTTTCCACATTCTGATCCTGACTGATTTCCACCCCACTCCTCCCTACCAGGCAGTTCCATGTTCTGGGTCTAGGAGGTAGCTGGCTAATTTGTCTTACAGTTACCTCTGTGATTGTCCTCTGCTATACCCTTAGCCGGATGTGCTCTTTCAGCCTGCTTCAGCCCCAGTGAAGTCATCTTTCCAGTCCTGTGCCCCAACTGCTAATGTCGCCCTTTGCTGTGGATTTTGGAAGATAAACCTTGAGGCTCAGGTACTGAGCTCCGTGAGGGTATCTTGGTGCTGGCCCAGTGAAGACCCAGTGTCACCTTGGAAATCAGACAAACGTAGGGCCTGCTGTGTATGAATTGGATATTCTAACGTATACCTTGCAGATTAATATCTTTACCCCCACCCCCCAACCACTCTGAGCCTATCATAGGCATTTCCTCACCCTCTGAGTCGTTGGAACCAACAAAAATGGGATCTGGGGGCCTCTGAACCTATGGAACTACAACCAAAAACCATGCCCAGGTTTTGACAAAACCTCTTTAGGCACCCTTTATCCTCAGTGGTGTGTGCCGGTGGGACTCCTCAGACTCATTGCTTACTGAACTAATTCTTCTTCTTCTTTATTTTTTTTCTTTTTTTTTAAATTATGTTAGTCACCATACAGTACATCCCTGGTTTCTGATGTAAAGTTCCATGATTCGTTAGTTGCGTATAACACCCAGTGCACCTTGCAATACGTGCCCTCCTTACTACCCATCACCAGTCTATCCCATTCCCCCACCCCCTTCCCTAATTCTTCTTCTTCTGTGCCTGGATCCTTGAGTTCAGCTTCTTCAGGTCTAAGTACAAGTTCCTCTTCAGAATGGCGCTGCTGCACAGCAGGGCCCCTTGCAAGGCCCCCATCAACCCACAGGTGAAGATATCCTGGCCTAGGAGACAAGAGCAGAGGCCCATGAGCATGCTCCCAAGGCGGGGGTGGGCAAGGGCGCTCACATTCCTCCCTCCAAGCTAGGCCACCCAGAGATGACTTAGATCGGGACCAGGGTCCAGAGCCTGTTGGGGCGGCCCATCCCCTTGCGGAAGGCTGCAGGGGACTGTAGGACCTGAGGAAAGAACAGAGTCCTTGGGGTGACAGGGAAGCCCAGGGTCTCCGGCCTTGCAGAAATGGGGCGGTCCATGTACCTGTTAGGTAGAGGTTGGAAATGGGGCTTTGGGCCCTCATGGAGGCTATCACGTGAGGATGTAGGCGATCCAGGTCATGGTCTGCCCCGTAGCAGGCACCCCGGGGAGCAGCCAGGTAGAACTGGTAGGTCAGTGGGGACACTCCGGCCACACTGTGCACCTGAGGAGGCAAAAAAGGCAGCCAAAGGTGGGAGTGGGGCCTTGTGAGACCCTCATCTCCTTTTCTGACCTCCCTGACTGAGCTGTCTGCCTGCATGGGTTCCCTGCCCTTCCCCAGAGCTTAGCTGCCTCCAGGCTTTATTTCCCTTCCCAAAAGAAAAAGAGAAATGTCACCAAGAGATTTGTCGCTGCTAGCACACAGTCTACCCTCCTACCTTCCCCTCCAGCTGTGGGAACAGCCTCATGACAAGCGACAGGGAGGCTTCGACAAAGGAGTTTTTGAGGCTCTCATAGTCGCTGCTCCGCTTTCCCTTTGCTTCCTCCTGCCACTCTTCAAACCACTCATAGCGGGCAGGCATCAGCACCACCATCGTGGACCGGTCTGCGGACAAGCACGGGGGTTACTACTGCCAGGCCCCTTCCCTGTTCCAGCCCCCACCCCCAGGACCCAAAGCCCCACCTGGGAACCGGTCCTCCCAAGTGGGATCCTTGGCTGATGAGGAAGTGATGAAGAGGAAGGGCACGTGTGCTGCAGCCTTCTCCCTGGGCGTCGAGAGGTAGTGCTCCATCCTGGGGGTGAGGAGTGTGGCTGCCGATCCCCGGGCCTCGCTCAGTGCCACCGGCACTGCCCGGAGTATAGTTCATCCCCAGGGACACCCCTCCCACCCACCCCCCGACCAGGGATGAAACTGAGGCCTGGTCCATATCCTGCTGATTCTCCAGCATCAAGGGAGGAAGCAAGAGCCCTGTGGGCCGTGGGCCCGTGCTGACCCCCTCTCCCCCCATGTGCACACACGCCTTACGCCTTGTCGAGGTCTGTGTCAAAGTAGACAAAGTAGTTGGTGGACTGTAGACCCAAGTCCGCCTTGGTGCCTCGTAGGCTGATGAAAACAGTGAACATGCCCGAGCCAGGCTGCACCATCTCCAGCTGCTGCTTCACACCTGCCAAAGTGTCAGGGCTGCGTGGACTGTGGCTGAGGTGGCCGCTCCCTGCCCCAGAACTTGCCCATGCTGCTCGCTTTA
>NW_024426774.1:38712907-38723146 GCF_017311325.1 Ursus maritimus | reverse complement strand
CGGGGGGGGGGGGGGGGGGGGCTGTTCTTCCGTCTCCTGCCTGTGAAAAACACAACCCCAGGCTCCCACTCTCCTGTCCCCGCCCACCGCTGCTCTAGCACCGTTAGGCGGCCAGGAGGCCCAGCCTAAGCTGGCTCAGGGCTGCAGGAGGGTCTCGGGCTGATGGCCTCCAGTCTTCCCCTAATGGCTTTAAGTTATGAGCGGATTACTGGGCTCCATGCTATACGGACCACACATTTGAACACTACTTTCTTATAAGCCCTGATTTCCATATTACATAACACGAGCCATCTAGTGAATGACTGCATGATTCCTCACGCGCTGTAAAGGCGAGCACCAGACCTCGAAATGGTAAGCGGTGCAGATGAACAAGGGCAAACAGCATTACTGACCCCTGGCGTGGAGGGTTCAGGTAGGAGAGGAGGGAACAAGAGCACCATGGAGGAGGGTGACAGCCTCTCCGAGAGCCACCTGATGTCCTCTGGACCTAAGCAGCTGGGCTTCCCCACCTCTCAACAAATGACCCCAGGCCAGTTTTCTGGAAACGGCTCCCACAAAGTCTTACCCTTTGTTCCCATTCCCAGGACCATCATCTGCCTGAAGTGTAATTCGGCCACTGGCTGCTCTGCTTAATTTGTTGAACGAGTATTTGTTGACCTAAAATGCGCCAAATCCTCTGCTAGGCCTTGGGGACACTACAGGGGATCAGATGTGATGCCTGTCTACTGGGAAAGCGGCTGGCCTGAAAGAAGTTGGCTTTCCCCATAGAGGCTACAGAAAACTGAGTGCTCTGTATAGTGTGAGCATAGACTTTATCGTGCAAAACAGGCCACTTCTGAGCTTGAAGTGAGGCACGGTAACAGTGGCGGCAGGACCGTAGGCACGCGCTGACGGGGGAAGGGGAGCGTGGGCTTCCAGAGCCACGGAGGCGCCCAGGGCTGCTCTGGAGCTGCAGGGGCACCCGTGGCCTGCGTCCCAGCATCCAGGGCTGACCTCACCGCCAGCTCCCCCTCGCCAGGTGCAGTGGGGGTAGTCATGGGGAAAATGGGGGGCCCAGGAGTGAGACCCTGCAGGTCTTCAGAAGCCCTTAAGAATAGCAACTACCTCCCCCCAGCCCCTCCTCTCCTTTTTCTCCAGCTAGAAGGATGTGATCCGGGAACCAAATATCTGGCAGAAAATGAGAACCCTGGGTCCCAAATCAAGCACACAACGATGGTATCAAGGCTTTTTTCTCCACGCCAGGCTTAGCCTCCCTTACTGACACAGTATCAGACTGATACAGTCCCCACTCAGACAACTTCCCCTCCAAACCATCCCCAGGAACCGCCTCAAGGCTCAGCAGTGGAATTAAGAAAAGTGCTCCCATTCACACAGGCTCACTCTGCCTGAGCACCCCTCCCCCACACCTGATGCCAACTGGCACTGCCTGCCCCAGAGGCCACCAGATACCTGGTTCTCATCTCTGAGAGGGAGACAGACCTATGAGAATCCCACCCCCAAAGCAGCTGGAAACAAAGGAGTCCCAGCACCTGGGGTCTCCTGAGTTAAGCATCTCACTGCCACTGCCTGAAATGTTCTCAAACGGGGATTCATCTGAGGCAGCATCTAACTTCCCGCCCAAGCGGGGCAATTGGGTTTTTTTGCCAGATGGGGCTGGCGCCATTAGATAAGATACATAAAAGCAAGCAGTAAACGTTGTAACTGTAACTGGATAGTGAAGGGAGGGCAACATGGCTACCAAGGGAGGAGGCCTGGAGGAGGGGAGGGCAGTGGGACCCATCAGAGGACAGAGCCAGGGTTCAGAGGTCCTGGGAGACAGGGAGGCATGAGGTACCAAAGGCCAAGTCTGTCAGTCCACATAGCCCTGTCCAGCTGCCCTGCCACTGGCCAGTCTGCCTCCCCCCACTCAGCTCACGCGGTGTGAGGGGAGGGAGGCCTTCGCTGGCAGCAGATGCTAGCTGAGGCCCCGCTAAGTGAGGCAAAGGGATGAGAAGGCTGGATTTCGGTCCTACACATCACATACCTTAGAGACCATCACAACTGCCACCTGCCCTCTCGCCCGTGAGGAAACCCAGGACATCACTTTTCTACTGAACCCACCGTGCTGCCCACCCTCCCCAGCTCCTCCAGAGCAGCCACAGGCCCACCCTCTGGAGCGGAGAGCTCTTCCCACGGCTCTCTGGGCTCCTCCATGTGCCACTGAAGGCCATGGTTTCCACCCCAACCACATCACTCTCCACCTCACACCCCAGCCAGAGGTCTTCATCTGGAACCATCTCTTACCCTCCTGGACTATGAGTCCCCTCCCAGCCAGCTGGCCTCCTGCCCTCAGATCATACCAGTAGCTTCTAGTTACGTGATATTCTAAAGTCCATTTCAAAATGGTAACATCTCATTCAACTCTGGCTCAGCTACTCTGTTCCCTGTGGGCTGGCCTGCTCTCCTGCACCTTTTAGTGAGGCCTTTTCTCTGGAAGCTCCACATTCCTTAGTCCATAGGGGGCCAAGAGCCCAGGTTTTCGAGTCAGACACACCAGTGTTCTCATCTCAGCTTCACTACTTTCACCTGAGTGGCCTTGGGAAGTCACTTCCCCTCACTTCCCCACCTCCTGCATAAACATTAGGATGATGACATCTCTCCCCCAGGTGGGAATGAGGATCACATGCAATGACAAAAGGAAAGCTTCTCACACAGACTTACCAAGGCCTCACCCATAGCTATGCCTACTGCCCCCTCACCCCAAAATCAGGCTTCTATATTTTTGGACACAGCCTATCAGAAGAGATGACTGCATTGAGTATTATTTCTGTCTGGGCCCCAGATTTCAAGCACAAGCCCAGAGCTCAAGGGACAGAAGAAAGCCAGAAGGGTACTCCTCCTGCAGCGTCAGCCCCAATAAGGAGCTCATTCCTGAAAGAGGCAAAAAAAAAATATATATATATATATATATGACCTTGGGTCCCAAATAAAACACACAACAATTACAGCAAGACTTTCTTCTCCATGCCAGCCTTAGCTTCCCTTACTGATACTGTCCGACCAGGCTTTCCCACTCAAAATAAGTGAGAAATTAAGGCAAAAAGTAGGATTCATACCACAAACTTAGTGAAAGCCCAAGAAATGTTCCTTTAGGACGCTACCCACCATCACAAACTATTAGATGACTTAAGATCTGGAGAAACTAGAAATGGGCAAACTGGAATGGGAGCCTTGAAAGAGGAGAGGGCAAAGCGGGTGAGGTTATAGGGGAGAGAGGGTAAATATGCCAAGAATGGAATGAGAGATAAGGACCAAGGGCTCTTGGGGGGTGACACAATACAAAGGAAGCTGCTTCCCAACCCCTAACCACGGAGGCCCTGCTGGGAACAGATGCTGGCGACGGTGTGCTCGTGCCCCCATTCTCCTTAAGGACCGTCAGGGGCAGTCAGGAGGAGTGGGCTGGGCAGCCCCAGAGGGGTGCTGTTGGGAGCGCGGAAGAGCAACGCAGCCCAGTCTCTCACCTGGCAGGCCGCGGGCGTTGTCAGGCAGCAGGTGCTTATACGTATTGAAGAGTCCCGCATCGGAGATCACGAGGGGGCAATAGATGGTCACCAGCTCCCGACCCTTCTTCACAGTGACGCCTGCAGGCACAAGAGCTTGGTTGAGGTTCTGTGCACTCCAGGAGGAAGAGAAAGGTCCAGATTTCACACAGATCTCTCCCAGCCTACACTTCATGTTCTCAGACATGGACATGCAGCCCACCGAGGGCCAGGCAGGCAGGCTGCGGGCAAAACTGCAAAGCGAGGGCAACATCTTCAAGCACTCTCCGCCTATCCCAAGCTGCTCCTGCCCTTACCCTCCCTGGCTCTCTCCCCACCCTGTGTGGGCTCCCTTTGCTTTAGCCAACCCGACAACCTCCACACTAAACCCAACGAAGCTCATGGGCTGAAGCCCTTTCCACTGGAATCACAGGCCCTTCTTCCCTGCCACCACCAGAGTTCTATTTCCAAAATACTCTGAAAGCCTCTGGCGCCACCACGACCTCTGTAAGATAAACTCCAAAGTCTTGTACCGGCCTTCCAAGGTCTGGGCCCTTCTGTGTCTCCAGCCCCATCTCTGGCCACACTCACTAAATTATTAGGGGGCAGCGTATGAAACAGCTGATAGTCAACAATTTTTGACCTATAAAAATGGCAGTTTCTGGGGCACCTGGGTGGCTCAGTTGGTTAAGCATCTGACTTGGATCTTGATCTCAGGGTTGTGAGTTTGAGCCCCATGTTGGGCTCCACTCTGGGCGTGGAGCCTACTTAAAAAAAAAAAAAAAAAAACAGTTTCTTAAGGTTCAACCTACTACTTCCAGATGCCAAAAAATACTCAGCTCTTTCATACATCTGTAGCTTTGCACATTCTATTCCCCTTGCCTGGAATAACATCCCAAAACCTCCGGCTAGCTTCTTCTCACCTTTTATGAGCTGGCTCAAGCCCCTCTGCCCTCCTCCCTCCATCCCTAGTGTGTGCCTCTATCTGACACTTTACATTATATCTCAGGGATCTTCCCTCTGAGGCTGGAAACTTCTTGAGTTACAGATTTTCTTTATAACCAGCTTATGTTTCTGTCTCCATCTTTTATCACCTAGCACCTGAAAAATATAAGTAATATTCTGAACTGAACCTAATTAAATCGATCAACCCTCCTTGCTTCATGGATCTCTTTTGGCCAGAAGGAGAGCTTGCTCTGGACATCAGAGAAAAGCTCACAGAACTGAGAGCCACCTCTCCCTTATCACCCGGCAACTTCCTGGTCTCTTCCACACATGCATTCTCAGAGATCGCTCCTGGCCTTTTCTCCCTTGATTGTGTGTGTGTATGTGTGCATGTGTGTGTGTGTGTGTGTGCGTGTGTGTGTGTGTACGCACGTGCACCGGGCCATCCACTCCCCTCCTCCTCCTTGCAAGATTCCTCTGGTGAGTTCACTGTCACTTCAGCCCTGTTCTCTCAGGCCTCTCTCTGTCTCCTTCCCTGATGCTTCTTGAAGCAGCCCCCCGTCATGGATGGCCTGTTTGTTCTGTTATCAGAGTCCTACCCCACATACACCTTCTCCTCACAGAATTCATCCACAGTGGAATTTTGACTCTCTGTGCAGGTAGCAGTAGAGACCTGAGCCAGGCTAACAAGATTCTTGGCTCCACCTGCCATTTACAGATTGAGGGCAGGGCATCTCCCTCTGGAGTGCCCAGGTTACTTATTCACTCCTTCATGGAACAAACATGTGGTGAGCCTCCATTATGTGCTAAGATCAACAAAGATTACAGAGACACAGCCCCTCTATTCAAGGAGGTTCTGGATTACTGGATAACTATTTTTACCTATTGAATAAATGATTAAATGCTGTTCTCTGGGGGAACAGTCAATGCTTTATCCTTCCTGCCTCCTTTCTACCTCCAGACTAATCCCTCTCCCCAAGCCCCTGCTCCGGGCAGTTTCACCTTGTGGCTGCAGTGCTTGATTCTCTCTGCACCCGAGTTCTGTCCCACCCCAGCCCGGGGACCGGGAAGCATGACACAGGGCTCTCACCACAGGCTTTCCCAGCTGAGTCCAGCAACACACTCTGCACAGTGGCACTGGTCAGGACGGCGCCCCCGGCCCGCTGGATCACAGGGATGGTGTGGAAAGCGATTTCACTGGCACCCCCTCGGGGATAAAAGGCCCCTCCTATGTAGTGGCGAACCACCAGAGCATGCATGGAAAAGGCACTGTGGCTGGGGGTCACACCTACAGAAGGAAGGAAGGGGTGATGAGGCAAGAGCAGGCGGCAGCGCCGTTTAGAAAGGAACACAGCTGCCTGTCAAAAAGCGCGCAGCCTGAGTCTACCCATCCCAGGAACCAAATGATCCCCAGGGCTAAGGGCAGCCAGGGGGCCAGTTTCCATCCAAACACAGGGCACCTGACAGATTCTGGGGCCAGGGGGAATGTCCTCCCTGCAAAGCGCCATGCTGCCAAGGCGAGGGAGGACACCGTTGGTTGAAAAGGAAAGCCATCCAGGGCGCGGATGAAGGGAGTTTTTACCAGGGAGTCCGGCAGGTAGTTGGCCAGACTTCTCATCCAGAAGCTCCAGAGGACCTTGGGTATATACTGCTCCATCTCAGTCAAGTAGGCTCAGGAAGAAAGGCTGAGAGCCAAGAGAGCAGCATCTCCTCCTCCAGGAGCCGCCCAGGACCCAAGGCCGGTACCCACCGTAAGCGGGGAAGATGTAACTCAGCACCACCCGGAGCTCCGGCGAGGCTGGCAGCTGCCGCAGGACGTCGGCCAGGCTCTGGGTGGACGCGCGAAGGAATGGAAGGAAACGGGTGAGCAGCCCACACTTGCTGAGGAGCTGAGCTATGCCCAACGGGAGCATCTTCAACAAGATGGCGTGGGTGGCTCCACGGGACACCACCTGAGGGAACAAATGAGCCGTGAGAACAGGTCCCACCTCCAGAATGGCTGTAACCGAATCACCATTCCGGTAGCCTGCACCAGCCCAGCGCCAGGACCCAGCACCACTTAGCCCTGGCTGAACTAGGATTTTTAAAAATCTGTCCTCTGTGAATTGTCCCCATTCCACATTCAGATAAGTCCTTTTCTGCTTTTCAGTTTCCTGCCCAAATTCCTTTTGAAAAATCCCATCTGATCTCCGAGAAAGTAAAAAAGGGTGTGATCTCGGGGGACTGGGTGGCGCAGTCGTTAAGCGTCTGCCTTCGGCTCGGGTCATGATCCCAGGGTCCTGAGATCAAGCCCCATATCGGGCTCCCTGCTCGGCGGGAGGCCTGCTTCTCCCTCTCCCTTTGCTGCTCGCCCTGCTTGTGTTCCCTCTCTTGCTGTGTCTCTGTCAAACAAATCCTAAAAAAAATTAAAAAATAAAAAATAAATTAAAAAAGGGTGTGATCTGACCACAGAGGTAGAAGCAGCCTTGTCAAAAAGGAGAACAGGGTGCCCCCCAGAGGCCAGAGTGAGTGGCAGCCGCAGAGTCCAGGCTCCAGAGACAGGGCCCAGCTGGGCACCGAGGCCAACTAAGGATAGGGGCTGAGTTCAGGGCAGACTTGACTGTTCCTCCCTTCCTGCCTCGCCCACCAGTCACTCCACTAATGAAGAAGGGCAGCCTTGTCAGGAATAAACGGGGCCCTCAGCATGTCCATGTTACCTTAACCAGCTTCACATATTTGTCAATGGCAGCTTCTTCCTGGGGAAACTTCTCCTTGAGGCCCTGAATATAAGCTTTCTCCCCACTGTACATGGGGAACTCCTTTCGGCCATTGGGCCCTTCTAGTACCACGATGTCAAAGGGAGAGGACAAGGCAGCCCACTCCAGCTGCCCCTCCGTGATCTGGTCCAAGACAAAACGGAAAATGTTGTCCTCTTGCATGGACCCAACATAATGGATTCCTATTGGGAGACAGAAAAACAAGGTGTCATAGGGATGAGGGGACTGACCCCCTGGAAAGGTGGATAAGGAAGCAAGGTGAAAGAGGTAGTCCTGCCTGGCTGAGTCCATGTCCAGAGGGTGCTACCCACCCTTTCGGGGGGGGGGGGGAGTTGCAACAGAAGCCACCAAATCTCTGCCAGTTCAGCACCCAGTGGTTATGGATGTCAGGCAAAGAAAGTGATGCCTCTGAAACAACAGAAATATCCAGGATCCTCCCACAGTGGCTGCCCCCAGCCTCGTGAAGAGAGAGCCATGCTCCCAACCCCTTGCCACAGAAACCTTACCTGTGTCAAATTCAACGCCTTTCTGTCCGAAGGTATGACAGCAGCCTCCTGCTTTGCTATGCTGCTCCAGCACCAGAACTCGCTTGCCAGCTTTGGCCAGAATTGCAGCAGCAGCCAGGCCCCCAAAGCCACTGCCAATCACCACTGCGTCCAGCTTCTCTGGCACCTGGCTGGCTGCAAAAGCTACAGTGGAGGGAAGAGATGGAAGGTGAGCTTCTCAGGCAGGGGCAGCGAGAAAGCAAAGAGGTGGAAACCAAGGAAGACTTTGCTAGCTTATACAATGCAAGGAAACTCTGGAGAGTTGGGCATGGAGCCACTGACTGAAATCACTCCACCCACTCACCTGGGACAGTCTCGGGACCAGCCAGGCGGATTAAAGACAGCGATTTGGTTTGAGATGAATTGATGTAATCAAAACCAATATGTCCCTGGGGATTTTCCCTACTATCAAAGAAAGTAGGAATCAGTAAACCACGACACAAAAGCAGAAAGCTGACGGTAACACAGGCTGAGAAACTGAAGCGCAGGTAGAGAGCTAGGAAAGAAAGAAACGAGGAGGGGGGGGCAGAGGAGCATGTTGGGGGCAGGCTGCTGGCTCATGGAACTGGCTGTTCACAAGTTTGGAATGGGTCCTTTGGAAAATACAGGGTCTGCAGGCACCAGTGGAGCAGCCTGGTCCCATGATGGTTCTTCGAGATCCTGAAGCAGAGGCTTGAGCAGGACAGAGCTGAGAAATCGCAGCACCATCCCTTCCTATCCCAGGAAGTCTAGAGGCAGAACTAAGGGGCCAGCACCTAAACAAGATGAACCCAGACAGCGCGTTTCCAACCCCAGATCTGTTTTTAAAGATCACTCCTGAAGAACTGAGATTTGGAATTTTTCAAGCTGCACAAGAACTTGGAAAACTTTTCAAACATTTTTAGAGAAACCTATAGTGAAAAACACATTTTATATCACAACCCAAAAGAGTCCACCTATGTCACTAGATGTGTCACACAGAATTCTAAAATTTATAAGTAGGAGGGACCTTGGAGATCAAAGAGGAGATCTCTTTTTTTTAAAGCAGCAGAACTCTTTCTTTAAACCTTTTGAGGAACCCCAAAATATGTCCTAAAGATGAGAGTGGAGATACTCTGGTTGACCAAGAAGCAGCTCTGAGCCTGAGGCATCCTGCTGAGATTCTCCCAAAGTTTTAGAACCAGGGTTCAACCATATGATTTGGGAGGAGGCATAACCAGTCAAATCACTTGTTGGGCAAAATACCATTTCCCACACAGGTTGGAAGAAATGTGCAGCTCCTCCATGCCCCTGAACCATGGGGGAGGATTAGTGAAAAAGTTAAGGTCCAATAAACCAAATGGGGGGAAGGTCTCTTGCCTATCCTGCAGGTCGTGGACCTGTTCTTGGCTATACCATGACCTTGGGATGCCGAGGACGGGACCGCGCCCATGGGGCCACTATGGCCCCGGGCCTGCCAGAGCGTAGGCTCTCACCGGTAGCAGACAGTAAGGCAGGGCGCCTCCCCGTGCAAGGAAGCCCTCCCAACACTTTACATATGGGGAAACTGAGGCCCAGGTAGACAGCGGCTCGACCTGCCGGAATGGGAATGCAAGCCACCCAAATGCAGCCTTGCAGCCTAGGGTCCCTTCCCGCTGACCTCGCTTGAGAACCTTCTTTCTGGCCTCCTTGTCGGTCACCAGCGGCGCAGGGGGACGCCTGACGTCCTCGGAGAAGGGGTTCGGGGAGCCGCCTGCGGACAGCCGCAGGTGCCCTTTGCAGAGGACCGCCAGCAGCAGCAGCAGGGCCAGCAGCAGCAGCGAAAGCCACATGGCGCTGGCGGGGTCCGAGGACGTGGTCCGCTGCCACCGCGCCCAGCTTCTGCGGCTGGGACTCCGCTGAGCCTCTGTGCCCTTCCGGGCAGGAGGGGTTGGGTGAGAGGCGGAGGCAGCCTCGACCACTGATGAGCCAGAACCCTCCCGGCCAGGAGCCAGGAGTGCGCGCAGACTGGCCCTCCCGGCGTCTTCCACGGCTCTCGCCAGTGCCAAGCGTCCCTGGCGGCCGGGAGGGGGGGCGCTCTGGGCGGAGAGGCTGCGCGGGGACGCGGTGCGCACGCGCGGGGAGGCGCGGCCGGCGGCCTGACCCGACGCCACGACTCGGGAGTTGTGGGGCCGCGGCCGGGAACCCCCGGCTCTGTGGAGCAGGCGTGGGTGGAGATGGTCGCCCCGGGCCGAGACGAGGCCGGGAGCTGCAAGGCTGAGAGAGAATCCCGCCCGGGACCCAGGAGGCCTGGGTTCTGGTCTGCGCTCTGCCGTGGGCTCGCCCAATGACCCGAGGCAAGTTGCTTACCTGTTTTCCGCACCAACTGGTGAGGAGGTTTCCGCCGGAACCCACACAGCCCCAGGCTGGCGGGGTACCTTGATGGAGTGAGATCCCTGCTGAGATCCGCGCGTCCCAGCCGGCGAGCACCCGGCCCTGTGCCCCCCCCCCCCCCCCCCCCCCCCCCCCCCCCCCCCC
>NW_024426774.1:38635378-38712897 GCF_017311325.1 Ursus maritimus | reverse complement strand
CCCCCCCCCCCCCCCCCGGCCACTCGCTTTGCGGCGCCCGCCTGGGATGGCGTTGCCTGCCGCGGGGGCCTGGCGGCGCCCCCGAGCCTCTGCCTGAGTCCCCATGGCACCTGCCCTCCGCGGGGGCAGTGAGGGGTCGGGGAGCCGCCCAGCGACAAGTCTGATGAAAGGATCAGAGAAGGACTGTCAGACCTATGTGGGCATTTGTATTTCAAGTATGGGCCCAGTGTCTGGATTAAATACCTATTCAGAGAGTTGAAGCTCCAGCAAGAAGTTTGAAAATCATACCCCTTGATGTAACTCCTTGCCTAAATTGGGTGTACCATACTTAATTTTAAAAGCACCCATCCTTATGGGAAGGCCTTTTCTTAGGGCCCAACTATAAGGAACTTGCCTAATGGTGGGAGTGACTTCATAACTTCCATTACTGGCTTATTTGATGGAGTTTTTGCTCTTTTCTTTCTCTGCTATAGGTAACTGTATCTGTAACTGTCCCTGTTGAGTCCCCAGAGCTCCAGCCGGAACTGAGGCACTAGCAGGTGTGTAAAGCTGGGCATGCTTCTGTGCTGCCTGATGCGTTTCACACACAGAAACAGGAGAGGCTTCCTGAGACCACTCCTACCATCCCTGCCTGTCACCTTCCCAAGGTTGGCTGTGTGGTGTTTTGTTATATGGTGCCATGGAGGTCAAGGAGGAGGGAAAGGAAAGGGAACCAGATGCTGAGGCTCCAGAGGACACAGTGAGGGAGAGCTAGTTCCTGAGGTACCATGACCAAGGAGCACTGTCCTCCCCACTGAATTACAGGAACCCAAATGTCCAGCCCAAGAGCCGGGAAGTATTCCCATTCTGGGGGCTAGGAATCAGTGCATCATGACAAAGATTCCAGTTTGTTATTGGCAGCCAGTTCTTAGGGAGTCCAGATCATGTTCCCACAGTGGGGGCCTGACCTCAAAGAGGGGCCCTTGCCTCCCTCCTTCCTGAGTTATCCAGGTCTGTGAAATATGACCATCAGTTGTGTGGGGGCCATCTGCCGACTTACGATCCAGACTGTTGTTGTAACAGGCATCCCTGTTGTACAGTTCCTCCATGATAAGTTACGGGTCTGTCCAGCCCTCTTCCCAAGGTGGGCTCGTGAGATGACTGTCTTAGAGTTAGCCAAACTGGCTCAGCAGCTGTGACATGTGCAATACTGGTGTTCACCGGGGAAGGCTAGGCAATGCGCTGCATTTTGATTTTCTGTCGTGGGAACCGGGCCTAGTGTTATAAGCCCCCAGACCCAACCTGTGTCTGAGACCTAAGCAAAGCCTGAGCACTTCAGCTAAAACCACCCACCAGGATGTCATGCAGTAGCTTCATCCCTTTGATAAGATGCCCGCAGATCCCAGTGACTTCATCGTGGGAACCAGACCTCGCCACTTAACAGTGGTGCTGCTGCCTTCCGGACACTGAGTCCAACCCTCAGACTCTATAGCACCCCTTCTTTCTGTCCAGTGGCATGGAAAGTACGAGTTAGGCATTTGACTAAAGCAGCTGATGTAGTCAGAATAATTTTACAGCTGCTTAAAGATTTTTATTTATTTTTAAGATTTATGGATTTCTTTTGAGAGAGAGAGAGAGCGCACACAAGCGGGGGGAGGGGCAGAGGGAGGGAGAGAAGCAGACTCCCCGCTAAACATGGAGCCCGACTCGGCTGGGCACTCGATCTCACGAACCTGAGATCATGACCTGAGCGGGTTACTCAACCTCCTGAGCCACCCAGGTGCCCCTGCTGAAAGGTTTTTAAAGTCAGTTTTCCTTAACAGAGGCTTAACTGAATGATGAAACTAGGGGTTTTTTTGTAATGTTTTTTCTACAGACTGGGACTTCAGAGACTTCAGGGACTTCTTTCGGTCCTCACGGAAACCTCCTAGCCTTGGTGATGGCACACGGGGACTGTTTACTTACTCTTAGTCTGAATGACTGCTGGGAGGGAAGGCAGACGTAGAGCAGCCGGATCTCTGGCTCTCCCCACGCTTCTACTCTCAGACTTGATTGAACTCCTGTCTGAGCCCGAGGACGAAGCTCACTTGAACAAATGACTTTGAGTCATGAATGAAAACTCTTGCTCTTTCCATAACGAGAAAGAATTAAGAGACGGACAGGTAAGCAAGCACTTCTATTTGAGAAAGAAGGTGTTTGTTTGGGATATATTGTTATTAGTAATAACACAAGATAGATCAAGAGAATGTAGAACTTTAGAAATGTTTTGGGAAAACCCTCATTATAATGCTCTTTGTAGGAGAAGCTTCTATTCATACACCTCTGAGTCAATTGCCTTTGCTCGCAGCTTTTCTTTTTTTTTCCTTTATTTTTTTATTTTTAAAGATTTTATTTATTTATTTGACAGAGGGAGACAGTGAGAGAGGGAGTATAAGCAAGGGGAGTGTGAGAGGGAGAAGCAGGCTTCCCGCTGAGCCGGGAGCCTGATGCGGGGCTCGATCCCAGGATGCTGGGATCATGACTTGAGCTGAAGGCAGACGCTTAACGGCTGAGCCACCCAGGCGCCCCTCTTTTTTTTTTTTTTTTAAGATTTTATTTATTTATTTGAGAGCGAGAGCACGCGCGAGCGCATGAGCGCACACACAGGATGGGGGAGGGGCAGAGGGAGAGAGAGATGGAGAAGCAGACTCCCAGGACCCCAAGTCATGACCGAAGCCAGAGGCAGCTGCTTAATCGATTGAGCCACACAGGCACCCCCCCCTTTTTTTAAGTTTATTCATTTAAGTAATCTCTACACCCAATGTGGGGCTCAAACTCACAACCCCGAGATCAAGAGTCACATGTTCTTCTGACAGAGCTGGCCAGGTGCTGCACTGGTAGCTTATTTTCTGAGTGGGTCATGGGATTTTGTTTTGGATTTGCTTGGGTGAGAGGAGAATGTCAATGAGGAATCCCTAAAGATATTTGTAATTTATCAGTTTGGCCTGTTTACCTTACTGACCCTTGTCAAACACATGCTTTGGCTCAATTAGCCTCAGGACTCTGGGTCCAGTGTGATGTGTCTTTGTGTGAGCCCGGCAGCTAACCCTGCCTTCCTTACCCTTCTCCCTACGTGGTCCAAAAGTGATCTTAATGGAGTTTGTGGGACAAAGCCTTTGCTTTGCGAGTCCAGGGAGGTTTTCTTCACTGTACTAAGACAGGTGAACTGTTCTTCCAGAGAGAAGTCTTCGGCCACTGGAGGGGACTGAATTGGAGAGGGAAAGGAAGGATGGAATGAATCCTGAGGGCACAGACCCCTGCAGGGAGTTGTTCAGCATAGTGAATCATCAGAATTTTTGAGAACATATTTTGTGCCTCATACTGTGCTAATTGGGTGTCAGAAATAGAAAAGAAGTGATAAAAAAAAGATTCTTCCACTCAAAGCCGCAGGGTCTGATTTAAAGACAGGCTGCGTTGGGGGAAGTGAAAACTCCAGGGCCATTTTGATTGATGGTGCAGTTTCAGCACACTCACAAAAGAGAAGTGGAGTCACAAGACTTATTACTTAAAGATCCCAGAAATGTGGCAGGGGTGAGTGTGTGGAGGGGGCAGTGAGCCAAGGTAGGGGCAGTCCTCAGTCCCAGATCACGAGCAAGCACAAGATAGGGAGCAGAGTAGCAAGCACCCCTTTTATTTACAAGGGGGAGGTCACTAGCTTTTCTCAGACTCAACTCTAAGTGATTATTTTAAAAGGTGTCCCGGGGAAAGCAAGGCAGGAACTCATAGCAGGAATCCTAAGCTCAGGTGCTTATCTGAATGTCCACGTTCTGGCTCTGAACAGGGTTGTCGTACTCTAAAACCTAGGAAGCAACTCCGAATAGCTGTTTTCTCATCACGTGGGCCTCTTGCAGAGAGACTTGTGCTCCCCGCAGAAGGGTTGGCTGTAGGCCTGAGAGAAGGGGAGAGACCCTTGCAGCCCCAGTGGGGAAAGCAGGCCACCTTGGGGAGGCGGAAGGGGTGGCAGTAGGGGCGTCTTCTGGAGGAAAACCACATGACCCAAGGGATGAAGGTGAGAGGAGCTGCAGCAAGTGTGTTCACTGGACTGAAGTGGGAAATAGTCGTGAGGAGGCATCACGAGGCCAGCGATGGAGGGCTTTGCTCGGCTGTGCTGTGTTCAGGCATCCATTCTTGTGTCCTGGTCATAAAGAAATCAAAGCTCTGGGGTGCCTGGGTAGCGCAGTCATTAAGCATCTGCCTTCGGCTCAGGGCGTGATCCCGGCGTTCCGGGATCGAGTCCCACATCGGGCTCCTCCGCTGGGAGCCTGCTTCTTCCTCTCCCACTCCCCTGCTGTGTTCCCTCATTCGCTGGCTGTCTCTCTGTCACATAAATAAATAAAATCTTAAAAAAAAGAAATCAAAGCTCTGTTTAAGGAGTAGTAGTTGGCAGAAATGTGTGGGAGGGATTAGAATAACAGGATAACCTGGGATTCTGGGGCCTTGATGTAGCCCTGATTTTTTAATTTATTTTCTTTTAATTAGTTTTTTTCTCTTATATATTTTATTTTATTTTTAAAGATTTATTTGTCAGATAGAGAGCAAGAAAGTGAGAACACAGCCAGGGGGAAGGGGCAGAGGGAGAAGCAGGCTCCCCGCTGAGCAGGGAGCTCGATGCGGGACTCGATCCCAGGACCCCGGGATCATGACCTGAACCTAAGGCCCACACTTAACCCACTGAGCCACCCAGGTGCCCCTTCTCTTATTTATTTTAGAGAAAATAATACATTCACATGGTTCAGAACCCAAAAAGTAGGGGACATGTACCTAGAGTGAAAAAACCGCCTTCTCCTCTTGTCGCCCAGCCACCCAGTTTTCTTCTGGAGGCAAAATCACTGCTTCCTTGGGTATGAGTCTGAAAATAGTCTTGGCGGAGACGGGCAAATATGTTTGTGTGTTTTCTAAAAATGTAAATGGTAACATAGTGTATAAACTCTGCCCTTTGCTTTTTCCACTTAATGCATCATGTGGGTTGTTCCAAATTGTCCATAAAACACTTTCTTATTCTTCTTTATGGCTAGATTGGAGCTCATGGAGTTAATATGCTTTTATTTGTGGAATTAGTCCATTAGTGGGCATTCGGGGTTTTTCTAGCCTTTTGCTATGACAAACATTGCTACCACGAATGATGCTGTAAGATGTCCTTTTGCACACGGGTGAGTATATCTGTTGGCTAAATGCCTGGACGGCAGTTGCAGGCCAAAGTGGACAAAGCCTGTACGATTTTGTCAGGTATTGTAAGCTGTAGAGGTGGGAACAATCTGCCCTTCCGTGTGTTACAGCACTTGGCTTTCTAGCAACACAGCGTGTTATCACACTTTTGAAATTTGCTCCTATGATACGTGACAAATATTGTCTCAGACTAGTTTTATTTAACATGTCTCTCATTAGGAGTAGGGTTGGGCGTTTTTGGTTTGTTTCAGAGCAGTGCGTGTTTCCTTTTCTGTAAGCTGTCCATATCCACACCCAGTTTTCTGCTGGGTTGGGTTTCTTTTCCTGACTGACTTGTAGGATATTTTTTTAACCTATTAGGAAAATTAGTCCTGTATTGATAATCTGAGTTGCAAAAGTTAGTCAAGTGGTTTTGTTTGGTTTGCTTTTTTTTTAAGTTGGTCAAGTGGTTTTTTAAAGCTCTCATGGGCAAAGGTTTAGCTGAACAGAAAGGCCAAAAGTGAGGAAACTGCCTCCCTAAACTTTACTTTCTCAGAGTTCTGAAACCTTTCACAGAGCCAAGAAATCTGAGATAACATTAACTAAGCTTTTTGCAGTTTCTCTTAAGACGAGATTAAGCAGAAGTTTTCCCTTACAGTATTCCTTACGGTTAAGTTCTAGGGAGTTCATCCATCTTTGTGTGTGTGGTATTGGGAAAAGGGGTGACATTTAAGCTGTCAGCTCTGGAGGGCTGATATGTGCCCAAGAAGCTGACCCTGCTTTGTCTTGCAGGTTGAAAGTGTGTGTGCTACGTATCCTTCACCATATGACAAGGACACCGGTGCTCTTCGGGCTCTCAGAGGAATTCCTGTACGTGTCACCCGCACCCCAGTACCTCCCGCCCATACAAGCTTTTGTTGCGTGCTGCTCTGTGGGGCCAGGCACGGGGGACTTAGGACAGCAGAGACCCTGCCTCCAGGAGACTCTTGGGGGCAGAGTTGTGGGGCACGAACTTGCAAAACAGCCTCTAGCTAGGAAGATAATTGCTGCAGCGAAGCAGGGTATGAAGTGCAGTGGGAATACCAGGGGCACACCCCAGTCTCAACCGAGTTGTGTGCACTTTTGTTTCTTCTTCAAGGAGAGCATATGCTTGTCCCCACGTCACCCAACTTGTACATCAGAGTTGGAGTTTTCCATGTTCGTCTCTTTAAGATTGGCTTTAATCAGCCAGCCTTCTGACGTCTCATTCTGAGGACATTCTGTACCGCGGGAGGGGCATGGGGGTGGGAGGGTGTGAACTCACCCTCACACTAAAGGTCGGCTGCACATGCAGATCTCAGAGTTGAAGAACCGTGGTGTCCTCCGGGCCCTGACAGCAGAAGCGAATGGATGGGAGCCAGCTGGTAAGGTCCCCTTCAGGGCCCTTGGAGCCTGGGTGGGACCCAAATCAGAGCTCCCCGTGGTCTACTTTTCATCATTTGAATTTCTCTCAGTACTGTCCTATAGAATTTTACAGATTTATCATTCTTCAAGGAGAATTAGAGTCAACACTGGATTAGAAGTCAAAAGACTTGAGTCATAATCTAGCGCTGCACGCGGCTTATTATGCACCTTGGGCGATCATGTCGTCTCCATGTCTGCTGTGGGGATAACAATGCCTTCTCTAGCCTCCAAGGGCTATTGTGATGATGAAACGAGACAGTGTATATGAAAAGGCTTTGAAAAAGCATCCTGTTTTATCTGCTTTACGTGATCCTTTCACATACTGTACTTAAAGCTCGTTTCACTTGCTGATTTCCGACACAGAAAGGCCCACTCAGCAGGTGAGAAACACCAGTTCTGGAGTCCCTCACCTCCAGTTTAAGTCCTGCCTCTCTCACCCCACAGCTATAGGACCTTGAGCAAGTTTCTTAACCTTCTAACCCTTACTTACTTCATCTATAAACAGAAGGTGTGTCAGAACCTGTGTGATGGGAATTGTGTAAGGATTACATGAGCCAAGGTCGAGTGTTTAGCACATGGACTATAAACCTGTGCCACATATTTTTAATCATATTAAACAATTACAGTTTTCTTCCAGATTGCTCTCAGCTCATTTAAATTGATAGGCTTATGAGGCACCTGGCTGGCTCAGTCGGTGGAACATACAACTCTTGGGTTGTGAGTTCAAGCCCCATGTTTGAAATAACTTTAAAAAAATAAAATCTTTTAAATGGGCACCTGGGTGGCTCAGTCAGTTAAGTGTCTGCCTTCGGCTCATGTTATGATCTCAGGGTCCTGGGATCAAGCCCTGCACCAGACTCCCAGCTCAGTGGGGAGTCTGCTTCTCCCTCTCCCTCTTCCCCTCCCCCCTGCTTGAGCTCTCCCCCTCCTCAAATAAAATCTTTAAAAATAAATAAATAAATGGAGTTCCTGGGTGGCGTAGTGGGTTGAGCGTTGGACTCTGGTTTCTGCTCAGGTTGTAATCTCAGGGTCGTGAGATCTGGCCCACATTGGGCTCTGTGCTCTACACAGAGTCTGCTTAAGACTGTCTTTCCCTCTCCCCTCAAATAAATAAATGTTTAAAAAAATAAAATAGGTAGATAGGTAGGTAGATAGATGGACAGGCTTACTAACTCAGTGATACTGTTTCCCAAATGGATAAGTGGAAGAGAGCCCAAATAAAGGAGGCAGTTGAAAAAGGAAGAGAGGTAGAGAACGGGGCTAACGTGAGCTGCATTCACTGTCCTGAAGATCTGTTTTTTGCCTCCATTTTTTTCTGTTGGGGGAAATTAGTATTTATATCAGGATCATCTTCAGATGAGGAGGAGTCTCCCTGGTTCCAAGAGGAAAGGAACTTTCTGTTGACTAAGCCACAGTCACAGCAGATTCCCAGGTGCTGGTGAGGTTTCTGCTCCTAGCTCACAGCCTTCCCCTGAGTCGTTTGTAGGTGAAGGGTTGAGGGCCACCTGGGTGGCTCAGTTAAGTGGCCAGCTCTGGATTTCGGCTCAGGTCATGATCTCAGGGTCATGAGATCGAGCTCCGCATCAGGCTCTGCGCTCAGCAGGGAGTCTGCTTGAGATTCCTCTGTCCCTCTCCCTCTGCTCCCTCCCCCACTCAGGCGCTCATTCTCTCTCTAATGAATGAATGAATAAATAAATAAATAAAACTCTAAAAAAGAAAAGAAGGGCGCCTGCTTGGCCCATTCAGTTAAGCATCTGATTTCAGCTCAGGTCATGATCTCAGCGTCCTGGGATCAAGTTCCGCAAGGGGCTCTGGGCTCAGCAGGGAGTCTACTTCTCTTTCTCCCTCTGCCCCTCCCCGCCACTGTGGGCTCGCTCTCTCTTTCTCTCTCAAAAAAAAAAAAAAAAAAATTGACCAAGTTGCTTGAAATGAGGACCTGCAGGGTGAAGAGTCCACGAAGCCGGGCGTCAGTGAGGGTGATGGGTGATGCAGCCCTCGTCAGCACCATAACGAGCAGTCCCTGCTGCCACTCCTCTGTTCCCTCCTTTTCATCTCCCAGGGTGCAGCATGCTGGAAGAAAGTTTTATTTTCTTCACACCCAAGGCCCAGCAGTCTGTATCCTGGTGAAGTTATCTAGCTTGGAAGCCCTCGGGCTCTGAGTCTCAGTCCACCTCAGACTGGGGCTGGCAAGATTGAATTTCCCAGAAGTGCAGACCCGTGTCACCTGCTGCCACTACCCACTGCCCTGCTGGACCCGAACCCAGGACTGTGTCAGTGACACTAGCTAACACGCACTGAACACTGACCTTTGGGTCATATACCGTCTTTCCCGCCCAGAAGCTGAAGAGTTGCGTCATCCTTCAGCAGTCCCACGAGTGATGACTCGGGGTTAAGTACCTTGCCCACGGAAGCGCAGCTGCGGAGCGAGGACAGGAAGTGCTTGCTAGCAGCTGGGCTCCAGTTCTATGGCTTACCAGCAGCTTTCTCTGCCTCAGTTTCTGTGTGTTTTGAGTTTCTGGTAGTATTGTATTGTATTTATTTTATTTTATTTTATTTTATTTTATTTTATTTTATTTTATTTTATTATTTATTTTATTTACAACTATACTTTCAGAACACTTCATTGCCCTGAGATATCCTCAGTCAAGACTGCATGGCCAAAAGGAGCTGCCCTCTCTCACTCTTACCACTGGGGCTGGAGGCTGGAAGGGTCATGATTTGGGGTCTTGGACTGAAGTGTCTCTGTTTTCTCCATGTTGTGTTGATTTCCTCGCTAGCAAATGGGAAAAGCCAGCAAGAGGACGCGCCGCCAGCAGTCTGGGTTAGAGTGACAGCTGTGGTTTGGAGAAAGGGCTATGTGGTGGCAACAGAGAACCTAACTTGCTGCTTTTTCTCTCCTGCTCCGCCCCCCCCCCCATTTCCGGTGCTTTCATTCATTCAGCAGACATTCATTGAACACCTATCCCGTGTCAGGCACCACACTAGGTTCTGGAGAACACTATCCTCATGTAGCTCCCAGTGTAGCGGGAGAGACAGCCACGACACTGAGTGACCCTGGGTGTCAGGGGCTCACTGGCTCCCTCTGCAGACTTAATGAAGTCAGGGAAGGCGCCTGGCTGAGGGTGGTGTCAGAGTTCACTGGAGGTCGAGGAGGAACAACAGCAAGGGGGGGAGGGGACCAGAAGGTGCAGATTCCTGGGGTGACTGCAGGGGGAGAGCCTTCGGAGCAAAGGCACAGAAGGTGGAGGGGCTGAGGAAGTGCAGGACTTCTGGATGCCCTAGGACACAACTACTGGTGGAAGAAAGATGCAAACTGTGAAAGTGTTTAGATGCTGTGAAGAGTTTGGGTTTTATCTGAAGAGTTATGGAGAATCCCTGGAGGGTTTCCAGCAGGGGATTGACATCAGATCTGCCTTTTTTTTTTTTTTTTAATTAGTTAATTTATTTGTCAGAGAGAGAGAGCACAAGCAGGTAGAGCGGCAGGCAGGGCCGGTAGAACAGGCAGAGGGAGAAGCAGGCTCCTTGCTGAGCAGGGAGCCCGAAGCGGGACTCAATCCCAGGACCCTGGGATCATGACCTGAGCCGAAGGCAGGCGCTTAACCGCCTGAGCCCCCCAGGTGTCCCCAGATATGCCTTTTCAAATGCTCTCTCCTCCAGCTGTGTGGAGAGGGTATCTGAGGGCAGTGGGACCCAAGGTGGGCAGGCAAGGCTGGGGCTGCAGCAGCGAGCCAGATGTCCCTAGGTCTCAGAGGGTCTCCTTTTCTCACCGTTGCAGTTGTGAGTGCCGAGGTGCTCAGAGCCCGAGAAGAATGGGAAGCTGTGGACAACATCCAGACAGAGACAGGTAACCGCAGGAGTGGCGCTGTCTCCACATGGCCCAGCTGCTAGTAAAGGCACCATCCACGTGTGGCTGATGCTTCTGTGACCCTGGGATTGGGAGACAGAATTCCTGAGAGTTCCCATTTTACCTCCCTGACATAGAATAAAATATCTTTCCAAATCCAAAGATGATGACATTCCACCTCTGGAGGAAATGGGAATGAATGCCACCTACTCAGACCTGAGAGAAGACAGGGAGGACCTTGGTCAGGGTCCTCTTGTGCAGGGTGATGAGGTTGGGCAGAGATGGAGGCAGACAGCCAGGGTGCCTGCCTAAGGGTACACAGGTGGTTCACCAGACAAGAAAGTCTCTGAGATAGGGGCTGAAGCCATCTGCTGGAAGCTTCGAGGGCTGGGTAAAAATTGTCCCACTTCCTTTTCTGACAGGTTTGGACGGAGCTATAGGAGGGTAGAGCTCGGACCTATATCTAGCTTGAGCTCTACTTGAGCTCCTGGAAAGTCATCACAGTGGACTGTGTCAGTCATCCCCAACATTGCTAACTGCTAAGTTCACTCTCTGTGGACTGTACCGGAGGAGGGAGAGGGGGTCATTCATATACAGGGTGTGAGAAAGGGCAAAGTGGAAGTGAGGAAAGGCCCCTAGACAGACCCCAGCGTGCTCCTACGTGGGTACCTACTCCAGGCAGTGACTCGCCTCGTCACAGATGAGTGGAACGGGACCGCCGGCAGGGCAGGTCTGTCCCTACTCACTGCAGAGGTCTGCCTAGCAAGCCTGTGAACGGCCCGGTCTAAGAAGGGACCTGGCCCAGCAGATAATGCCAGCCCCTTAAAAGAGGATTGGTTTTAGCTGTAGATATCTGATGTCTGCCACTGAAAGCCCGTGTTTGGCTTAGAGGTGACAAACAGAGTGCCCTCAGTCAATGTTCACTGACCGAATGACTACCGTTATAAATCTGAGAGTGTCTTCCCTTTTACCACAGGGAGCCAGGCCAGCGCGGACCAGCCTGGGCAGCTGATCTCCTTCAGCGAGGCTCTGCAGCATTTCCAGACTGTGGACCTCTCTTCCTTCAAGGTATGAAAGTAGTCTCCTTCATCCCAGGAGCCAGGTTTCTATCCCACCAGCTTAGGGCACTGGGCAAGCAAGATGGAAGCTTCCAGTTAAAGACGCTACCTCACCGAAGAAATCTTGGAGCACAGAATCAGGGGTGGCCAAGGACCCAGGCTTCATGCAGGACCCCAGTGGCCTTCTTGGGACTGTGTCCCCAGAGCTTTTGTGACCCTGCCATACACAGGTCTGTGTAGCTGCTCCCTCCTCTTCCCTCTTAGGGATGGGGAGGTCTGGAAGAAAATGCTAGATAGTTCCTTAGGGAAGCAAGGCATTTTGTCTAGAAAGCTGAGTAATTCATGGCTATTGTAGGAAGATCTTCCATTCCCTCAGGGAACCAGAAGTTATTTGGAAATTTTTAAAATATGTGGGGTTAGAAAAAGAAGAAACATTGAGGAGAATAAAAGCTAATGGGCTTTCTGGAGCATCTTGAGTGACTAAGAGTAGTTTGAGAAGATTGTGATTTCAGATCTTCAACCTAAAACCTGGTTCAAGAGAGGCCGCAAAGTCAAGAATCAGGTTGGTTTATGGGACACAGAGGGCCAGAAGCTACCAAAATCAGAATATTCTAAGACCTGCGGCAGTGGCCCTTGAGCAGTAACTCAGCATGACCTGGTTTAGGAGGTACCCTTGTGGTATAGACAGAATGCTCCGGCAACCCCTCAGGTATCCAGCTCCAAAAGTCCCCCCTAAACGCCCTCCTCGCTGGCTCTCTCACCCTGGAAGTCGAGAGGACTGCTAGGCTGTATCATTCATGCCCTTTGCAGAGAGAGACGGACGTACAAAAGGTAAAGCAGCCCTGCTGGGAAACCTGGCCTGGCTTTGTCAGACCAAAGTGGGGGTCCCCATGCCCACTGTCGCTGGTGGTCAATGCAATAGTAGCTCTGGGGAAGCCCAAAGGAGCAAATGCAGACAACGGGCTAATAATGCCTATACTTGGGGACATCTCTTTTCTTTCTTTTTTCTTTTTTTTAAGATTTTATTTGTTTATTAGAGAGCAGGATTCGGGGGGTGTTGCAGAGGAAGAGGGAGAAGCAGAATCCCCGCTGAGCAGGGAGCCGGATGTGGGGCTCGATCCCAGGACCCCCAGATCATGACCTGAGCCGAAGGCCGACACTTAACCACCTGAGCCACCCAGGCGCCCCGGGGACATCCCTTTTCTACTTGTAATAATCTCGGGAGCCCGAAGAGCCTGTCTCTGGAGATGGGGCAGGTGCTTCACAGCTCCTGCCCCTTCCCTGGCCCAGACGCCAGCCAGTTAGTTGGGGAGCTACTTCCTTCTGCAAGAACAGTCCCTGGACTGATCCTTAGAGCAGGTGAACCCAGCCCTCTGCCCATTGCCTGCAACTTCCTCCCCAGAAAAGAATCCAGCCAACTATTCGAAGGACAGGGCTCGCTGCCCTCCGGCACTGCCTCTTCGGGCCTCCGAAGCTCCACCAGGGCCTCCGAGAAGAAAGGGACTTGGTCCTGACCATTGCTCAGTGTGAGTGCACAGGCGCTGCCACGAGGCAGGGCTGCACATGTGGTCAAGCAGAGAGCACTGTTTGCCCACCTGTTGCTGAGGCGAAGCCAGAGGTCTTGCATGTACCGTGTGGGCAGGGACAGCGGGTGCTGCAGGGTGAAAATGTGGGAGGACACAGTCTCTTGAGGACAGTCCGGATCGATCTTGTCTGAACCATTCTCTGAGAAACACTAGGTCCTCCCCTGAGGGGCACGCAGTCCGACAGAGAGTGGGGGTCTGTTTTCGGGCAGGTGGCCTGGATAGCCAAGACCCAGTGCATGGCCGAGTCCTCCAGACCATCTACAGGAAGCTGACTGGCTCCAAGTTTGACTGTGCCCTCCACGGAGACCACTGGGAAGATCTGGGCTTTCAGGGTAAGAGCCAAGAATGGTTCATCTTCTTTTCCTTGGCCCTTGAATCCAGGACTAGAGTGAGAGCCCAGATAGTCCTCTTCCTGTCACGCCAGCACCCTGAGGCCGGATATCGGGGAGGAGGGTGCAGGAAATGCAGAGGCCCTGAGGTGAGCATGCTCACTGTGCTTGAGAAATAGCAAGGAGTGTGGCTGAAGGGGAAAGGTCTCTTGTGGCCTAACAAGCCATTGCCAGACATTTACTCTAAGAGAGAGGGAAAGCATCAGAGTGATAGGATTTGGACTCTGGGTTTTTCTTTTTCCTCTTTCCTTTTAACTCGGATGAAAATTTTGCTTTATACTATTTTGTTTTTTGAGTGAAGCAAAATGATTTCAGCTGTTTTTGGATTATGCTACTCTTTTTTCCAAATCATATCAAGTTACATTTATATGGAATAGGAAAATGCCGTCATTTAAAAAGGAAATTTTATGTACCCATAATTAATTGGTCCCTTGGTATTGACAACATGTTTAAGTCCCTTTATCCTCCCTCATCTATAATATAATTGTCTCATTTTCCTCCATGTGCAATGAGAATCATGTCAGTGTTACGATTTTTGTTTCAACCATCAAACAATTTAGAAAACTCAAGAGGAGGAGCAAAGTCTCCTGTATTTACCCATATGCTTACTCTTTCCACTGCTCTGTTTTCCTTTTTTGATATTCCAAGATTTCTTCTTTTATCATTTCCTTTCATTTTCAAGAACTTCCTTTAACCATTTTCTAAAGTAGGTCTGCCGGTGTTACATTCTCTTAGTTTCCCTTCATATGAGAAAGTCTTGATTTCCCCTTCACTCCTCAAGGATCGTTTCTCTGGACAGAGAATTCCAGGTTGACAGCTCTTTTCTTGCAGCACTTGCAAACTGTGCTACTTGCTTCTGGCCTCCATGAGAAAGCTACTGTCACTTGCGTTCTTTCTCCCTGAGAGGTAAGGAGTTGTTTCTCCCTCTCTGCTTTCAAGATCTTTTATAGTTAGGAGGAGTTGGAGTGTGTTGTGTCTTAGTGTGGATTTCTTTGGGTTTACCCTGTTGGGTTTGCTCAGCTTCCTGAATCTGTAGGTTTATGTCTTTTGCCAAATATGGTCCATTTTCAGCCATTATTACTTCAAGTACCTTTTTTCCTTAATTCCAGTGTAGCTCACATGCAATGTTATATTAGTTTCAGACGAATAATATAGTGATTCAGTAATTCCATACCTCACCTAGTGCTCATGAAGATAAGTGTACTCTTAGCCCTTCACCTATTCACCCGTGCCCCACCCGCCTCTGCTCTGATAGCCATCTGTTCTCTATAGTTAAGAATCAGTTTTTTTGTTTGTCTCTTTTTTTTTCTTTGTTCATTTGTTTTGTTCCTTAAATTCCACATAAGTGAATACTTCAAGTACTTTTCTCAACCCCATATTTTCTCTTCTTTGGGACTCTGATGACACAGATGCTAGATCTTCTGTGCCGTTCCACAGGTGAGAGGCTATGTTCATTTCTTTGGATCTCTGTTCTGTAACTCAGAGCTCCAAGGCTCTGCTCATTTTGTTTTGTTTGTTTTTTCTCTCTCTGATGTTCAACAGATTAGATAATTTCTGTTGTTCCATCTTCAGTTTCACCGATTCTTTCCTCTGTTGTGTCTATTCTGCTGTTGAGCCCATCCAGTGAGTTTTTAATTTTAGTTATATTTTTCGGTTGTAAGTTTTTTATTTGGTTGTTTATACCTGACTATTCTTTACTGAGACTTTCTATTTTTTCATTTTTTTCAAACTGTGTAATGGTTTATCAAAGGCATTTTTATGACAACTGCTGTAGTAGTTTTCTATTGTTGCTGCAACAAACTACCACAGATTTAGTGGCTTGAAACACCACAAACTTACTAAAGTTAATTTATTTATTCAAGTCATCCCTACACCCAACATGGGGCTCAAGCTCACAACCCCGTGATCAAGAGTCGCATGCTCTTCCGACGGAGCCAGCCAGGTGCCCCACAACACAAACTTATTATCTTATAGCTCCGTAGCTCGGGAGTCCGCACAGGTCTCACTGGGGTAAGATCAGTGTGGCAGCAGGGCTGCATTCCTTTTTTGGAGACTCCAGGAAAGACTCCATTTCCTGACCTTTTCCACCTTCTAGAGGCCACCTCCACTTCTCCTCCTTCAGAGCCAGGAACATTGCATCCTCCTGAGCCTGGTTCTGTCTTCCCTTTCTCTGATTCTGTGCTGCTATCTCCTTCTCTCACTTTTAAGGGCTCTTCTGATTACCTTGGGCCCACCCAGAGAATGCAGGATAATCTCCCTATCTGCCAATTGGCAACCTTAATTCTGTCTCTGATCTTACTTTCCCCTTGCCATGCAAGAGAATATACTCCTGGGTTCTAGGGATTCAGACAAGTACATCTTTGGAGGGGCCATTATTCTGCTCATAACTGCGGCTTTAAAAACCTTGTCAGATAATTCCAACATCTGTGTTATCTCAGTGTTCCTATCTATTAAGTATCTTTTCTCATTCAAATTAAGATTTTCCTAGTTCTTGATGTAACAAATGATTTTTTTATTGTATCCTGGACATTTGGGGTACTGTGTAATGACACCCTGGATCTGCTGTAAATCTTTTATTTTAGCAGGCTTTCTCTGATGCCAAGCCAGTGGGGGAAGGAGGGTGTCACCTCATTACTCCTGGGCAGGAGTAGAAATTTATGTACCCCATTTGGCCTCCGCTGGTTCCACTGGCTAAGAGGGGCACAGGAGCCTCATTACATGACTCATTACAGGAGTAGACTCCACATCACATGGAGACTCCACTGACATCACAAGGGTGGGGGCTCAGTCCCAGCTCCCCAGTTTGCTGATACTACCTTGGCAAAGCTAAGGGGCACCTTGTTACAGTCAGGCAGGGGTGGAAGTCCAGGCTCCCCACTTGGCCTGACAAAGGTAGCCAAGCCCTTGGAGCTCATGGGAGGAGGGACTTCATTTGGGATTGCTCACCATCACCCTTCAGTTCCTCATCTCGGTTACAGGAGCGAATCCAGCCACAGACCTGAGAGGAGCAGGCTTCCTTGCCCTCCTACACCTGCTGTACCTGGTGATGGACTCAAAGACTTTGCTGATGGCCCAGGAGATTTTCCGCCTGTCTCGTCACCATATCCAGGTGGGGCTTTGCTGGGAAGCCAGAGGAGAGGGCTGTGGAGCCATCGTGGGTGCAGGGTGGTCCTGAGCAACCAGGAGGGCCTCACGTGGGCTGTTTCTAGTTGCTCAGGGCTCTCAGGACAACTGAGGCAAACCAGGACCAGGCTTCCCCCATTAGCCTGACCTGCACTCGAATCTGAGCTCCACCACTCGTTAGCGTGTATCTCAAGCAAGTGCCTCAACTCCACAGAGCCTTGGTTTTTTCATCTGTAGAATGGAAATCATGGACACTTCAGCTGGACAATTAGGAAAATTAAATGAGATGTGTACAAAGGCACTAGGCATAGCTGTGATGTTAATGTGTCAACTCACTGTCCTCCCTGAGGACATCCCTTGAACAGCACCAGGAGGAGAGTTAGCCTGTATGTGCCCCAGAGGAGGAGATCTGTCTATGAGGGTCAAGGGACACATGGTCTTACTGACAGGCCAGAAGTGGCTCCTGTAGCCTTCGGGCTGTCCAAGCCTTCTCCGGGGTTGGGTTTAATGGTTTTCCTAGGTGGTAAAAGGTGGCAGTCACCCCATTTTAGAAAACAAATTGGACCCGTTTCCTGCCATTCACCTCTGCCACTTGCATGGGACCTGGAATTCATCCACTAAACAAATTTCTCTTCAACATCCCCTCTGCTAGATATCGTGCTTAGTGCTTGGGATACATCAGTGAACAAAGATCCTTCTAGCAAAGAAGACTAGGCAGTGAACCTAACACATAAATAAATAATAGAGTATGTTCAAAGGTGATAAGTGCTAAGGAGAAAAAACAAGTAGGGTAAGATTAGGAGAATGTGGGGAGTATTTTATGGGGTGCTCAGGGTAGCTCTCACAAGAGGGTGGGAGGTAAACCAGACCTCGAAGGAGTTCAAGATGTTGGCCCCATTGGCATCTGGGGGAGAGCATTCCACGCAGAGGGAGCAGCTAGAGCAAAGGTCCTGAGGAAGGCATGTGTCCAGCACGTAAAGGGGTAGCAGGGAACCAGCTGGAACAGGAGCCCAGGAAAGCAGTCAGAAGGGAGGTCCTACGGCTCACAGGGACCAGATGGCAGAGGGCCTGGTAGGCTGTGATAAGGACTTCTAATTTTATTCTGAATGAAGTGAGGGGTGTCGCAGCCTATAGCATGTGAGCCAGTCTAACGTTTTTAATGTATTCTGTCAGCTGCTAGGTTGAGAACAGTCTGTAGTGAGGGCTTTTATAATTAAGTCAGAGATGGTGGTATGAAGCGGTCAGATTCTGGATGTAGAATCTTGAGCGTATGAGCTTAAGAAAGTAGAGCCAAGGGGCGCCTGGGTGGCACAGCGGTTAAGCGTCTGCCTTCGGCTCAGGGCGTGATCCCGGCGTTCCGGGATCGAGCCCCACATCAGGCTCCTCTGCTGGGAGCCTGCTTCTTCCTCTCCCACTCCCCCTGCTTGTGTTCCCTCTCTCGCTGGCTGTCTCTATCTCTGTTGAATAAATAAATAAAATCTTTAAAAAAAAAAAAAAGTAGAGCCAATTGGGGTGTCTTGCTGGCACAGTTGGAAGAGCATGAGACTTCTGATCTTGGGGTCGTGAGTTCAAACCCCACATTGGGGGTAGAGTTTACTTTAAAAAAGAAAAGAAAAAGAAAGAAAAGAAAGCAGTCAGCATATTTTTCTGATGGATTGATGATGGGTGTGAGAAAAGAGATTTTTAGTCTGAAAGTAACTGGAAAGATGAGTGGCCATCAGCTGAAATGGGAAAGAAAGAGCAAGTTTGGGGGGTTCGGTTTGCCATACAAGTTATCCATTGAGGTTGTGCATTTGGGGCAAGAACACCACAGAAGTGATGTGCCCTTCCTTCTCAGTGCCTCAGCTCCAACCTGCCTTACTCCCGGGACGGTTGGCCTGGGTGACGTCTGCCGGGTTTCTCCACTGTAGTTATTGTTTTTCCCTTTGTAATTAATAACTATGTTGGGGAAGATACTTTGAGACTGTGCAAATATTCTGTTTTTCCTCAAACTTTGTTCTAATGGTAGTTTTCTGTTTCCCTCATTTCTCTCACATTTATTAACTGGAAGAATTCCGACTCTCTGTGTTATTCTATCTATTCATTCATTCAGTTGCTTTTTATATCAGTGTGGGCTCCCGCATATTTATTTTATTCTGTGGGTTATAACCCAGTAGTATTGTCACTCATTTTGTTGCTGACATTGTTTCAGCTTTGGCCATTTTAGGACCTCCTTCGGGTCGGCAGCTGTGACCTTTCATATGCCCTGTTTGGTTTTTTTTAATAAAGATTTTATTTATTTGAGAGAGAGATAGTAAGAAAGAGCATGAGCGGGGAAGGGGGGAGAGGGAGAAGCAGGCTCTCTGCTGAGCAGGGAGCCCGATGCGGGACTCGGTCCCAGGACTCTGGGATCATGACCTGAGCTGAAGGCAGATGCTTAACTGACTGAGCCACCCAGGTGCCCCCCTCCCCCCGTTATGTCCTGTTTTGAGCACTTTTTGGCTTTCTGGACACCAGAAGATGCTCTAGGCTCATCTTGTATTTTCCCTGTATGATTCCCAGCCCCGGAATTAACCACTTCTCCAACGAGCTCTCACTCCTTTAATTGGAGAATGACATTTCGAAAGCAAGAGCTGAGGGCCAGGTATTCTGGCTGCTCCTAAGTTCTCACCCTTCTAGGCCCTCTGAGTGGACAGAGCCTGGAATATACGTCTGTGCCACGGGTTCACTCCCAGCTCTGCTAGGAGCGGCCTGCGGTGGCGAGCTCCCCTGTCCCGGGCCCTGGCAGCACCTCTCACACAACAGGAAGGTTTGTGTCAGAATACTGCCTGAGGGGCGCCTGGGTGGCACAGCGGTTAAGCGTCTGCCTTCGGCTCAGGGCGTGATCCCGGCGTTATGGGATCGAGCCCCACATCAGGCTCCTCCTCTAGGAGCCTGCTTCTTCCTCTCCCACTCCCCCTGCTTGTGTTCCCTCTCTCACTGGCTGTCTCTATCTCTGTCGAATAAATAAATAAAATCTTTAAAAAAAAAAAAAAAAGAATACTGCCTGAGGCAGAGGAGCCCAAGTAAGGGGCTGAAGGTCACACCTGCGCATTTTCATCAGCTCGGAGCGCTGGAGGTGGTCAGGCCGGAGTTGCCCAAACAGACTGTTTCAGGAACAGTGTCGTTGGCCGTGTGATGTAGTTCTCACCATGCCCGTTTCTTCTTCTGTAACGTGGGAAAATAATTCCAACCCTGTAGAATTAATCAGTGCTGGAGGTAAAGTATGTGAGGTGAGGCATTAGTCATTCAGTGAGTGTCGGTTATCAAGGTAACTTTTGATTTCCAAGAGTATTTTTACTCTTGGAAATACAGCACACACACGCGTACCCGTGCAACACAACCATTAGTAAGGTAGATGCCTTTTTAATTTTTAATTTATTAGTGTGTGTGTGTGTGTATCTTAGGTGGATCCCTTTTTTAGTCCAAAAGTTCTTGAATAATCATACAGTTCCTGCCACTGGGGCAATTTTTCATCTCTAATGTCTACTCAGTATCTCTGTATCTTTTTGGGGAAAGCAGCTATTAAATCTTAAGGCTTGGGGCGCCTGCGTGGCTCATTCAGTTAATCATCTAACTCTTGGTTTCAGCTCAGGTCGTGATCTCGGGGTCATGAGATGAGCCCTCCGTCAGGCTCTGCGCTCAGTATGGAGTCTGCTAGTCCCTCTCCCTCTGCCCCTCTCCTCACTCATGCTTTCTCACTCTCTCTAAAATAAATAAATAAAATCTTCAAAGAAAATTTAAAATAAAAATAAATAAATCTTAAGGCTTCACTTATGCCTGTCTATTCCAGGAAACACTGGAGGAGGCAAGAGCGGGACTTCATGAGTATCTGGTCCTGAGATATATCGGGTCCCCACAAGTTGAGGATGTGGGCATTTTCTGTGGTCTTCATGATGCAGGGAGGTAATTTCTGGGTGAAGTTTGAGAACTGTACCTGTTAGCTTACGCAGTGATGCAGGCTCTCACAGCAATACTGCTTCGTCCTAACAGACTCCCAGAGGTTGAGGAGTACCGCAGCAATCTGGCCCCTTATTTTATTTTATTTTATCTTATTTTATTTATTTTTTATTTTATTTTTTTAAAGACTTTATTTATTTATTTATTTATTTGAGAGAGAGAGAGAACATGAGCGTGAATGGGGGAGGGGGGGAGAGAGAGTAGCAGACTCCCCACTGAACACAAAGCCCTATATGGGGCTTGATCCCAGGACCCTGGGATTGTGACTTGAGCTGAAGTCAGACGCTTACCCAGCTGAACCCCCCCAGGCGCCCCCAGCCCTTCATTTTAACTGGAGGCCCAGAGAAAGGAAATGACTTGCCGAAGGTCCCACAGCTAATCAGTATTACCTATAGGTCATCTCTGACCTCAGTATCTCCCTTCTTGTAACCTGTAAAGGCTCTCTTATAAGAGCTTCCTGCAGAAATATGGAAGCCAGGGTAGAGGGTTATTGCCAGCTCAGAATTCCTCATTTGAATGAGGGGAGGGAGCAGGCCGTTCAGGTATCCGTGGGAGAAGCATCCCAGACAGAGGGGACAGCAGGATGAGACGAAAGACTGGGAGCTTGGTTGGCAAGGACCCAGACTGACCAGTTTGACCAGTCTGTTTCTCTGTGGGATTTACTGGGGATTTATGTGTACTCCCTGACAATATGCGTGTCTGACAATAAGATGGAAGAGCAGCTTAACCTAATAAAGTAAGAGGGCTGGCGCAGGCTTCAGAAGGCTGGACGCTAGTTCCATCTGCACTGTTATTATGGAGCTATGATTTGAGACAAGCCACTTAACCTCTGCGGGCCTTAGTTTGGCCTAAACAATTCCAAGGTCCCTTCCAGATTCGTTGTATAATTCCTTGAACTGTAAGCAATTCCAAGGTTTTAAAGTAACCCTTGACCTCAAGCCCTTATGAATCTTGAAAACACCATTTTCCAGGAGGCATGTGTGAGATCAGAGGAGCAGCTGGGGGACACAGCCCTGCCCGCAACCAGTCCTGTTGTCTCCTAAGGGGAGAACTAAAGTTCCAGGTACCCATGGTACATCCTGCTAAAGGGGAACTGGCCAAAAAATACAAGTCCTGGGGGCGGGGTGGGGGGAGGGGGTAGTATCCCAGAATCCTGGCAGGTGGGAGTGCTTAGCCCACGCCATGCTGGGGAGTGGAGCCGTTACACAGACACAGGTGCAGGGCACATCGGGCTACTTGCTGGCAGGCGAGGCAGCAGCTTATAATCGTGCTTAGTCACACACGCACTTCTGTAGCCTTCTGTGCAGTTTCCATCCATTGTTTCATTTGACCAGCATGACAGGCCGGAGAAGAGGTGGGGCAGCGATGATCCTTGTAAATGCATTTTCCAGCAAAGGAATGTGAGGGTCAGAGAGGTAAAGCTAGTAAGTGGTGAAGCTGGGCCTGGGACCCGCCTCCCGACAGCTGACCCAGCTGTGGGCTCCTTACAGCAGCAGCTGTCAGCCAGCAACCCACTTCAGAGTCCCCTGGGGGGAGGCAGATGCCCAGGCCCCTCCCCAGAACTACAGGGTTGAGTCTCCAGGGACGGGGCCATGTCAGCAGTCCCCACAAAAGATGACCCAGTCTTCCTCGATTCAGGATTCAAAGATGGTTAAGCCCGAATGTGAGGGATGAAGAGAAATGGAAGCTTAAAACGGTCCAGGTCTGGTGTCCTCTGCTGTCCCTCAGTCAGTTTCTGGGAGGTATTTCAGCTCCAGGAAACACTCTTCTGGGCCAAGGGAACTGCTGGAGAAAAGGAGACCTTTAGATCTGAATTCCAGTTTTTCACTGCTTTTTAATAAGTGGGCTTGGTAAGAATGTTCCTGAGAGTGAGTGAACACTGGGTTTAGATTATGTTAATTATGTTGCTACCATATTCTTGTTCCCATATTTATTTTTAGACTGAGAAAAGGCAAGGGGGGGCAATCTTATACAAGGATGTGGTAGATAGGCAGTACGTGGAGGCCTAAATGCGTGGCCGCCTACCTCAGCCACTCATGTCAAGGCAAAGACAACGATCGTGAGCAGTTTTCGCACCTCCTCGGGCCGGCACTGTGCTTCGTACTTTGACATGTGATCTAAATTACTTCCAGCAGTAACTCTGGGAGTGGGTCCCGGGAGTGGGTCCCGGGATAGGTAGTAGAAAATGTGAACTGTAGGCAGTAAAACCTATCTCGTAGAGTGTTTGCGATGTTAGTGACTTGACTCCTCCCAGCATGGCACGTGTGTCAGGGTCCCCAGGACCACCCCCGGTTCAATGATGTGCTGGAAGAACTCACAGGACTTGGCCTATAGTTGTACGCACGGCTATGATTTAGTTCAGCAGAAGTAAAACCAGCAGAGGGAAGGAAGGCATGGGACAAAGCCACAGGAAATCGGGCATGGGCTTTCTTCCGAGAGTCCTCTCCTGGTGGAATCGCACGGGACACGCTTAATTCCCCCAGCATCGAATTGTGCAGCACAGAAACATTGCCAGCCACGGGAGCTCACTAGAGAGAGAGTCAGTCCCCAAGGTTTTTATGGGGGGAGTCATGCAGACACCGTCTGTGTAGCACGTACCAAAGTGCCAGAATCACAGAGAAAAAGCAGATATTCAGCATAAACCATATTGTTTGTACAAACAGCTTAGGCACATGAGTCATCCTGAGGGAATGGTGGGACCCCTCCCCAAATCCAGGTGCCAACCAGGGGCCACCCTTGCAAGCAGGCCTCTCTAAGGACAGCAGTCTCAGGCCTGGTGTGTTAACTCTTTTCTGCACAGCACTCAAAGGTACTTCCTTCATGGTTTTAAGAAATGGGAAAGCTAAGTCTCATAGAGTTCCGGCGGCCTTCCTAAGGATACAAAGCCAGTAGGTGGCCAGGCCGAGATCTGGAACCCAGATGTCATGGAAGACGCAAGAAAAATCTTTGTGGAGCCAGAAGACCCTGGACAGTTCAGTGCTGTCAGATAGAACTTTCTACAATGAAGGGAATGTATCTTATCAGCACCGTTTGATACAGTAGCTACTGAGCCCATGTGGCTGTTGAGCACTTGATACGGCTAATAGGACTAAAGACCTAGGGTTTTTTTCAACTAAGGAGTTGAATTTTAAATTTTAATTGATTTTTTAAAAAAAGATTTTATTTATTTATTTATTTATTTATTTGAGAGAGAACACAAGCTGGGGCGGGGGAAAGGGGCAGAGGCAGAGGGAGAAGCAGACTCCCCACTGAGTAGGAAGCCTGATATGGGGCTCCATCCCAGGACCCTGGGATCATGAACTGAGCTGAAGGCAGATGCTTCGCCGACTGAGCCACCTAGGCGTCCCGATATTGTTTAATTTTTAATTAATTTAAACTTAAGTGGTTCTGTGTGGCTGCTTGCTGTCACAGTGGACAGCACAGCTCTGCATCATACTGTAACAGCTTTTTCTTCTCAGGGAAGCCGATGGGCTCTTGTTCTAACTAATGAGTGCACTGATCTGTGGGTCCCCCTCAGTGGGTGTCCTTGGGTATGTGCAACAGTGGAAACTAACACGTTATACTTGGAAATGCCCTGGGAAAAGCCCCTTTTCATTTTCTTAGTTTTTTGTTATTAAAGAATAGGAGGGATGGGCCCCTGGGTGGCTCAGTGGGTTTAGCGTCCGACTCTTAGTCTCAGCTCAAGTCTTGATCTCAGGGTCATGAGTTCAAGCCCTGCATTGGGCTCCACACTGGACATGGAGTCTACAGGGAAGGGAAGGGAAGGGAAGGGAAGGAAAAGAAAGAAAGAAAGAAAGAGAAAGAAAGAAAGAAAGAAAGAAAGAAAGAAAGAAAGAAAGAAAGAAAGAAAAGGAGCTTGCCCCTCCAAAAATAAAGCATTAAAGTGGATCCTGCAGCGGATTCTGAGGCCTCTCCTGGGGCAGCAGCCCCACTGAACCCCCTGCTGCTCCGTCTTTGACCCACAAAGACTTTTACTGACAAATGGGGCGTACCAGCAAGTCAGGCTGACTTTCTGCCTGCTTTCTACCTCTGCCATCTCTACTTTTGAAAGAAGTGCTTATGAGCAGTCAAATAAGACGCCTAGAAAAGGGAGGAAGAGCTTGTAGGAACCTGTACGGTTAGATACCTGAGTCTCACCCCTCCTGTGTTCACCCTGACCCCAGGGGGTGGTGTGGTCCTTGGGCAGCACCATGGTAGGTCTGGTGAATGAAGGCCAAGGAGAGCCCATGGGTCGGGATGGCGAAGAGGCTGGAGAGCTGGCACAGGGGTTATGCCCTCCAGCTTTGGAGGGAATTATCCTCAGTTGGAGTCCTGGTTCCGCACCTCAGGAAGCTCATTTCAGGACACTGCGTCCCAGCCTCCTCATCTGTGAAATGGGAGGATTATTGTGAAAGTCAGGTGTGAGCATCAGCAATGTCAGTTGTCGCCTCCGGGCTGTGGCCGTGGCTGCTGCCAGCTGGTCTTGCTGCGTTGTGGATGCCGGCCCGGAAGTCAAGGGCCTGGGCTGCCACTGACCCATCTTGCCTGCTCCATTCTAGCAATTCCCCTTCTGTTTGATGTCCGTGAATATCACCCGCATCGCAATCCAGGCATTGAGGGAGGAGTGCCTCTCCAGGTGAGTCCCCGCTCTGCTCACCACCCCCCCACCCCGGGCTGCCAGCTGGCTGACCCTGGTTCCCTCCCGCCCCCGCCCCATTCTCCCAGCTCTCTCTGGGAACCTGCAGCTCCCAGGGAGCCAGCACACACCCCCGTGCACCAGTCTCCCAACCTGCCTTGGAGGTGAAGGCTGTCTGGGGAATGGCACCCTGGGGGGAGTCGGGCTGGAGGAGACACCCAGCTGTCAGCCTTTGTCCGCTGCTGAGCGCACCACCCTCCTCGTGCTGTAGGGAGTGTAACCGGCAGCAAAAGGTGATCCCAGTGGTGAACAGCTTCTACGCCGCCACCTTCCTCCGCCTCGCACACGTCTGGAGGACACAGCAGAAGACCATCGCTGACTCTGGCTTTGTCCTCAAAGGTGTGCTCTTTCTTCTTGGAGAGGCCCGAACTCCCTAGCATCCCCAGGTTCACGGACCCCAGGGTGGTTGCTAGACTGGTTTGGGCTGCAGTTCCCTTCTGCCTTTACCCCTCCCCCCCACCTCACGCTGTCTCAAGTTCCAGCTTCTCAAAGTCTCCCATCCGCCCACCCCTTGGGCCCTGCTAGCCCTCCTTTCTCTGCCACCCCTCCTCCCTTTCTGGCCTCAGACCGAGAGTGGTCCTATTTTCTGAATCAAAAGCTGGGTCCAGCAGTTGGACTGACCATCCCAAGTTGAGACTGGCCTGGTCAAGGTGAAGGTGTGGTTGCCGTGGCTTTCTCTATCTGCTTCCTCAGCCTCCCTCTCTGGTGAGCTCTCCACCTTAGAAGACTCCTTCTTCCTTCTCCCCACAGGCTCTGGGTTGGGGGTGCTCCCTAGAGCCGCTGGGCCCGGACTGGCGTGCAGTCCAGAGGCCCCTCAAGCCGTTTGTTCTGCTGTCCCCTGTCGCAGACTTGGAGGTGTTGGCCAAGAAGAGCCCCAGGCGGCTGCTCAAGACCCTGGAAATCTACCTGGCTGGGGTGACAAAGGGACAGGCCTCGCTGTTGGGAGCACAGAAGGGCTCTGGGCCTCAAGCCCCTCACTCCAAGGATCTCACCTTCACAGGCGTGTGTGACCTGCCACCACATTCATCCGAAGGCACGTGGCTGATCTGAGCAGCCCAAGGCTGACAGCCTTAAAGGCTGGGCCAGAGGGGCATTGGGAAGGCGCATGGCGCATTGCGCCTGGCGTACCCTGGCTGGGCCTGGCCGGGGAAGCTAAGGACCCTCACCCACGTGAGACGTTAGGGATAGTTAGCCCCACCCCACTCCCCTCAGCCCCGCCTCCAGAGCAAGAATTTGCCATAATTGGAGTTGAGCTAGCTGAGAGTTGGTTTCCAGGCAATCTCAACGAGCAGGTGGATCATGAGATGGGAGGACCTTGCCTGGATATTCCCCGTATCCCCACGCTGAAAGATATCCCCACGCAGAGGCGCCAGAATTCTGACTCGCTGGGCAGCTGGGCTTTCAGGCCGCGGATGTCCACAGGACAGGGACCCTGTAGCTAGAATTTGAAGGGAGAAGGTAGCCGTCGCAGCAGCCAACAGGGGGCAGCATGAACCAGAGCAAGAGGCCTTCTCTCCCAGGCTGGTAGCCGGGCCCCCTCTGGGGTTTCTGGTCTGGACTTATCCCACCCTCCCCTCTCCCCATCCTCAGCCCCGCTGTTTATGACACAGAACTGGATTTCCGATAGGCGTCTCCATTGCTGCCCATCCCGACTGCCCACCAGCTGGGCACCCCCACCCTGCGGAGGTGTGCGGTTCCCATCAGGGCTGGTTTTCTGGCCTGGTTGAAGGAAGGAGGAAATTCACTCAGCAGCAGTTTTTGAATAAAAAGAATTGTTCTAGGCCAAGGGCCCCAAGTGTTTCCCTCCAAGACAAGCCTTGCACCTTCCTGTGGCCCTGTTGTTCCAGGGCCTGGTGACAGCCAGGAGCTCCAGGAGAGGAGGTTGCTGTACCCTGGCCAGGCCCCCACTCACTGTATATGGTGTCCATCCTGCGCTTGGAGGCCGAGACTCCTTGCGCACTCTAGCCAGGGGGCAGGGTGGCCTGGCTCTGTTAGGATTGCTGTGAGGCCCCTACATGTTTTTCCTACATTGGCTTCTGGGGAAGCTCTTGCTCCATCCCTCCCAGCCAGGGTATCCTGAGCTGGGGAGACCCCATGGCACTGCTTTCCTGTCCTCTGTACTCTGTCGGGTAGACCCACGGAAGACCACGGTCTCGCCCCTGCACGCTTCCCCAGGTCTAACCCACTGGAGCTAGGGTGCACTGCAGAGGCAGGAAGGCACAGAGCCGCCCCGGGTATGGCAGAGAACTCCCCAGGGCTGTTAGCAGGATTCCTCAAGGGCAGGGCTGGTAACGGACTGCAGTTTGCCTTGCGCCATCCTTCGTCCCCTTTACTTCCTCCAGTCGGGGTGCTTAGTGGGCCTGCAGGGGTGGCCAAGAGCTTCCTGGGCTTGGTGGGGCTGGGATGCAGAAAGGCCACAGCTCAGCCTCCACTTCAGAGTGTCAGTTCCGTAGCTCTTCTGCTGCAGATTCCTTCCACTTGCTCTCAGACCAGAAGGCTAACTCCGCAGACCTGGCAGTGACTGCCCAGCCTGCACCACGGCCTGGGACCAGTCCCTGTGGGCTTCTAGCTGGAGGGGAGGCCAGTGGCCTCTGCAAGAGCCCTTTCTAACCAAGCCACTCCCCGTGTAATGCCTCCAGAGTGCTCAGCTTCAGACCTTGGGACATTAGCAACAACGCAGTCCAGGGATTAAGCTGTCGTTCTCTTGGGGAAGGGGGTTGGAGACCCTTTGAAAGTAGATGCAAACATCTTAACCTGTACATTTTTCTTAGGAAGGGCCCACCTAGGCCTTCCACGAGAGATGTAAAATGCTTCACAGCCCTAAAAAAGTCAGAACCATGGACCTGGTGCCCCCCTTCCTCGCTCTCCTCTGCAAAGCACCCCTGGCACGGCCGTCTGGGTGGGCCGTCGGGTGGACCACCGCGCAGCTCCGCAGAGAAGACGGGGGCGTACGCAGAGGAGCTGCTTTGCACGAAAGCGAGATGGATTGGTTAGAATTTGTTGGGGATGGAAGAATCCAGCTGATCAGAGCTCAGAAACCACATAGCCTTTGGGGCCCAGGGGTAGGAGTGGGTCAGGGCAGCCACAGCTCGGCCTGGCCTCCCGAACTCCAGTCTGGACTTACCCAGCCTTGTTCCTGCCCCCGGATCATGCCCTCCCGGGTGGGAGCACTCTGGGCTACTCCATTCTCCTGTTCGGCTCTCAACCCTCCCTGATAGTCAGGCCACCACCCCGTGATACGAGAGAATGAACTAAGGCCTAGACAAGGAAAAGCAACTTGCCCAGGACGACACAGAGGCAGGGTAACATCCGAACCAGACTCCGACTCTCCACACTAGTCTGGGGCTTTCCCCGGCCCTACAGTGGCCCCGCGCTCATGGGCCTAACATGACGCAATGCGGCCGTGTGATGACAAGCCCGACTTGTGTGCTGCGGCAAGCAGTTGTCCTCTTGGTCAGCAAGCGTGTGGCTCAGGAGCCGCCTCACGGCGGCTTCCAAGGCAGCTGAGGAAATCCTGGCTCAAACAGCAAGGCGTCCTGAGCCTGCTGCCCCAACCTTGTCCCCGCTGGGGATGTGTGAGTGAACTGAACCCCCGGCTGCAAGCAAAGCCGAGGCCTGGTGCCAAGCCTCCTCCCCACCTGGTTCCCAGCAGTCGCAGCCAGCCCTCTAGGAGCTCCGGGCTGAGTCTGCTCCGGCCCCTGGGCGGGGCAGCGGGTGGCCACTAGGCCCTCTCTGCCGCAGGGCGTGGATAAGTCCTGGTGGCTGGCAGGGGAGTGACGATGAGCTCAGGGCAGGGGTGAGGGCAGAGAGCTGGGAAAGGAGGGCAGAGAGCTGGGAGCTGGGAAAGGCCTCGTCTCCTTTATTGAACAGCCTCAGGGGCACCTCCGCACTGACCAGGCAGCCAGAGGAGGAGAAAGTGGGCAGGCGGGGGTCAGGGAGGCGCCCACCCTCATTTCCAGTCCTTGAAGAATTGCTTGAAGATGGGGCTCTCGCGGCCCTGGGGCAGAATCTCCACCTGCAGGGAGAACGGGGGAGAAGTCTAGCCCAGAGTGTCCACCTCCGCCTCCACCAGGCAGGGCCGGAGCAGAGCCTCAGAGGAGGGTGCTGGGTGCCAGGCCTGGGTCCACATGGGATCCAGGCCAGGTATGCGCCTGGCCAAGAAATAAGACAAGAGATGGGACACGGGCTGCGAAAACAGATGGCTTCAAGCACGTGGGTGCACAGTTCAGGAGACGCACCAGTCATCCACGAGCCTTATCAGATCCCCTAGAATGACTCATGGAGTCGCTGCACTGGGGCAACGGGGACAGGACGAGCTGGGGACAAGGGCCCAGAGGAGTTACACCAGCTGCCCACGCCAGGCTCTGGGCTGCCCAGCGTCCTCTTAGAAAACACCATATACATTTGGGGCGCCCGGGTGGCTCGGTCCGTTGAGCATCCGACTCTTGGCTTTGGCTCCGGTCATGATCTCAGGGTCACGATCTCCAGGGTCATGATCTCAGGGTGGTGAGACTCAACCCTGCGCTGAGCACAGAGCCTGCTTCTCTCCTTCTCCCTCTGCCCCTCCCCCATCTCATGCTTGAGTTTGAGCTCTCTCTTTCTCTCTCTCTCTCTCTCTCAAATAAATCTTTAAAAGAAAAGAAAACACCATATACTTTTAAATGTTAAAGGATTAAAATGGGCTTTCCCGCTGGAGGGGGCCGGTACGGAGGCCTGACCGTTCTTGACTGGGCCTGAGGATTTCCCGCCCTTTTTGTCCAGTCTGCAGGGAAGAGGCCACAGGAGGAGCCCCAGGAGGAGGTGGGGCCCCAGGCGTCTCCTCACCTGAGTATTGGGGGCATATCGCATGCGGGAGATGAAGTCCTCAGCCACTTGGAGAGCTGCCTCCCGCTCCTTCTCGTTAGCTTTTCGTCCTGGATCAATTGGGAGGGGATTTTTTTTTTTTTAAAGATTTTATTTATTTATTTGACAGAGATAGAGACAGCCAGCGAGAGAGGGAACACAAGCAGGGGGAGTGGGAGAGGAAGAAGCAGGCTCATAGCGGAGGAGCCTGATGTGGGACTCGATCCCATAACGCCGGGATCACGCCCTGAGCCGAAGGCAGACGCTTAACTGCTGTGCCACCCAGGCGCCCCGGGATTTTTTTTTTAAAGAGCAGGGACCCTCTCTAGCCCACATCCCATTTTCTCAAGGAAACTGAAGGGGGGGGGGGTTCCGTAGAATAGCTGGCGACTTTTAAAAGAAATGGACCAGGAGGTACTAAGATGCTAAGGAGCTCTTTGGAGGTGTGAAGTCAGTCACTAGAGACTTCTCCCAACCCGGCAGCTCCATGGGATGAAAACTGTTCTTTCTGCCTGCTCTAATCAAAACCTTCTGCTCGGACCACGGCCCCATGGATAGTCAGAATTTGTGTTCCCCATGGCATGAGACTCGAAATAGAGAGCCCCACCCGGGGACACCTCACCGCTGGAGTCTGCCAACCATGCTGTTGACAAGTATCAACAAGTATCAAGCCTTTTGTGTAAAACTAAACAGGACAAAAGGGTGTGATTTATAATAGTCTTACTCCCATAATGTCAGCCGACATCGGCCTAAGAGCAAAGGAAGACCATGCAGTTATCCGTTCCCTCCTGTGGGACCTTTGGGGCAAGATGTGCTCCAGCTTAAGCCAAGATACTTCTCTTCCTGGCTCCCAATTTTCCTGTGCTTTTTTCTTCTCTGGTTTCTCTTTCTAAAACGGTTCAGTTCTTTGCTTGGGGTTTAATTCCCTTCCATGGACATCTGGGAACCCCTCAAGCTCAGAACCGGTTCCATGGGAAAGGTACCCTGTGGCAGGAGGGGAAAGGCAGCCCCAGGGCCCAATCTCCAACCGTACCCCATCCACGTCAGAGAAAGCTGCCATGTTCCTTGCCACTCTGGCCCTTCCCTGAGCCATTGGCCAGTAGGAGCTACCCTGAGAGTGCCTAACCCCTCCCCATCTTCCTGACCAGGCTAGGGCTGTGGGTTTATCTTGGCTTTGGTTGCCCCCATAAATATTTACTGAACAAAGGCTATTTCCTCACGACACCAGAGATGATATGGTTCCTGCTTTCAGGAAGGTTATAATCTTGGTCAGGGAGGTAAGACGTGCTCGAGAAAAGACAAGCATGGAGAAGCAAGGAGGTTCCCAGGGTCAGAGACTCAAAGCTTTGCTTCAACATTTTCTGGAGTTAAACCAAGCGGACAAACTTATACACAACAGTGTTTCTATCTCCAGCCAATACAATTTCTTGGAAAAACAAGTTCTACTAGTTCATTACCCAGGGCACCAAGTGAGATTTCATTTACCTAACATTTCTCTTGTCACACCCCTAGGCAGAATGCAAGACTGGGGTCCCAGCAGCCCTGAAGGCCTAGGGGTGCTCTAGGACAGCAGTCCTCAAAATGTGACCCTGGACCTGCAGCAAGGCCTGGGAACCACTTAGATATGCAAATTCTTGGGTGGTGGTTGGGGGGCGGGGTCCAGCCATCCGTTCTAACAGGCCCTCTAAGGCTTACTGAAGTTTCTGAACCCTTGCCTGGAATTTAGAGGGTGGGAACAGCAAAAAGAAAGGGCTCAGCGGCTCCCTGAGGCTGTTTCTGAAAGCAATCAGGCAGGCTGAGCCCCCCAGTGGGAAGCGCGCCCTGGTTGGAGCAGCGGCAGGGGCCTCCGGCTAGAATGGAGAAGCCACACGTACCCTTCCAGATGTAGATCTTGCCACAGAGCCCATTGTCCAGCACGAAGCAGTCATCGGACAGAAGCAGCTCAAGGGCAAAGGGACTGGAGTCCGCCACCTTGGTCAGGTTCATCTGTCCGGTGGCATCGGAGACCTGGGGGATGATGAACAGTGCCAGATCCCGCCCCCTGCCCCCAACACACAGACCTAACCTCCACCCCTAGGCCATGGCTCCCATGGTCCCCACTCACGGCCCCAGCCCAAGGAGCAGAGAGACTGGGCACCCCGCCCCTCACTCCACCCTCAGTCTCTGCAATGCCAAGGCCCTGCATCCATTTGGAAATTAAGTGGATTCCAAATTACAAACGAATACAAAGAATCCAAAAAAGTAAAGCTCAGCATTGGCTTCACACCTCCTTCTCCAAGAATGGGCTGGAAGTGAAGTATTTATCTCCTCAGGAGGGCCGGACATCCCTCCATTTCCCAACCCTCGCTCCCAGCCCTGGATAAAGCATCCTGCTGCCTGACACAGCCTTCCCCAGGCTTTCTCCTCTCCCTTCAGCACCCCTGCCCGGGCCCAGAGTACCCACCTTATACAGAGCCGCGGCCTGGGCGTTTGTCCGGTCAGCTGTGAGGTCTTCCTCGGGGTTGCCCTCCTTCAGAGCAGGCTTGGGGCCCAGGACCTACAGGGACCAGGGCAGACCGGGTTTCCAGGGATTCCTGGGCACCTGCCCCAGACCTTCCCAACCCATCACTCCCAAGGCTACCACGTCTGGGGGAGGCAAACAGTGTCCTGCACAAGGGCACCCAGCAGAGGTGAGTGAGGGCTGGGTCCAGCCCAGTCCACCTGCCAGGCCGCTGGTCCATCCGCCCAGAGGGGCGCTTTCCCCTGAATCACACGAGGGCACCCTGTGAGCTAGCCACAGCCCTAAGCAGTACCCCAGGCCACTCACCCATACCCTCCACCCTCTACTGACCACGTTCATCCCCCCAGCTTCTCCCAGCTGCGCACCCCAACATCCCCCAACCTGGATCATCTCGGCAGGCTCCTCCCCATCCGTGACGATCTCCACCTGGGCCTTGCCCTGCCGCTCACTGTCCCGGATGGCCAGGGCCAGGTCCCGCGCCTTGTTGCGCTCCAGGATGTTGGACTTTCCACCACACCAGGCAAAGATGTTCTGGAGGGAAGTGGGGAGGCTCAGCATCCTGCATCCAGCCTGTTGACTGTGTGTGTGTGTGGGGGGGGGTTCTGAAGAACTGCCCCCGGAGGCAAGACCATCTAAGACAACATCTTTGCAAAGAGGTTTCTCTGGCCAGCCCCGTGCCCCTCCTGCTTTCTGTTTCTCCACAAGTCTCACCTGCAAATATGTAAAGGTCTTTATCTTGTCTGTAATCTATCTCCCCCGACTAGAAAGTAAGCTTCATCAGGGCACGAGTGTTCTGTTTTGTTTTTTGTTTTGTTTTATCTTGCTTTGCTTTGCTTTGTTCACAGCCGCGTGCCCAGTACTACAACAGAGACTGGCACTCACTTAGGCACATAGTAAATATGGAATGAATGAATGAATGAATGAATGTATGAATGAATGAATGAATGAATGAGAGAGTGAATGGGTGAATGCCATCCTGAGCCCCGTATCTCACACCGCTCTCTGCACCCTGCTGTGCAGGTCACCTGCCTCCAGCTCACTGCTGCTCAGCCCCCCTCCCCACTGTCCCTGGGTTGGCTTCCTGCCTCGAACCTTCAGCACAAGACGCAGCCCAGGCTCCTCCAGCAGTCTCAGGACCTAGGTCTCAGCAATAATTTTCGCTCCCACTGCTCCTGTCCCCACCCAGGGTCCCTGTCAAGCTAGTCCCCTCCCTGCTGTCAGCATGCATGTCTGCACCTCTTCTCCCTCAGTGCCTCAGCCTCAGCTCACCTGTCCCTTCACCTGGAAAGGCATTTCCCCTCGGTGAAGGTCTAGTCAGATGGCACCTTCCTGGGACAGTGGCTTCAGTGCCCGCTAGAGGAAGCCCCCCGGCCCCAAGCCCCCTCAGCACATGCCCCTGCCTCTCAGAGTCCTCATCACATTTACGGTAGGGGACAGGCCTGTGTGGGCTGCCTCCCCAGAGCAAGCCATTTGTGGTCCCCGAGCTGGCTCAAAGTAGGCATGAGAGACTCACTGAGTGACTGGCTGAGCGGACAAATGAACGAAAGGTCTGGCCAGCCGCTAACTCAGAGCTACAAAGGCTCCAAGGAAGGAGAGAGTCGCTGCAGTGTTAGAGACAGTGGCTGGAAGGCAGAGGGGCTTTCTGTCTTTTTGGACCTAAGATGTTTTCCTAACGGCTGGAGCAGCTTCTCGCCCGTTCCCTGGCCCCTTAAAAGACAGGTGCCAACACGGTGCTCAGCCCCGCCCTGCCTGCTCACCTGGCCCAGGTCCAGGATGAAGCAGTCCCCGGTGTTGAAGCTGTCCCAGCTCAGCGCCCGCTCAGTGGCCCGGATGTTCTTCTTCCCCTTCACCTGGTACAGTTTCTTGATGGCAGCTGGAGCGGCCCCTGGGGAGGTCTTGTGAAATGCTGACTCCACTCCACCTTCCTGCAGCCCAGACGGCCAACCTCAGGGGGCTGACAGGAGGCCTGTGGCCCTCCACACCGGGTCCCGGTGGGGGATGGGCAGAAAGGCAGGGAGGACCCAGGCCTGAGGGCGCCTGGGCCTTGTGCAGGGTGAGAGCTGGCTCCGAGAAAAGCCACGGGGTAAGGTGCTGGGAGGTGCGCTCTGACCTGGTACTTGAGGCCACGTGGGAAGTAGCTCATGAAGAGGTCGGACTCATTGCCCTGCACCTCCCGGTGCTGCACGGGCCGCTCCCCAAGCAGGGTGTTGAGATGCACGGCCAGCACAGCGCAGGCCCCCTGCTCATCCCGGGAGGACTGCTGGCCTGCGGCGGGGAGGGGCAGGGCAAGGCCGGTGAGACCCGCCCAGCCCGCGCTCCCGGGGGCCACGCCCCCAGCTCCTCCCAGCCCCCTACCTATCCACAGGTGCAGGTGGGAGAGCTCTTCCGGACCGTTGTGCAGCACGAGGTAGGAGTCCCCCGAGAAGAAGATGCCCTGGTTCTCCCGTGCTACCGGCACTGGCTTCAGTTTCTCCACCCGCCATACGTGCAGGCCGGGATCCTGCACCGAGGCGGGGAACGGAGAGCCACTGCGGGAGGGAAGAGGGGTGGCGGTGGTGGCCAGGGCCCGTGAGCAGAGGACCCAAGCAGACACCTGGGAGGACCGAGGCGGCCGGAGGACTGTGGTGTGGGGATGAGGGAAGCTGTGAGGAGGGCAGCCCTTGGGGGTGAAGAAGGGGAGGGATGAAAGGGGTGGGGTACTCAGCCTACCTCTGGGGGAGACTTGTGTACATGCTGCTTCCGGTTCTAGAAAGAAGAAGCCATTATGATTACAAATGTTATGACAACCACCCTTCACATTGGTCTGGGGAGGCCGTTCCAGGGGTCAAATGCTATCATATTCCTTAACTATTTCATCTCCAAGAGCCCAAGGGGAGATTACCCTGGCTCCATTATGCAGGCAAAGAAACCGAGGCTTAGAAATTCTAAGTCCAAAGCCACAAAGCTTGTGAGTGGCTAGTGAAAACTAGGTTTCAGACTCCTGGGCCAATGGCTTTCTCTTGCTGTGACCTCTCAGCCATACCTCTCTTCTGCTTCCAGACCCCTAACTCTGGTCCTTACACGAGGCTGACTGACATACAGCTCTTTAAGCAATAACTGCTTATATTAGAAAAGTCGAAAATCAATAACTTAAGTTACCACCATAAAAACACCGGAAAAGGAAAAGCAAATTAAACCCAAAATAATCAGGAGAAAAGAAATAATAAAAATAAGAGCAGAAATCAATAGAAATAAAAATATATGTGCAGAGAGAAAATCAATGAAGCTGGTTTTTGAAAAAAAATCAATAAAACTGATGACCCTTTAGACAAACTGATGAGGAAAAAGAAGAGACACAAATTTCCAATTCAGAAATAAGAGAGATGATTCACTACAGATTCTCAAATATTAGAAGGATAAAGAGAATACTACAAAAACGTATGCCAATATATTCAACAACATATACAAAATGGGCAAATTCCTTGAAGGATACAAAGTATGAAAGTTCAATCAAGAAAAAATAGGCTACCTGAATAATTCTAGTATCTATTAAAGAAACTAAATATGTACTTAACCCTCCCCCTCCACTTCCGAGTCATGGTACATTCTTTTTTTCTTTTCTTTTCTTAGATTATTTATTTATTTATTTATTTGAGATAGAGGGAAAGGGAGAAGTAGACTCCCCGCTGAGCAGGGAGCCCCACCTGGGGCTCAATCCCAGGACCCTGAGATCACAACCTGAACTGAAATCAGGAGTTGGACACTCAACTGACTGAGCCACCCAGGCGACCCCCAAGTCATCATGCATTCTACCAAAACTTTAAGGAAAACGTACCAATTCTATGCAAACTTTTCCAGAAAATAAGAGAGAACACTTCCCAATTCATTCTATGCCATCAGCATTATCCTGATATAACAAACCAGATAAATATATTATAGAAAAGAAAACTAGGGTACACCTGGGTGGCTCAGTCAGTTGAATGTCTGACTCTTGATTTTGGCTCAGCTCAGGAGTCTGCTTAGGATTCTCTCTCTCTCTCTCTCTCTCTCTCTCTCTCTCTCCCTTTGCCCCTCTCCCCCATGCTCGTCCTCTCTTGTTCTCTTAAATTAATAAATAAATTAATTAATTTTAAAAATCTTAAAAAAAAGAAAATTAGACCAATATTCCTCATGAACATAGACACAAAAAATATTACCGAAATTTTAGCATATGGAATTCCATAATATAAAAAGGATAAAACACCATGACTAGATGGTGTTTATCCCAAGAATGCAAAGTTAGTTTAACATCTAAAAATCAATCAATGTAATCCACCTTATTAATAAATTATATACATATGGAAAAAAACCTCTCTAAAAGGAAGCCATTTTAAATTTCTTTCTAAGTCAGCATGACTGTACATAAACTTTGTTTAAACCAAAGGCCTGATTTATGTCCCACCAAACATACATTGTACACATGCCTTGTACATGAGTAGCCTGAAGGAAACCATCTTGTCCATAAGATACCGACCAAGGCTCCTACTTCCTGCATTTCTTGACATTAAAACTCATGATTCCTACCTATATGCTAATCTATAATCTCTTGAGCTTTTGCAAGATGTAGAAAAGGATATAACCCTGTAAAACTGTCCATTCGCTGGAGCACATTCTTCCCTGTGAAGACCATGGTTCCCGGGGAACTGTCCTAACTTGGGCTCAAATAAAACTCTCTTTCCTTCTTTTAGAGATTACAAAAGGTTAGTTCATTTTACATCAAGTATATATATTGCATTGACAATATATGAGTGTGTGTATACATCTATAACCATCTCAACAGATGCAGAAAAGGCATTTACTAAAATTCTACGTCTGTTCCTGACAAAACAAAACAAAACTTTCAGCAAACTAGCAATAGAAGGGAACTTCCTCAAACTAATAAAAGGCACCTACCAAAAACAAACGGAAACACAGAATCCCTAGAGCCAACATTATACTTAGTGCCTTCCCTAATTCTAAACTCTTTTTTTTTTTTATTGTGTTATGTTAGTCACCATGCAGTACATCATTAGTTTTCGATGTAGTGTTCCTCTAATTCTAAACTCTTGATTCCCAGGCATGAGCAATCACTGCCAGGCCAGCTTTCCTCAAATGCCTCCACAGGGGACAACCACAGGCCACCCCGAGAGAAACTACTTTGGTATGAACATTATTTTGATTTAAAAGCAATCAAGGGGCGCCTGGGTGGCACAGCGGTTAAGCGTCTGCCTTCGGCTCAGGGCGTGATCCCGGCGTTCTGGGATCGAGCCCCACATCAGGCTCCTCCGCTAGGAGCCTGCTTCTTCCTCTCCCACTCCCCCTGCTTGTGTTCCCTCTCTCGCTGGCTGTCTCTCTGTCGAATAAATAAATAAAATCTTAAAATAAAATAAAATAAAAGCAATCAAAACCCAACTGATTCAGTAAAAGGTTTACTGAATGGTTTACCTCCCCCTTAACTGCCTGCTTATATTAGGAAGAGAGCTCTTACCAGATTCCTCTTTGCCTAAGAAACTTACCTACATAATGGGGCAACCTTTGTTTTCCAGGCATCCCCTCTCATGTTCCTGCTGATAGTCTTTCTCCCCTTTGGATCCTCAGACCCTACCCCTCTCCTTAGCTCCTATTAAGAGTCTTATTGCTTCACTATCTTTGGAATTTCCCTGTCTGTATAGATTCCCCATACGTATGCTATTAAGTTTAATTTTATCCTGTTAGTCTATCTCCTGTCAATTTGATTCTAAGTCCAACCAGAAGGACCTTGAGGGGCTGAGGAAATTTTTCCTCCCCCGCACCTCAAATGTTATGTTATTCTATAGGTCAGTGACAGCAACCTTTTTTGGACAAGTTACTCGGGGGAAAATGGTAAAGGCAAGTATTTTTAAAATATATATTATTTTTTTAAAAAATTCAGCAAATGCAGTAGCTACAGCTTCACTCACCATCTCTTTTCTATGTTCCAATTACTACACAGTTTCTTTCCTTTTTTTTTTTTTTTTCTTAAAATGCACAGCCCACACTAGCAAGCACTGTAACACAATTCATGCTGTGCAGGTGAACAACATTTTTGTAAGGTGAGCCTCTGTGATGCAGGGTAAGGGCCTGGGGAATTTCAGGGTGAAGAGGCAAACGGGCACCATGGGGAGCTTCTTGGGACCTGGGGAAGCAGGAAGGGGGAAGAGACATCTTTAGGAGATGGACAGGAGAGCAGAGGGTGTAGGGTCTGAGTAGAAAATGGAGGGGAAAAAAGAAGCAGTGGTAATAAATGTCAACTACCACGGGAATCATGACTTCTTTTCCATTCCTAACTCACAACAGAGCTGAAGGCATTTTTTGAAACCGCTCTTTCCCAAAGCAGGAGGCAGTGAGGGGGAAGTTTGGGGGAGGGAACCTTTAATGTTCCTCCATTCCACAGAAGGTCACATGCTTGCCCACATCCCTCGCCACAGGCTGCTCAGCCTGTGACTCAGGTCTGAAATGGTGGGGCGGCTGTCCCACGCCCAAACCAGGGGGGAGAGATGGTGCGAACAAGAGGGTCAATTGTTAGCTTTACTATTTTTCCTTCTGTGTTCCTGATCTGCGGGCTCTGGCCTGAGTACTAACTCAGAAGCTGGCAGCGCAAGTTTTTGAGGAAAGGGTTGTGGCCACCTGCTTCTTCATCATCCTGGCTGCCTGTTAAAATTAGCTTGGGATCTTATAAAAACACAGATGGCCCGGGCCCAGGCCTGGAGATTTTTATTACACAGGCGTGGAGTGGGGCCTGTGCATCTGCATTTTGAGCGTATGTTCCAGGTGATTCTCTTCTGCCCCTTAACTATCCAGAACAGCATCTCACACCTGCCTGTACGTTAGAATTATCAAGCTCAAAAAAATCCCAATGTCCAGACCACACACCAGAACAGTTAAAATCAGAGTTTCTGGGGGTAGAGCCCGGGTAGCATGTGTGCGAAGTCCCAGGTGACCCTAAAGCTCAGGTCGGGGTGGAAACCCCTGCTGTCCCATCAGATCTCTACCCCTTGGCCTTCTGCTCCAGGCTGTGCCCCAGGGGCTACCTGACACCTCTCCCTTCCAGCCGCTCTGCCCAAGCCCACAGCAGCTGGAGCTTTCTCTCTGTGTATGCCGCCCCCCCCCCAAGTCCAGTAAAGCCCCATCACCCTCCAGACCCATACCAAACCCCAGCTGTCCAAGGAGCCTGCCAGGACATTCGGTAGCCTCAGCGCTTTCTGGGAGTGCTCCCAGCCCTCTCACTCGGGAGCTTCAGTCTCTACTTGCAGGTTGTCTATTCGGATGACCTGACAGCTTCATGTCTCAGCCAGAGCCCCAGACTTGCCTGACACTCCTGCATCCCTCCAGCAGCCCACGACAGGCTCTATGCAATTCCGTACAAAGTCTACATTGGGAGCTTGGCACTGGGCAGAGTGATGGTAGGGCACAGAAACGAGAAAGAACAACCCATGGGTCATGGTCTAACTGGAGGAGGCAGAGCAACAGGGAGCCATCACACCCAGTGGGGCCACAGGCAAACTTCCCCTAGGTGGGGAATGTCACAGAATCACAGATGTCAGCCTTAGAAGGAGCCTAAATACTTATCTCATCCTGCTCCACCTCCGCCTCCACCTCCCAACGCATGCCTGTGCGCGCACAGTGCAGTAATCCCTTCTGCAGCATCCCTCACCATCCTCCTCTTGAACACTTCCAGTGATGGGGAACTCACCATCTCACAAGACAGCCTCTTCCATACATATCTCTTACATTAAAGTCTGCTTCTTCCCACTCTGCCAGAGTGTGCTGAGTTATGGATCTGCCCACCTCCCCTACTAGACTATAAAGGCCTTTTGCCGGGGACTGTATTTTGCCTCTCTGGACCTAGATGGAACCTGAAGGGGAGCAAAATATACCACCCCAAAATAAGCCTCTTTGGCATGTTGATTATTTTAAACTGGCTATTTTTAAGAAGCAGCAGACACAGGTGACATTCTGAAATCCAAGTAGAAGTTACCCTTTGTAAGAGACATTTACACTTATAGGGGAATTCTCCCTCCATAAGGGTGTCTCCCCACTGCATCAGGAAGGGAGGGGGGATGACTGCAGCAACTTATCAAAGTGCAAAGCAGCCACTGAAATCTTTGTAACAATCTTACTCTTGTTCACTAGCTCTTCCTGGTAACCTCCCCTAACTGACCCCCAATATCTTTTTTCTTTAGCATAAGATGGTATTTAAGGTGATGGCTTCGACCATTTCAGGGAGTTTTCCTGGGTCTCTCCCAAGTATACAGGAGGTATATACGTTATTAAACTTCCTGGTTTTCTCCTGTTAATCTGTCTTATATCAATTTAATAGACCAGCCAAAGAACCTAGAAGGGAAGAAGGGAAAACTTTTCCGCCCTGTGCCGGGAACCCTGCAGGACCTCAGAGGGTGCGTGGGATACACAGGACTTGTGTGGCTGCTATTCCTAGAGCAGCGGGAGCCGGAGAGAGAGCGTGGGATCTCACAGGCTGGGACAGGTTGTAGCTGCCCCGGAGGCAGAAAGGAGAGGCTGGGGAATCCAGTGAGACCGTCCTGGGACCCGGGGTGGGGGAGGACGCACGCCTGGCTGGCCTGGCCCTTGAACTGCTGGGGCTTCAGAAGGAACCTGCCTTTGAGTACGCCCTGTGGGACCTGGGGGCAGGGGCAGGTGTCGCTGTGATGCCTACTGTTAAGACAGTGCTTTAAAACTGTCAGAACAACTGCTCTCACCCTCCTCCAGTGCTGTCTCTGCCCTCAGACACTCACTCTATTGATCCCTACAGGTCCCTTCACCTCACAGTCCATTTGCCCCTAGTTGTGAAATTAAACAGCCCCTACCTCTCTCCTCAAGAAAGGGTGGAGGGGGGAGCGTCAACACTATGACAGCAGGTCCTCCCAGCCTGGGACATGGGCATTCCAGGGCGGGGGGTGTCCGGAGGCCTCCCCTGGGGACTCTCTGGCTAGTACTCTTTCCCCTGACACCAAGTGGGGCTCCTACCCTATCCCTCCTCCACCTCTCCCTCCCTCCTCCTCCCCTTCTCTTACCCCAGGCCCAGGACCAGACCCTCAGCTGAGATCTTGTTGGATCTGCAAAATAATGGGCTGTGCTACAGTTTGAACCCAAATGCTCTGCTCCCTCCCCCAGCCACTGCAGCCCACCCGTGTACAATCTCGCCAGTCCAGTCTTAGGGACGGGCATCCTCAAATCTGTCAGGAGGTCCGCACCACCTCTCCCGCCAGCCAGGACACGCCTGACCCAGGAGTGGCTCGTCAGTATCCTGGGTACCCTCCGGGGCAGCTGTGGGGCTCCAGACAGACCATAAATGTACCTGGACCCTGGCACAAAGCTGCCAGGACAGCGGGCTGGGGGACACCGGTCCCGGACAAAACGGCTTCCAGAAATGTGAGTCTCTGTTTCCAGACCCTGGCAGCCAGCCCTCACCTGCCGCGTTAGAGGGTCCCAGCCAGAAGTCCCGACTCTCCCTCAGCCACCCTGCCACTTTCACCTCTCCGCAGCTCTCCTTCCTCGCACTTCTGCTTTTCAGATTCTTCCTCCCAGCTCACCCCACCCAGCTTCTCACTTCCCTACGTCCCGGCGCGGGATGCCCCGCCCACCTGCCCCGCCCGGCTCCGCCCTCGCCCCCGCCCCGCCCCTGCGGAGCCTGGTCCCTTCCCGCTCTGGGGACAGTGCTGAGGGGCCGGCCAGCCTCGGTGGAGGAGGGCGAGCCCTGGGGGCCAGCAGTGGATGCCGCCGGCTGGGGGCTGAGGTCCACCCCGGCTCGGGGCCTCCCCATAGTGGCCTCAGCCGGCTGTGGGCCAGGGTCGCCTCTGAGTCTGGGACGTGCGAGGACAGCCCCACGAAAGCTACCACACTCACCAGCACCGGCCTCAGCTGGGTTAGTCATATTTCCTGGGTGGGGTCACTGCCTCTGCTGTGACTTTTTCCTCCTCCCCCCAGACTTGTCTTTCTCCTTGCCCTGAATGCATACATTTTATTTATTTATTTATTTATTTTTTAAGCTCACTAATGAGGGAGTGTCTGGGGTCTGGAAAACATTCTTTGCTTTGTCCTGCATTCCAAATGCCTCTGGAGTCTACCCTGGGTCATCTTCTTGTTCACCAGATGTTTATTGACACACAGTCTTGGCACTGGGCGCTCTGAGGGACAGCAATAAAAGGAAGGGTTGTTCGGGGCACCTGCCTGGCTCAGTGGGTAGAGCATGTGACTCATGATCTTGGGGCTGTGAGTTTGAGCCCCACATGGGTGTAGAGCCTACTTAAAAAAAAAAAAAAGAAAAGAAAAAAAAGAGGAGTGGTTCTGGCTCAACCCAGGGGCCATCTTGCCTTCGTCACATCATAGGACCCTAGAGCTAGTCTGGCCAACTTGCTTGGACACTTTCTAGAGGAGGATGCTGAGGCCTTGAGAGCACAAGTGGCTGGCCCACGGTCCTGTGCAACCAGACAAAGGTCACACGGGAATGGGAGGCAGGGGCAGTGTAAGGGAAGCTTCCATTTCTTTCTGAATCCATGCAGACGGATGCAGAGTCTGTGCTCCAGAAGAAAGCAAGCCACACCTGCGGCTCCTCTGCGCAGGACTCTGGCCTGCCTGTTCTGGACACAGGCCTGCCCTGGCCCAGGGCTGGTCAACAGGCTAATTAAAGATAAGGCTCAGCCTTCAGGGTCAAGGCCCCACGCAGGAGGCAGCAATTTGGGCAGTAGAACTAAATCAATACATGTGTTAAAATTTCTGGACCACAGCAAGATGGTAAATTCTCTTCGGAGAATGCAGACTAGTGGGCATTCTGAGTATCTCCATGGTCAAACTGCTGGCCTTAAAAACAGGGTCATCTGGGCTGTCATACCAGCAAGAGCCTTGTCCCCACAAAAACCAGAGCCTGGGCACATCACCTGGCAGAGCAGAAAGAGTTGAATAGTGACTACTTACTCGCTAAGCTTAATCTGGCGCCTCACCATGCCCAATCTGTAAAATGGGCAGAAAGATAAAGGCAAAGATTACATGAGATTATAAAATTAATTTGCAAATAGATGCTCAATAAACCTAGACTTAATTCTCTTCCCAACAAAGAGAATTTACTAAGGGACCCCAGTACATGTGCCGGGCACCTCAGGAAGTAATGCTCCTGCCTCCTCCAACCGTGAGCCCGGTGTAGCTGGCAGGGGATTGGAAAGTTACACCACACTTCACCGCCTCTTGTCCCCCCACCCCTTACGTCCACCCTAGTAAGGTTTACCGACTCTAGGCTGCCCTGGTGCATAACTGGGGTGACTCTGTGCATTACCGAGGATACAGGATGAATGGGAGTCACTGTTCTCCACATCTGAGCCTCACTTGGGGAAACGTGGCCCCATCACCACAAAAATAAAGAGGTTTGCGAATTAACAGCGAAACAAAAGAGCAGGTCACTCAGACTGGGAATCCCAAGCGCTTTAGCGCTCAGTACGCGCAAAGACGTTATCTGGTAACCAGATTCTAAAACTTGGTTTTTTGTGTGGTTTTTTTTGTTTGTTTTTTGTTTTTTGTTTTTTGTTTTTTGTTTTTTTTTGTTTTTTTGGTTTTTTTTCCACCGGACTCACATTTTCCCACTCCCTCCCGGCTCCCCGTTAGGAACGCTCAGTTTGTCACAGATGGAGTAAAATGAAGCATTTCTTCAGCGAGGATCCGCCCTCTCCCGCCCCTCCGTAAGGGAAGGTCCCTCCTTTAGGGAAGCGGGAAGACACGATTAGGCAAGTGGGTGTGCCCCAAAGAGGAGAGGGGGAGCGAGCGCCCCGAGGAGGCGCCCCGGGCCGGCTGAGCCCCTCCGACCCCTAAAGGGGAGCCGGGCGTCGGGCGGTCAGACCCAGAGCGCTGCCTGCCTGCCGCGGCCTCCGCTGCCCCCCACGCCCAGGGCAGTCAGAGGGTGGGGCCCGGGCAGCCTGAGCCGGCAGGGGGCGCTGCTGAGCCGCCCCGTCCCTGCCCGGGAGCCGGGACGCCCACGGGGACCTAGAATTGAGGCGGGAACTGGGGAGACTAACAACTGGCAAGCAGCGCGGGGAAACTCCGCCAGGGATGGCAGGGTCCACAGCGCAGTCGACTGATGGAGTCTTGGCCTCAAACTCTGGCAGGGGCTGTCTGTCCCTTGAGTGCCTGCTATGTACTCAGTGCTTTCCGTACGGTGTGGTTCTGTCCTCGGACCCACTACCATCATCATTATGCTTAATGGACAGAGAAGTGTCAGGGAGGCTCAGAGGGGGTGACTTGTCCAGGGTCACACTGCCAGTGCAGCCGAAGACCCAGGATTCTAGCCCAGGCTGGTCTGGCTTCGAAGCCGGTGCTAGACCTGCAATACCTCCCACCCTTCTCTCTCTTTAGAGGAAAACAGGCCCGCCAGTGTTTGCACCAGCCAGCCAGGCCCTCCAGGAAGTGAGTCAGACAGCACACAGGCCACACTCCCACCTTGGATCCTGAGTGGAGAGTCATGAGCGGCAGGCAAACCCCAAAAGATGTCAGCTGACAAAAAGCATTGCCATCGGGATATGGACCTGGCCTCCTGACACAGTGGGAACAGGACATTTTTCTCCTTTCTTGGGAAGCAGCTTTAAAACTTCCAACTAGGGGCCCTGGGATGGCTCAGTCCGTTGAGTGTCTGACTCTTGGTTTCAGCTCGGATTGTAGCATGGGTTGTAGACTCGAGCCCGGAGCCTGGTGTTGGGCTCGGTGCTCAGAGGGGAGTCTACCTGAGATTGTCTCCTTCTGCCCCTCCCCCCTCTGTACGCTCTCTCTGTCTCTCAAATAAATAATAAATCTAAAAAATAAAAAAACCCCAAAACTTCCAACCAGCTTAGAGGCGCCTGGCTGGCTCAGTCAGCAGAGCTTGGGACTCTTGATCTCCTGGTCAGGAGTTTGAGCGCCATGTTAGGGGTAGCGTTTATTTAAAAAATTAATAAATAAAATTTATTTTTAAAAAAATTTTCAGGGGAGTCTCGTTGGCTCAGTTGGTTAAGCGTCAGCCTTTGGCTCAGGTCAGGTCCTGAGGGAGGCCCTGCTCAGTGAGGAGTCTGCTTCTCCCTCTCCCTCTGCCCCTCCCCTCCTTGTGCTCTCCCGCTCTCTCTCAAATAAATAAGGATTTGATCTGAGAGAGTGAGCGCGGGAGTGGGGGGTGGGGGCGAGGGAGAGGGAGGAAAAGTCCCAACAGACCCCACACTGAGTGTGCCTGACATGGGGCTCAATTCCAGGACACCGAGATCATGACCTGGGCTAAAACCAAGAGTCAGATGCTCAACTGACTGAGCCACCCAGGCGCCCCAATAAAATTTATTATTTTTTAAGATTGTATTTATTCATTTGAGAGCGAGAGAGAGCACGAGTGGTGGGAGAGACCCCGGGAGAGGGAGAAGAAGACCCCCGCTGAGCGGGGAGCCTGCCCTGGGGCTCAATCCCAGGACTCCGAGATCACGACCTGAGCCAAAGGCAGATGCTTAACCGACTGAGCCACTCAGGTGCCCCTATTTTTAAAAAATATTCCAACCAGCTTGAATTTTTCTGAGGCCTACTAATGGGTCTTGGGGTAGGGAAGCAGTTCAAAGCCTGGTTCTACCTTTTTCTGTCTGGATCATGCAGGGCAACCACACTTCACTGAGCAGTGTTTAGAAACCGCCCTCCACCTGTCCACTGCCGTCTGGCCAACTGCTCACCCTGCAGACTCAGTTGAAGTGTCTGTCCCCTGAAAAATGCAGTGATCCCTGCCTCCCTTCTCTGTAGCCCCCAGGTGCTCTGGCATCAAGGCTACTAGGCCATCTGGGTCTACAGCTTCCATTTGCAACCACACCCCACAAGGAAAGGTGGAATTGCACCCACGGGCAACCTCGTTGCCCCTGGCCCCCTTCCCAACGGTTGCACCTTGCCAACACCCGGCTAGACATAGTCTTCCCAGAGCGTTCTCATTTTCTACATTTTTTTAGGTAGAATTTACAGTGAAATGCACAAAGCATAAGCATAATGAGTTTTGGCATAGGCAAACACCCATGTAAATCTATATCCTACCAGGATATAAAACACTTCCACCCCCATGGAAAGTTCCCTTGCCGTCACTTTTTATCATCTGCTACACATGTGCCTCTCCACCACACTGTTGGCTTCTCCAGCCCAGGAGCTGCGTCAGGTTATCCTTGTGAAACGAAGAGTCCCGAGGGCAGGCCGCACCAAGATGGGCCACTTTGGCATGAAGGTCATATGAGTTAAAACGAAACCAAAACCCAGCAGATTCAGGAAAAGCTCTTTACCCCCTTCTCCTGCCAAATGCCTTAAAGAATTTAGGTGGAGGACCTGCTCCAGGAAGACAGCTATCACCATCAACAACTACATTGTACTATGAACTCGGTATGGCAGACTGGAAGGAACCCGGCCCAGGCCCATCTGATCAAAGTCCCCTCTGTCCTATTGTTTCTGAGTGGCCTAGAAAACATTTGTTGACCAAACATTTACTCTTTTTCATCCTCCTGTGAGTTGCATTCTCTCCCTTTGAAGTCCCAGAACCCTACCCCCTTCTCCTTAATTCAGAATGACAACTAGATCTCATTTTGCCTGTCTCTGGAATTTCCATGTCTGTGTGGGTTCCCCATATGTATGCTATTAAATTTGATTTTCTCCAGTTAATCTGTTTCACTTCAATCTGATTCTTAGTCCAGCTGGAAGGACCTTGAAGAGAACAAGAGATACCTGTTCCCCACAGATGCCAGCACCCAGCAGATTACCTAGCAGGTAACAGACACTCAAAAAAAAATTTTTTTTTACTAGATTTTTATTCTAATTAGCAGATTAGAGAGCAAAATCTTCACATTCTAGTGTAGCCCCAAGGTACTTTGTCACCTTGGGAAAGTCACTTAAGCCTTTTGAGTCTCAGGTTCCTCACCTGAAGGGAGGACAATAACCCAGTCATCCTGCCTTGGGGAATTGTGGGCATCCAGTGAGATGACCCATGGGAAGCTCTTTGAAAAAAATAAATGCCTGGACACACATGAGTTTCTATTACCATTATTATTAATAAACTACTTCTAGGACAAACATCTGGCTGAAAAAAACCAGGAGAGAGAGGCATCGACACTGACTTCTGGATTTAGCTAAATGGGCTCTGGCCAAGGTTCGGAGCCATCCAAGATGGCCAGCTCTCTGCTTCTGTGTCCATGGACCCAGGCTTATGAATCGATTTCCAGGGGTACGAATTTCTTGAAATTGCAAAGGATTCTCCCTAATTGAGTTCCCAAACTGGCTTCGAACTACCCTGCATATGGTCCTCTCTGAGTCTGTTTCCCATCTGTAAAATTCAGGCACCAGACAAAGAGTCCTTTCTGCGTCCTCTGATCCAACTCAGAGGCACAGCTCAGGCTGAGCTGTCATATTTCCTCAGCCTGGGAAGCTGGCAGGGATCTGTTGCAACACTTAAAAATTCCAACATCAAAATTCCCCAAAATATTCCTTTGAAGGCATTGACTCAGAATGCATCTAGCCTTTAAATTTGATCTGTAATGAATTTTTCTAGATCATTTCAACCAGCTCTGAGGAATGGCCAGGGGTCTGGACTGCCATATTTTCTGAATAAAGCTGTTGGGTGCTCAGAGACATTCTGGGCAGTGACATGCTGGAGTTTCTTGGTGACCGCTGGGAAAGTGGGACTCGTCCAGTACACCAAAAATGAGCGGGCCAGGAGGAGCTCCAGTGGAGCACTGTGGTGACAAGAAGGGCACTGGGAGGGGGCGCCTGGGTGACTCAGTCGTTAAGCGTTTGCCTTTGGCTCAGGTCATGATCCCAGGGTTCTGGGACTGAGCCCCACATTGGGCTCCCTGCTCCGCTGGGAGCCTGCTTCTTCCTCTCCCATTCCCCCTGCTTGTGTTCCCTCTCTCGCTGGCTGTCTCTCTCTCTGTCAAATAAATAAAATCTTAAAAGGGGGGGGGGCACTGGGTGATCGGGGCAGGAGGAAGGGCTGGTTTATCCCCTCAAAGCCAGGGTCACACTGGGTTCGCAACACACTGTAAGCTCATGTAAGAGCTAAGAGTCTTGAGTGCAGGCACTGTATGCCAGGTGCTGTCCTTTACGATTTTCTCCTTTAATCCTCCCATTTATTCTCTAAACTAGATCATTTTATTTTCCCCCTTTTACAGATGAGGAAATGGAGGCCAAGTGAGGTCAAACCAAACCAAACAAAAAAACTTGCTCCAAGGTCCCTTTAGTGAGCGGCAGAGGGTGGATTGGGAGCCTGGTGGTAGGACCTCTCAACCCTCACAGCACACAGCCTCCTGGGGTGGAGCTGGGCTGAGTCAGGCGCCCCCTCCTCCCCACCAGGCCCTGGCCTCCCTCCGCCTTTCCCAGGGCCCACCCTGCTCTCAGCATCAAATGTTAGTGTCAGCTGGGAGTCTGTTCGCTTGTAACAAGCTACCTGCGTTCACCCTCCGGATACTTTGCTTTAAAGAAAAGATGTGGTATTTCACAATAATTGTAGACTCACAAGAAGTTGCAAAAACCAGTACGTAGTACTGATAATGCTACAACCTGGATGGATTTTTAAAACATTATGCTAAGTGAAAGAATCCCATCACAAAAGACCACATATTATATGATTCCATGAGATGTCCAGAACAGGCAAATCTGTAGAAATAGACTAATGGTTGCCTAGGGCTGGAGGGAATTAGGGGGTGGGGTTTAGGGGGTGGTTGCTAATAGGTAGGAGTTTCCTTTTGGGGTGATGAAAATGTTCTAAAATTAGACTGTGGTAATAGTTGCACAAGTCTGTGAATATACTAAAAAATACTGAATTGTACACTCAATAAAGCAGTCAACAAACAAACACCCAAAGGGCTTTGTAACCTTTGAGCAGTAAAGTCATCCTTGACTCATTGGCACCCCACTTACACCAAATATTATAGACAGGTCCCATGTCTCTATCACCCAGCTTCTCCTGATGGAGACAGCTAACATAACTATAGTAAGTGTGCCTTCCTTTTTAAAGTGAGGGTCCTAAAGGCCCAGGGCCTTTTCTCCAGTGTCTCAAGTTCAAATTCTGACGATGGTAACTCCTCACCCATGCCCTGGACTTTACAGTTTACAAAACCCTCCCACCCCCAGATGGTAACTATACTTAGTGATAACGATACTTAGGGTGGTGTTGCCTAATATATGTAATTGTCACTATGTTGTACACCTGAGACTAATATAATATTGTATGTCACCTCTACTTCAATATATAAAAAAAAAAAGAAAAAGAAAAAGAACCCACCCCCAAACCCTGTTTATGTAATCCTCAAAGCAAACCTGTGGGCCAGGATTGCCCCATGTCTTGGTTTTCTTCCTCAGGAGAACCTTCTCCCTCCTTGAGCTCCCTCTGTAGCGTTGCCAAATTTGGCAAATAAAATCTTATCTGTCGAGCCTGTGAGGTGGTCAGCTCTAATGTGCTCGGCCAGTCCCGCGCGAGTCTGCTCATCATTTTGAGACAGCGTTGATCACAGACTCTTTTAAGAACTTAAAGTGTCCTGGACACCCCCACCCCCCACCACCGCCTTGCCCAGCATGGCCCGCAGGCCTGGGCTGGGCTTCCCAGGCCAAGTCCTCACTCTGGCCTTTCCTCTCCCACGTTCACACTCCGTCCTGGCTGGGCCTGACACCAGGGCAGACCGCAGCCACAGCACACAGCTCTTCGTGCCTCAGTTTGCCCATCTAGAGGCTGGTCTTGCAGGTGCCGCTGAGCGGTGGACCGGCTGCAAGAAGGGCCACAGGAAGCCCGCCCAGAGCTGCGAGTCCCGCGCCAAGTCTACTGTCCAGATCCAGGCCAAAGAGGAATAGGATGGCACTAGGCCGGGCTTGGCTGGGGTGGGACAACCCCACCCCCACCCAATCCCCCCCCCACCCCGCGCCCCCGGGCCCTACCCAGGCCCGAACCCTAGCCGGAACTACAAGTCCCAGTAGGAGTGTGCCACGGGGCCGGAACTCGGGGGCTGTGGCCTGCGACCTCAGTGCCAACCCCAGGTCCAGTGGGCCCTCAGGAATGAGGTCACGAGGACCGGGACGCCACAGCGGACCTGGGAACACACAGACACACCCAAGCTCGGGACGCGCTAGCCCCGCCCCAGGAACTACAAATCCCAGCAAGCAGTGGGCTGCGGGGCGGGGCCTCAGAGACCGGGCACTCAGGACCGGAAGAGTGACCTGCGCGGTGGGAATGGGGCCTCCCCTGCTACAGAGAAGAGGGTCTTGTCTCCCTCCAGCTGGGCTCCCCGTCCCTGCACACACTGCTCGATGGTGGGGCTGCCGGTCCGAACCCTCCGTCTCCGCTGACCGGAGCCCTGGCTCGCCCGGTTCCCATCCCCCCGACCCCCCGAGCCTGGGCTGCTGGGGAAAGGGGATGGTGGGTGGGGTTTGGCCCCTACGCGGTGGAGGGATGCAGAGTGCCCCTCCCTGACCTCTCCTCCTTCGCCTGAAGCGAACTCCCTTTCCCAGGAGGGAGGAGCAGCCCTGACCCTGAGGCGGGACTAAGCCTGTTAGGGTCCTTGTATAGCCTGCAGGTCTCCTGGAGAAGCTCGGGGAAGGCCTGAGTTCTCTGGCTCCTGGGATATGTGTCCGGACGTTCGGGCCGCGGTGTCGGACCGCTGTCAGCGCCCTGCGCCCAGGCATCAGCTTTACAGGACAGATCCTGGTGAGGCTGAGAGGCTGCCCGGAAGTTATAAGCAGGGCATTCTCATTCAGTATGCTGTCTCTCAGAATGCTCTGCTCACAGCTCAGGGTCAAGCGCCAGACTCTTGTCCTAACTTTCAGGTTACCCAAGGATCCTCTGAGGCGTTACAGAAGAGACTTACCCAGTCCCTTCAGTACAATGGTCAGGAACTCGGTCCAGTCTGCTCAGTGGGATGAGCTGTGCGGAGGCCCCACTTTATCCACCGTCCAGGACCAGGACAGTCTCTCTCCAGAGGCCTCTTCTCAGCTGATTTCTGGCTCCCAAGTGGGGATTCAGGTTACACCTGTATCGGGAGCAGTGACACCACAGTGGCCAGCACCATATTGGACTTTCTGTCTCCAACCCTATTTCCAGCTTATACACTTTCTGATCTGTCATGTACTGCTGTCTCCCGGATCATCAAGGTTGATAGGAAAATACCTAGTTTATGAAGGTATAGTCATGATCCTGTAATGTCAGTGAGAGTTTATTCTTCTGTAGTTAGGTCGAGACCAGCTATTTCCTAGAAATATTCCATTTATTTTTGGAACGATTAGAAACAACTTCAGAAATGACATCCAAAGTAGATCGCCCAGGTTCCCTTGGTAGCAGGAGTGGGGGGGTCATAGTAACTAGTCAGGTGGTCTTTAAGCGTACTTATTTCTGTCTGGGAAGTTCTCAAATGCTTGGTTTTCCAAGTACTTTTGTTGAGACAACCAGCCTTTTGTTGAGTAGTCTCTCTGCCCCTAGAGACCAGAGATAGATGCCATAGAAACTTGGAGTCAGCCTTGCCCCAGGCTCTGGGCTCTTTAATTAGAGCCATTCTCTCCTGTAACAGTAACTTCTGCATTCCAGGGCTGAGCACCAGATCCTTGAGTCAGTTAGAGCCCGTGGCACTTGCTTGCGATACGCCAAAAGCCATTTAGTGCCTATCCCTGCTTCCTGAAGATCCAGCTGACAGGGTGCAGCTAAAGTCACAAGGTGGCGTTAATTAGGTCATTACAGGGTATGTGGCTAAGGGTAAGGTGCAATGAAAGTTGGGTTCTTTCCCCTTCAGGGCCATGGGAGTGACTCAGGACCATACATATTCTATACACGAAAGTACCTGCCCCTATACTGGTTACACATCCCGATGCAACCGCAAGATTCCCATTTTGAGAGTTATCCTTGGCACATGAATGTTTTAAATAAAAGTTTGTTAAAACCGTCATTTAAAATCATAAACAGAGGGGCACCTGGCTGGCTCAGTTAGTAGAGCATGTGACTCTTGATCTCTGCCGGGGTCGTAAATTCCAGCCCAGCGTTGGGTGTAGAGATTATTTAAAAATAAAATCTTAAAAAAAAAATCATAAGCAGAAACTCGTTTTAATAACACCTTCCACCTTATTTGTACATATTTTTAAAATCTTTCATTTGTATAGGGCTTCACAAATTTCTGCCGATTTTCAAAGCAAGGTCCTTACATCAACAGCAGGTGGTAAACCTTTGTCAGTGGTCCTGCAGGCCACGCCCCTTCCTGTCGGCGCGTCCTGCGGACAGGCAGCCATGCTTCTCCTCACCACCAGGGGTCGCCCTTTCCCATAGAACGACGGCGGTGGTCCCTGCAGCCGACCGGGTGGGGGTGAGGGGATGAGGGCTCTAGTACTGTGTATAACACGATTGGATGGCCTTGGCCCGAGGCCCAGCATCCATCCCTGCTTGAGTCTCAATTTTTCCGTTGATAAAGGTGGGGAGGGTGATCTCAGAGCCCTCCACGCCCGTCAAGGAAGGATGTGGAGATGGTGACACATCCGTTACTGGCAGTGCCTGGTCCCTCCGAAGGGGGAGGTAAAAGGCCAGGCTGGTTTTCCATAATCTCCCGGCTCACCAGTCCTAGGAGAAAGGAACAAGGAACGGGAATAGCAGATATCTGGCTCTCTGGCTCTGAGCTGAAGAGGGAAACCTGAGTAGGGCCATATTACATCTGTCCAGGGAGATGGGGGGGATGAGGGGGTGGCGCGGAGAGACGAGGGGGGGATAGATGCCCCCCCACACACACACTCAGGAAGGTAAGTGGAGGAAAGGATCCAGTAGGGTAAGGGCACAGTCAGTCACAGATACCCAGAGAAGAGTCCTCGGTAATCCATCTGCGTTTAGGGAAAGGGGTTGTTCACAGGTCAACAGGGAAAGGGCCTCAGGACACTGTGCTCAGACTAGGCCTAGCGACTGGTGGCCAAAGCGCAGTGAAGGAGCAAGCTCTGGCCTATCAGAAGAGAGGCGCCAGACATATGTGCAGGGACGCAGGCTTTTTTTTTTTTTTTTTTAATTCTTATTTATTTTTTGTCTCTATAGAATGTAGGGTAAGCTCAAGCGGGCAGGGTTGTTTTTTTTTTTTTTTTTTTCTGCCATGCACGTAGTAGGTGCTCACAGAGAGGCGGGCTTCAAGTGAGATTTCACTATGTAGCTACAACAAATATTTGTTAAGAGCTGGCTACGCGCCAGGCTGTGGGCTGGGCACTTGGAATTGGGCCCTGAACTGAACAGACACAGTCGCTACCCATTTAGAGAGCTTACAGTCGAGTGGGAGTCTATCGTCTAGCTCTGAAATAAACCTCTAGATTTCATGATGGTGGGCGCCCCAAGAGAGAATGTGTTGTGGGGAGAGACAGACAGCCCTGGTCTGGGACCCCTACTGAGGGTCACATAAGCTGTGGCCTGAAGGAAAAGGGAGGAAAGGGGCCAGAGTGTTCCAGCAAAAGAATAGCCAGGGTGCAGCTTCTAGAAAACGAGCCCGTTTGAGGCTAGAAAGGGATGAAAAAAACTGTGTAACACTGTTAAGTTTTTGCAACCACCCTGCCCCCCACCCCCACCCTACCCAGGCTTCCCGAATCCTGGGACACCTCCTGAGCTCCCTATCCAGGTGTTCCTTCTAGAATCTGGGCAGTGGGCTAATGGATCAAGTTTAAGGATAGCTAAAGCAGCTCTGGTGTTCTGCAGAATCAGGCCCAGGTGGAGGGGAGAGCGCTGGCGTCCAGGGAAGGAGAATGTGCTTCCACCATCTGTGAAGAGAGTGTTGCTGCTTGCAGAGCTGAGTAAAGTGGATGGGGGGTAACATTTTTTTGAAATATCACATACATAGAGAAGAGTCTTTTTTTCTTTTTTACCGTGTTTCACTTACATGAAGAGTGCCCTCCCTCAGTTATATTCTCTAAGGACTGGGTAAAGATCTAAATTTCTTCCAACTGAAATTTCCTTAAGTCAACGGGGTGCAGAGGGCCAACAACCGTCCTGTTGGAACCTCAGAGAGAAGGTGAGTGTGAGTGAGTCGCTGCGGAAAATGGCCGGGCTGGGGCGGGAGAAGCAGATGCGGGCCTGACCTCACAAGGCAACAAGAAGCCTTCGGCTCCTCCATTCACGGAGCCATGGGGAGTCACTCATGGGTCTTGGGCGGAGCTGTGACATGGCAAAATCTGCTAGGAGCAAAGCTCCGGAAGAGGGAAGGGCAGGGTGTGTGGAACAGGCATGCCAGGGGCAGGCAGAAGCTGGGTGCTACCGGCTCCTGCTCTACTTAGAGACCCAGAAAGCTGGCATCAACTGTCAGCCCCCACCCTAACCCTTGGAAAATCCGAGGGAAACTAGTGTTCTGGCCTCCAGAAAACACACAGAGACCTACTACACACCAAGCTTGGTATCACTTTAAGGGAGAGAGAGGGCGGGTCCCTGACCTTCACTTTGACCCAACCACAGAGTTCAACTGGCCTCAGGTTCCATCTGCTCAGGTAGAAACATCCTGAGAATTCCTTCTCCCTGACCCCTCACAGGACCTCGTTTATCACTTGCAGGTCTCCCCTCCGCAGCCCTGTATGTTCGAGCTCTCCCATACCATGGATTTGGCCCTCACTTAATGTTCAGAAAGTTCTACTATCTCCCCTACCCCTGCCCCTTGTCCCTATGGATTCCCACTCCCCTGGGAGAAGAATTCCTGTATCATCAACACCTTTTGGGTTGTTTCCACCTTTCCCAGTACTTTCCTGGCTAAGGGAAAGCTGGCTGTCCTGAGGTGGTCCCCTACCCTGACGACCTCCCCTTGGCCACCCCCAGGGCCCTGCCTTTCCCTGGTGCACCCTTCGCCCCGTGCCTCCTCACATTTGAAATCCAGGTCATCTCTCGCCTTCCCTCCCTTCCTTCTGTTCTTGTTATTTTTTACATTTGTATTGACCTTTTTCATTTTAAAAATAATTGTTACTTGTCATAAAAACAGTCTCAAGAGGATAGAAATATAAAGCTCTGACACTTCTTTCTACCTGGTCTCACCTTTCTGGGAGACACCCACATCTGGCCTCGCAGTTTGGGCTTCTGAGTTTCAACTCTATAGCGTTCTTAAGTGAAAGTAAGACAAACCCACCCTAGCCAGTTAGGCTGAAAATAATTTATTAAAAATACCTGTAGCTCACAGCATCTCTAGGAGGACCAGAGAAACACTTGGGAACAATGCCCCAAAGGTCACGGCCAAGTTGGCCTGGTGGAGGCACCGCTGGGCACAGACAGCACTCTGCCAGCACCGCGAACCTGGGCCCTGCTGGTACCACAGGGTCTCAGCCTCCGGCCTCTGGAAATACGACACAGCTGTCATCCCCTCCCCGGGGTGGGTTCCTCTGGTGCCTGCTCAGACACAAAGTCTGACACAGGAGCCTGTGGCTGGCTGAATGCCCCCACCAGCCGCAAGGGAGGCTGGGAAGGCCTGATGGGGCTCCTATGGCAGGAACCAGGATTCAGGGGATGGAGAATGCCTCAAATGCAGGGCATGCTCACCAGCCAGAAAGAATGATACATGTCCCCTTCCATTCTCTGGGATTCCAGCCACCCCCATCCCGGGGCTCCTGCCCCACACGCTCCACTCCCTCCCCCCTGAGACCTCTGGCCACAGCCTGTTTACCTTCCTCCTCCAGGTCCTTGGGAACCACCCCTCCTCCTCATAGTGCTTCCCACTTCGTCACACCAGGGATGCTGGCTAGACCTCGCCAGCTGCCGTGTCTGCGGGCAACAACCACGTCAGGCACGACCCCGCTGTCTCAGGGAGAGATGATATTCACTGTGCGGCTGCCATGTGTTTTCTGTGCTGTCCCCTCATTTGACCCTCAGAAGCTCCCCCACCAAGAGGACTGCCTACTGACATCCCCATTTACACGGGAGGAAACCGAAACTCAGAGATCAGACATCTCCTTGGGTGTGCCCTCTCCATCACTCAGAGGGGCCCCTTGAGAGCCCGGTCTGTGGCACGTTCTTTCTCTGCTGGGGACCCCTGTGTTCTGAACGAAGCACAAGTCCATATGGGATTCTAAAAATGTCCTAGGAGTCACATGTTCTCAGACTGTTTCCTGTAGACCAGCATTTCCCAAAACCGATTGTAAAATTGACCTAGGATGTTTGTTAAAAATAATATCGAGTCCTGGGGTGCCTGGGTGGCTCCGTCAGTTAAGGGTCCCACTCTTGGTTTCGGCTCAGATCATGACCTCAAGGATCATGAGATCAAGCCCTGAGTTGGGCTCCCCACTCAGCTCAGAGTCTGCTTCTCTCCCTCTGCCGCTCCCCACTGCTTACATGTGTGCGGGTGCTCTCTCTCAAATAAATAGATCTTTAAAATAATAATAATACTAATATAGAGTCCCAGTTCCCTCCTGGGGCAGCCAATCCTTAAGATCTCAGGGAAGACTCTGCCTGCCATTCCCCCTGCTTATGTGTGTGTTCTCTCTCTAGCTCTCTCTCTCTCTCTCCCTGTCAAAAAAAAAAAAAAAAAGATCTCAGGGAAGGTCTGGGAACAAGGGCTTTTAACAAGCTCTCCAGTGATGCTTGTGATCATGCAAATAGGGGGACACGGCCCTAGAGAGCTGTCTGCTTTCTTAGGGTGGATTTAGACGACCCTGGGCCTGCAAATGACAGGCTGTTCTCATTGGAAACCAGCAGCTGAGGCCCGGAAAATGTGGAGAATCACCACGTGCCTTGGAAGGGCCTTCAAACAGGCGCTCAGGGGCTACCCGGCAATGGAGGCTTGCAACCAAAACGTGAGCTTCCAGCAATTCCACTTCTAGGAATTCATCCCGAGGGAAGAGCTATGGTTCTGCACAGAGCAGTCCCGCGCCAGACAAGAAAGCGGTTGTCCAACTCTGCCTGTGTAACTAGTAAGCAGCACAGTCCCCATGCCACGGAAGGCCGGCCAGGGTGAGACAAAGCCACGAGGCAGGCCTCCTCCACACCCCCTTCTCCCTGATCTGTCCCTGCCAGTGCCCCCACCCAGATGGCACCAGTCCATCCTCTGTGCCTGGGGCCCTTTCACTCACCCAGGTCCTGGAATTTGCCTATGCAAAGCCCAGAACAGGAGGGGGGCCTGGGGCCAGGGCAGTACTGACTGGAAACCCACTCGGTTTGGGTTTCTAGAGCAGTGGGGTGGTGTGTAGAGCCTCCTGCTGACTCGGACGTGCTGACCTTGTCCCAGAGGAGGTCCCCTTGGTAAAGGAGCTTGCCCTGCATCACCGTCCAAACGCGGAACAAAGGCCAAATGGGGAGGGGAGGTCAGGGAGGGGCCTCCTGTCCCTGACCCAGGCCGAGGTTGTTTCTCTGGTTTTGTTTTCTCGTTTTCCCGCTCTACCACGTGGGTCCCTGTTAAGCCACCCCAGTGATTTTTCATAGCTGCTGAAGAGCCCGTTGGCCCTCAGGTCCCAGGAATCATCTGGTCTTCCTCTCTGAAGGCTGTGGCCAGCTCCAACCGTGGGGCTCTCTCCCTAGTGTCCCAGCCGCGTGGCCTCCAAAGATGTAAGCACATGGCCTTCACTTCTCCTTTCTGCCAACAGCCAAGACATCACCAAAATAGCAGACACAGGAAAGTTACGGTACCCTAGAAAGTTCTTACATTCATGGTCCTCATCTGTGTTCCTTCAGTCCCTAGTTTAAACAAAGTCAGACCCCAGGCCCTTCCCCCAACACTTCTCAGCTACTAAAGTTCCAGAACTCACTCAAGTAACAGAACACCTGGAAGTCATGGACTCCTTCAGGCTTAAGGAAGCCATGTTTCCTGCTGCGTCCAATTCCATCGCAGGAAAGGAGGGTAGGGACTCAATCCTGGAAGAGATACAGGAGCACCCACTCATTGGTGCACAGGCTCTGGGTTGGGCAAACCTCAGGCGGAATCCCACCTCCCATACTTTCTAATTGTCTGACCTTGGGAAAGCGACTCAATTCCTCAAAGCCTCTGAGCTCTGGACTGCGTTTGCCCTCCTCCACGCATATGGTGAAGCCCTAATGCCCACTGTGATTGGATTTGAAGACTGGCTCTTTAGGGAGGTCAGTAAGGTTAAATGAGGTCATAAAGGTGAAGGCCTGATTGCATCAGACCCGTGTCCTTCTAAGAAGGGATCAGAGACATCTCTCTCCATGCCTGCACAGAGTCCAGGCCATGTGAGGACACGGCGAGGAGGTGACCGTCTGCAAGCCAGGAAAAGACCTCTCACCAGAAATGAATCCTGATGGCACACTGATCTTGGGCTTCTGACCTCCAGAACAGTGACACAATACATTTCTGTTGTTGAAGCCACCGCATCAGTGGTATTCCACGGTGAGCCCGCTCTGACTCATATGCTCACTTCCCTCATCTGAACTGCAGGGATAAACTCACATCGGCATCATGAGGCTATTGTGACAATCCAGCAGGAAGTACACATGATTCCTTTGGTTTTTCTACAACATCTTCAGCACCTGGAACAGTGCCTGGCATAGAGAGGATATTCAATAAATACTTACTCAATGAATAAATACAGCCATCCAGAAAGGAAGCTGTCAAACTAAATACACATCATATTTCTGAGCTTTTCACTAACCTCTGTTTCTTTGATCATTGGTCACCATTCACCAGGGAAGGATAGCAAGCGTAAAGTGTTTAAGAAAAGTGCAAGGACAGTCTCTCATTTTCAACCTGACCTGCCCATTAATGTCATATGTTCTGTGTGTTGGGAAAGGACAGTCTGGCTGATGGAGGGGCGAGTTGGAGCCTTTGGGAGGAGGGGGCACCGATCAGAGAGCTGCAGAAAGCCCCTGAGCACTGGTCCAGCTTTTGGGCCTGAGGCCCCAGAGCAGAGGGGAGAGCTCTTCTCCAGTGGGACAGGGGGGCTGGAGACCAGGGACCGCAGCTGTGGAAGGCAATGGAGAGGAGCTTATGGGAGCCTCCCGGGGCAACTTGGTCTGAGGTTAGAGGCCACAGCACACCCACATTCCTGGTGCTTGTCAGATGCAAATGATGAGAATAATAGGGCCTCTGTCCCTAGGCCATTTGTGGTAGAGCCTGGGCTCCCGGGAATCATAGCTCCTTCAGGCCACCCATGGTGAGAGTTGGTTCTGGGGCAGCCCCAGGTGCACAGATGTGCCCACCACCCCTGGGGGCCCAGGACTTCTCCCAGGGAGAGGCATCCCGGTTACACTGACTACCCCCTGATTCTTTCCAGGACAAGTTCAGGGGAAGCAAGCTCTGGTGAGTCCTCTGCCTCCTCTCTTGTCTCTACCTCGCTGCCCCCTTCCTGGGCACAGCCCTACTTGCCCGGTGCGACCATTCACCTACCTCCACCCCACTGTGAGCACCAGGGCTCCCCCACTACTGGCTTCACTGGGGCACCAGCTCACGTACCCACCAGACACTAGCTTTACCCCCAGACTGTTCTTCCTGCTGCGCTGGTCCCAGGCTACTGGTACACAACTCCAGGGGGCGCCACTCACATAGTCTCGGGTGTGAATGGCCTGGGAGCAGTGCGGCGTTGACTAGAGTCTGATTGCAGGTTGGGGCCACCCCTTCCACCCCCTAGATGTGTAGGTAAGTCACAGTGGGCCCCTTGTTTTCAAAATGCCGACCTCACTGGCCCTGCTGCAGTGCTGGAAAGGCTCATTGTGAATGGCTCCTCTGAGTCCAATGAAGCAGTAAGACCCACTGTAAAAATGCAGGTGGTTTATTATATTGGGGAAAAAGAGTAAGTCATTGCGGGGTGGGGGGTGCTGGAAGGTGAGGCCAGTCTCATCAGTCCCCTGTCCAGATTCCCAAGCCTGGAACAAAGATGCCCCCGGCCGATCTCCTCGGCCCACCCCAGGAACCTGGAGATTCGAGGTAAGTGCAGCCGCTGAGACTGGGGTGGAGGGAGGTGGGCCACAGTGGCTACCACGGGTCCTGCCCCTCTTCTGTCGCTCTGGAAAGCCTAGGAGGAGGAGGAACATGAGGAAGATAAATATGAGCTGCCCCCCTGTGAGGCTCTGCCCTTCAGTCTTGCCCCAGCCCACGTTCCTGACCCCGAGAAGGACTCTCTGTACTTGGGTAAGGCCTGGGGAGTTGAGGCAGGGAGTTGGGTGGTCAGGCAGGACAGAGGGTCCCCACGAGGAAAGACGGTCAGGCCTTGCCTCTTCTCCCTTTGTCTGTGCTGGGGCGGCAAGGGGAGGCCTCAGCTGGCAGTTGCGGAAGCTTCTGGGCTGGGCAGAGAGAGAAGGATGAAGGAAAGGCGGAGGGAGGAGGGAAAAAGGCAGGAGGAAGAGTGGGAAGGGGAGAAGAGCCTGGAGGGGCACTGTAACCAAGGCAACAGTGGGAAAGCAGGAGGCCCAACAGGGTCCCTGGGGCCTCCTCTGAGATCCCTCACTTCTCAGAGCAAGGGTAGGGATGCCAGGAGAGCCCGGCTGCTGCTGGCATCCCACCCCTAGGGCTCCTCCACTAGGCCAGGTGGGGGCAGGAAAGCTGGCCGCCTCCAGTTGCCATGGAGATGGGGCTGTGGGGAAGCCAGTGAGGGGGAGAGGGGGGAGGAGGAAATAGAGGCTAGGTGGGGGGTGGGAGGAAAATGGGAACCTATGTGGGAGGAACCCACCGACCCACGATGCCTGGGGCCTTTTCCAGATCACCCTGGCCCTCTGGGCCCATCCAAGTCACCACCACCACAGCCCCAGGCCACAACGGTGAGCAACACCCACCCCCCCAGTCTCTCCTTCCCCACCCACCCCACCCGGCTACCATTTCCCAGGGAGTAAATCTAAGAGGCGTCTCATTTGCAAGATTCTCCCATATTTGCATTCAAGAGGTCCCCTGTCAGAAGCGGAGCCTGTTAGCCCTTGCTGCTCCCACCTGCCACCTGCCCGGAACCCCCTCCCCCCACCCAGCCGCCATCATCCCCCTGGACTCACCCATCCTCTGGAGCTGGAGCCGGGAGGGCAGGGCAGGCTCGGCTACCCCTCCCTGCACCCTGGAGCCTGAGGACCCCTCCCTGCCTAGAGAGGGAAGAAATCCCTCACTGGCAGCTCGGAAGGCCCGCTGTGCTGAGAGAAGCTTACGGTCTCAGAAGTTACCACTCTCCTCATAGATTTTACTGGAATAAAACAAAAAACGGGGAGAGATTCATAACAAAGGAAGAGCCACAGAACAGAGGCCAAGTCCCCACTGCACAGGAGCTCTTGTGCTGTAGTGGTCTCGAGGCTGCACAGACACACATCACCCCGCAGCACCCCGCCCGCCATCCTTGCCCTTCCCCTGCCTCAGTTCCCCTCCCTCCCCCGACCCCTAACCCTGTTCCCCCTCACCGCCCACTTGTACCCACAGCTGAAGGCAGCACTGAGCCTGCAGGAGGCTCGGAAGCAGGGGCGGCCCTTCCCCTTCGGGAAGCAAGGTAATGAGGATGTCCTGTCTTCTTCAGAGGCCCGCTCACTGCCCACCCCGAGATGGGGAATCCTGGCCCTCTCAGGGTAAAGCTCAGCTCAGGTTGCTTGGTTTCCTGCTTTGCCTGGTCACTGCACTCCCCCCAGGGTCCTCGTTTTTTTACCTGCGGTTTCCCCATCCCCGCTAAGGCAGGCAGTTCAGAAGGAGACTGGGGACTGGAGCCCAGAAATGCCTTGCCTGAGGTCACAAAGCAGCTGCTGACTCCCAGGTCCGGTTGTGCATATGCTGTGGCCCCCCGGGGCAGGCCAGGGCCACTCCGGCATGAGGACATCTGGAGGGCAGCCTTGCCCGCCCGGAGGACCCTCACTGGTTAAATACATCTGAGTGTCATCCCCCCATCAAAGGGGACCTATGGCCACCAGCCTCTGATTCCATCCTTGTCATTACTGCTGTCACTGTCGGAGACTCTGTGCTAAGTGCCCTGAGGCCTGTGAATCCAGAACCCTGGGATGCTGGGATAGTGAGGGACCTCAGCCAGTGTGTTTTTGTCTGAAAATGGCCCAAGAGGGGCAGTCTCCTCCTGCCTCGGGCCAAACAGCTAACCCGAGGCACATTCGTTTGTGGTTACTGTGCTCGGTGATTAGTACGCCTTCATGGGCTTGGGGGTGGTTCTGATTTTTGGAATAGCCCGAAGTCGTTTGGAGCAAGCCTGGCCAATCATTTGGGTGGTCAAGCTGGGCAACAGCCTGGGGGTTGTGAAGTGGGGCGATCGGAGCTCAGGGTGGCTTTCTCCTGGGGCTTCAAAGCTGGCTCTGAGGATGCCCTCAGATAAGGTCCGAGGACACTCCACTCTTTCAGCCTAAGTTTCGCTGAATTCCTTTCTCCCTGCGCTTCTGACTGGTGTTTTCTCCTTTTCCTCCCAGAGTGGGCTACACCGGCCAGGGTGGTGAGTGGCCCCTCCATCCCCCCCACCCCCACCCCACTCACCCTCTAGGGTTTTGGCTAGGAAGTTGGCAGGGTTAGGGTTGCGGGCCTGGGAGGGCCAGAAAATACCTCTGAAACCAAGGAAAAGGGCTCAGAGCAGAGTGGTTCCCTGTTTGCCACAGGCCCCTGACAGGGTGTAAGGCAGCTGTCCTGCGCTACTGGGGAAGGCCTTGCCCAGAGCTCTCTTGGACGCCCACATTCTAGGAGAGCTGGGGCCTACAGGCACCTCGGAAGGGGAAGGTGCTCGTGGGCCTCCTCCCCAGGCAAAGGAGCAATTTGAATTATCTGGCTAGCCCTCAGAAGGAAGTCCACCTTGTAAGTGGGGAGGGAGATGCTCATAGCTGCCCCCCCCCCCAAGTGATGGATTCACCTTCTCTCCCACTTGCTGGTCAAACTCTTAGGTACCAGGCCTTCCAGAGAAATCTGATGAGAACCTCTACCTGGAGTGTGAGCCTAGTCCAGGTGAACGCTTCCCTCTGTCCCAGATCCCTCCTGCCCGGGGCCCTCAGCTGCTCAAAACGGGACACATTCTGGCTCTATCTTCTTCCCTTGTCGTCCCTCATCACTCCACCAATACACGTTTGCCTTCAGACGCCCACATGGACACCCACTCTTCGGTCTTTGGTCCAGGTTGACCCCCGCTGTGCATAGTGGGAGGGGTACTTAAGCAAGGGCTGCATGGGGCTTCCCAGCTCTTATGCAGGACAGCGCTCCCTCTGGTTGGAAGGACTCCCAGAGAGCCCGGGCTGCTGAGAAGCCGCAGGCCCTGCAGGAGTCTGCACCCCCCCCAGGTCAGCGGGAATCTCCCTGCCTGGGGCCCAGCCCAGCCCAGCCCAGCTGCCCTCACTCTTTCAGTCCCGGCCTTGACTCGGACTCTGAGCTCCCAAGTCCTGATGCCCCCAATCTCTCTGCCAAGGGTATCAGTGGTGCCCAGGTGAGTGCCCATCAGGGGTGTGTGTGTGCGTGCGTGTGTGTGTGTGTGTGTGTGTGTGTGTGTGCATGCGCGCGCATAATGTGGCCAACTCAGGCTTCCCCAGCTCTGACCCTGCAATCTCTGGGCTCACTGGTCTCTTTCTCTTAAAGGAGGTAAAACCTGAGCTCTCTTCCCCAACTTGCCTCCACAGGCCCACCACAGCCCCCCAGGAAGCTCGGAATGTAAGAGGCTGGTACCCAGGGGAGAAGTGGCCTGGGGTGCGGGGAGGCTCAGGGAGGGACTTCAGGCCCAGCGGATGGGGCTACAGGACCGAGTCTCTTCTGACCAGCCTTTCTGTGTCCCAGGAAGCAGCGAATGCCACCTCTAAAGGTGAGTACAGGCATCTTCAGCATGAACCCCAGGCAGTCCTGCCAGCCCACCCTAGCCACAGCCCTGTAGGCCACAAACTCTGCTCCCCAACCCCTGCCCACCCCTCATGCCCCACTTTGCTGTGGGAGTCCTTGCCCCTCTGACTTCAGCTGACAGCAGACCTGAGGGGATCCCACTGGGCAATTTCTAGGATCTTCACCGAAGCAGGAAACCCCCAGCCTATACCTCAAGGTCACCCTTCACTTGGAGGTCACACGTGGCCTAGCTGATAAGTCCCACCAGAACCCGAGACCTGGAGAGGAGAGGTGAAGCACTGAGGGTCCTGTTTTGTGCTTCAGGCCTATGTGCACGGCCCTCTAACCACCCCCACCTCTGCAGCTAGGCCCAAAGCCTTCTTTGCCTAAACCCTCCCAGCCTCAACTCTGTAATCTGCTTCTTCCAGCTGGAAGGAGATCCTCTCTTTCCTCTAGAGCACCCACCTGGAGCACCTCAGCTGCTGAGGTGAGGAGGGGCTGGGAGAGGGCTGGGAGGAGGCCAACAGGGAACCCTCTTGGGCTGGCGTCCGCCATTGCAAGCAACACATTGAATGTGTGTGTGCAGCACGGCGCTGGGCACCAGGCACAGACACATCTTTGTTCTGCTGGTGCAGACTTGGTCTGGGAAGGCAGATGTGAACACAGATAACTGCAGCCCGGGGCTCTCTGCCCCCCAGCCCCTCTCCAGTGCCCTGGCGCGTCTCTGAATGGCTGTGTGTGTATGTACAGGACGGCAGCCTGCTGGCTCAGCCCTGGTACTCAGGCAACTGTGACCGCCATGCTGTTGAGAGTGCCCTGCTCCGATTCCGAAAGGTGGGCAACTGCAGCACCCCTGGGCCTTCGCGGATACCCTTCTGCTCATGGGCTGTGGCTGGCTGAGCCTCTGGGGACGGGAGGGTGGGGTGGGGGTGCTGGCCATCTGTGGGCCAGGGCCGCAGGTAGACGGGTGGGAGATGAGGCTGACAGGTGGGGTCTCCTCCACAGGACGGGGCCTATACTGTGCGCCCCAGCTCAGAGCCTCATGGTTCCCAGCCCCTCACCCTGGCGGTGCTTCTCCATGGCCGGGTCTTCAACATTCCCATCCGGCGCCTGGACGGTGGGAGCCACTATGCCCTGGGACGGGAGGGCAGGAACCGCGAAGAGGTAGGTGCTGGAGGAGGACAGGGACTTGCAGGCAAGAGGCCACCACAGAGCCGTGTGCTGGGCCCAGGCAGGCACATTTGCCCAGGGGAAAACCCACATTTTGCAGTTTTTCTGGACTGGAGGGACGTGACAGAGGCCAGTGACTTGAGTTCCTTCTCAGAGGTCTGCTTCAACTAGGGGAGGCACCCCCTCCTGCAGGGCTCAGTCTGCCCAGGGCCCCAGGCGTGGGTGGGGCTGGGGGGTGGGGATTTGTGCCTGCCATGACCCCAGGTAGGAGGAGAGCAGGGCCCAGGTAGTCCAGACTCCGATCCATGCCAAGGGCTCAACTTTGTGCCCAGCACTTGCTGAGGTTCCGAGGCTGGAGGACCCGGGCAGAGGCGGGCCCCAGGGTTGTTTCCACCTGGCCTGGCTAACAGCACGCCCGCGGGTGCAGTCCAAGAAAGCTGCGCGAGGCCTGGAATGGGGCACAAAACGGCAGTGGACCTTCATGGGGCAAACTGGAGAAGGAAAGGGTTTAGAAAAATGTGAACGAGCCTCCTCCTCAGAGTCCCACAGTTCCTTCAGGAAGTTTCTCCCAGCATGAGGCTCGGGGGACTCACCGATGCCCTGCTTCCTGTCTAGCTGTTCCCCTCCGTGGCCGCCATGGTCCGGCACTACACACAGCACCCCCTGCCCCTTGTGGACAGACACAGCGGCAGCCGTCAGCTCACCTGCCTGCTCTTCCCCACCAAGCCCTGATGCCACGGCGGATTGTACACACCCACCTCCCGCGCCGTAGTTTGCTCTTTGCCCTGGCCACCCTGGGCTGTCCCCCGCCCCTCGCCTCTCCCAGGTCTCCACCCCTCCAGGCCGTCCCCTTCCCTTGCCCCAGTCCCTGCAGGCCTGGATGAGAGGCTTTGGGAAAGGTTGCCCAGAAGCAGAAAGAACCCCTGAGACCCCACCCCATGTTCACCTGGAGCCTGGCACTGCCCCTCCCTCCTGCATCTCCAAGGCTGGGAAGCAGGCGTCGGTCAGGGCCCCCATTCCCAGGCCCCAGGCATGGATGTGTCAGCCCTGTTTACTAGGGCCTCCCAAGGGGCTCTGGATAAAGGCCTCCTCAGGGAAGCTGAGCCTCAGGCGGCTGCCCAGAGCCCTGCTTGGACACAAAGAGAACCCTTTCACATGCTCTCGGGGGCTTAGCACAGGGCTGGCTGCTTTGGTAGCACTGTACATAGTCCGCTCTCAATAAATATTTGTTGAATGAATTCTTGAATCTGCTGAGCGAGGCAGAGGTGGCCTCCCTGAGGCTCCAAGGTCCTTAAGTGTCCCAAGGTACAGACTGGGTCTGGGAGTGATGGAGCAGTGGTGGCCAGGCCACCGCAGGAAGGGCCAGCCCCATTTCTGTCCCTGATTGGGTCTTTTGCCCTTAGACATTCGGTGGAGGCCATCGTGGGGTGGCTGGTTTTTGTCTGATTTTGTTTGCGGGGGAGGGGCTGTCGGGGGGGGGGTCGGGTCAGGGCCGGGGGAAGGGTGGGAAAGGCTTGGTGCGGACTCTGCCGCCCCACTAAATGATGAGAACGGACTTAATTAAGTACTCGTCCCCCACCTATTTGCTGTACAGTGTTGCCCCAGGGAGAGATGCGCCTGATTTTGCTCACTTGGTGTTGTCTAGAGCAGGGGAGACAGGCAGACCCCAGGAAGCAACTGGGTATTGGACACGCCAGTCCTAAAATCAGAAGCTATGGAAGGCCCAAGGAGGAGCTCAGAGAAGACAAGCAGAGCCGCCTGCGGGGCCCGGCAGGGAAGGTCCAGCCGCCGCTCCGGCTCCGGGAGCCTGGGGGCTCCGAGATAGGCGGCCGGCTGGCCGGCGGGCGGGGCGGCGGGCGCGCAGGGGCGGGGGCGTCCGCGAGCCCTGGCGCGGCGCCCGGAACACCCCGTGCCGGAAGCGCCATGTGACCGTGACTGCGCAGAAGCCGAGAGCGCCGCCAAACAAAGGGCGGCTCTGCGGCCGCCTGGCGCTCGGGCTGGCACGGAGGGGCCGGACCCCCTACCCCCAGCCGGGCCCCCGGCCCCGCCTCCCTCCCGACCTTGGGCGCCGGCCGGCAGGGAGGCTCCGGATCGGATCGTGCTGAGGCCCGGCGCGAACGCGGGGAGATGGGCGAGGGGCGCCGCGGGCGCCGTGAGATGCAAGTGACAAACGGGGCCAGGCTGGGCGGTGGGGCGTTGCCGGTTGGCCCCCGCGCTGCCGGCTCTGATGGATCACCCTCTCCTTAATTTCTCTAATAGAGGCGGAGATGTCCCTACGCAACGATCCTAGGGGGAGGAGGCTTAAGTGAGGCGTGCTCTGGAAGGCGGTGAGGACAGTGCAGGGCCTGATGGGCAGCGCGCTAGGGCCTGCCTCCCAGATAAACACGCACGGGAATTCGGGTCAATGACTGTCACTTTGAAGTCCCGCTGTTCTTTCTGGCCAGGCCCGGGGAAGAGGAGCAGCATGGGGCAGGTGGCACAGGGCCAGATGAGGGTGGGCGCAAATGTGTGATGGGGAGTGGGGGTGAGCAGCTGGTGGCTCTCGCAGAAGCAGGGGGATAGGAGACCCCAGGCCAGCCTCCCTCGGCTCTGTTAGCCAGTCCTGGCTCCCTCTAGGCCCTACGTGGTAGTGGCCTGTCTCCTGTACACTTTCCCCAGCCTGACCCAGGCAGGAACTTAGGGACTGGAGAAGGTGGAGAGCCCAACCTTGTGTTGGCCTCAGGGTACAGTCAGACTCGCCTCTCCCACCTGATTCTCAGCTTTCACTTCTCTTGAGGAGCCCTCTGCCCCAGGGCCTGCTTTTCCTAGCCCTTAATTAGCTAAGCGTAGAGCCAGCTGACCTGTGAGGGGGAGCAAAGGCCACAGCACAGAGCTCTTGAGTTGGTGGGCTAACAGAGACTCTCTGCTTGGTCCCAGCTGCAGGACTAACTTTAAAGAACTAGCCTCCCTCCTTCTCTCCCTGGGGAGAAAGAGAGGAGCAGCAGTCCAGGCAGAGGGAAGAGCCTGTGATACGGGCCACTAACGGCCAAAGAGAGCTTGGTCCAGAGAGCCACTCAGTTTAGCTAGTACCCCCTCAGCTTACAGGTCGCACTTAGATATCCCCTGTTCTAAGACGCCTTCCCAGTTCCCCAAACCTGGGCTCAGGCACTTAGGACACCTTCTAGCGATTGCCTTTTCACTCCTAGGAAAGGACCAAGTTACCACTGCCCACTATTGTGTATTCAGGACCTGGAATACAATAGGTGCCAAATATTTGTTGAAAGAGTCACTGAATGAATGAAAGAAAGAAAGAAAAAGAAAGAAAGAAAGAAAGAAAGAAAGAAAGAAAGAAAGAAAGAAAGAAAGTCACTGAATAGGTCAGATCTACCCTGGATTCCTCTAAAGCTGTTCACATTCCTTGGTCAGAGCTTCCTTTGTAAGAGTAAACTCCAACAGAGCTTTCTGTGATGATAGGAACATTCTATGTCTGCATTGTCCAGTACAGTAGCCACTAGTTCAAGAGGTTATTGAGCACTTAGATGTGGCTACTGTGACTGAGGAACTGAATTTTTAACTATAATTGAATTGATTTTAATTCATTTGAATTTAAATGGCCACCTATGCTTCCTTGCTATCCTATTGCTCCAAGTCTTTTGCATTCCCAAGTGTGAGGGGCAGTGTGAAAGAGAAAGCTGGACAAGTTGGGAGGGGGGCTAGGTCTCCAGGAGCCTGGGAAGCCTCCATAATGAGCGTGGGCAAAGGGGAGCAGAGCAGGGGTGGGTGCAGGAGGCATAGTATTTTAGGAGGGTCTCTCCAGTTGTGACGTGCTGAGTGGGTTGGGGAGGCAGCACGGGGACTGGGAGAACAATTAGGGGCTGCAGATACTTCTGTGATTTAGGTGAGAGATGACATCCTTTGATTTTTTGTCATGCCAGTGTCCCTCCAAACACCCCAGCCCCATTTCCTCTGGAAAATTTCAGGCAGGGTCACTGATTGGGGGATCAAGTCTGGGAAAAATGCCATTTGGTGAAGAAGCCCCTGTATTACCACAAGTGGTTTGTCCGTCTCCATGTCTTCATTTGCCAGGAAGGGCCTGTAGGACAGGGAGCAGAGGAAGTAAATGGCTAGAAAGTACGTGAAAGTCCCTGGCAAGACCGCATCTGCTGGGGCTCACAGTGTGCTGTCTGCAACCATCCAGCAAGCTTTCAGCTTGAGTTTCCAAAGCGGCAGCCTGACCTTGGGCAAAAACATGGGCTCTGGAATCTGAAGGACCCAAGTTTGAATCTGGCTCAGTTATTCACTGCCTGTGTGTCCTTAAATTCTGTCTCTTTACTTTTTTAAAAAATTCTTTATTTAAATTCAATTTAGTTAACATAGAGTGTATTATTAGTTTCAGGGGTAGAATTTAGTGATTCATCAGTTGCATAGAACACCCAGTGCTCATTACATCAAGTGCCCTCCTTAATACCCATCACCCAGTTCCCTCATCCCCCCACCCACCTCCCCTTCAGCAACCGTCTCTTTATTTTTAAAATGGGGCTAATAATACCTACTTCTCAGGGTTACTGTGAGAATGAGAAATGATTTATGTAACATATACTTAGCCTAATGTGGAGCCGGACATGTAGTGGAGCCAAATGATTGGTCCCTAATGATAATCCTGTGAATAGACCAAGCTTGGTACTGGTCCCACCTGCATGCCCCCGTTCAGGGGCTCTTTCTGACCGGGCTTCCCCAACACGCCCTCCACACACACACATGCACACGCGCACACGTGCTCTCGACCTTTAGGTATTATAGGTACTGTGATTATTGTTTTGTCTGCCCACCTGGCTTTCCCATCCCCCTCCTCCTGGTGACATCATCCACTTCCCCGCACCATAGGACCAGGCATGTGACCTCGGTCTGACTAGGGCCAAAGCAGGCCCAATCAAAGCCTTCTCTGAGATGGATATATTGATGTTGAGGGAGAGAAGCCATCTCTCCAAACCTGAGTTTGGGCTGCAAATGGCCACCGTCCCCACCACACGGACAGAGCTTATCTGCAAAAGTCAGGCGAAGACAAGGAGCAAGAATCTTGGAGACACTGGGTCCTGCCCCAAAGTCACTGCTTTTGCGGTAGTGCCGCTCCCAGCTGTGTGAGCTAGAAATTTCTTTTTGGTTTAAGCTCGTGGGAGTATGGCTTCTGATATTGTTAAGAAGACCCCTGCCTGCCGCAGGCACTTGTGTGCTTGAAGTTTGGGGGCGTCGGGGATTTTTCTGAAGCACAGAGCTGTTAGTGGTAGAACCAGAGTTTGGGCTTGTCTGACCGGCTCTAGAGCTACCATAAACTATACCACGCGCCCCACACATCGCTCACCAGTGTTTACTGAGTGTGTATTATCTGCCAGGCACCGAACTAGCATCCTGTCCCCCTCCACACCTACCGGAGGACTCCTCCTCCCCACCTTCACTCCCAATCTCTAAGACCCGCAAATAAGATGTAAAAGCCCTCTCCGCCAGGATAGGGGGAACACACGCGCTGTCTTTCCAGAATCGATACTCCCAGAATCCTCCTCACGTGCCAAGGATATGAGAGAAGCCACCCAGCTACTTACCTACCTGCCTATCTACTCCTTACCTACCTACCTACCCACCTACCTCGGTCTGCCTGGCGTGGAGTTAGGTCCTAGCCCTGGCCCAGAGCCCCAAGGCAGAGTTTCCGCCTGCGCCCTACTCTGAGCAACAGGTCCCTGCTTCCTGTATGGCTGCCATGACCATTTATGGGGATACTGAGGTTGTTTTAAAAGTGTTTTTGATCTCAGTTGACCCAGATGTCCCCTTTGTTTACTTTGCAAATCTGGTTGAGGAGAGAGACGGGTGTTGGGAGGAGAAGGACTTCAGGACAGTGGTTTCCAAATCTGGTCCTCAGAACACCCATGGACCATGATGATGACATCACCAGTTGGTGACAAAAAAGGAGAAAAACACAACCCGCACAGTGAGCTCTTCCTGAAGCGAAATTATTCCATTTAAAGGACCATCTTTTAAAGGGAAATCAAGTTCTTGCTCCTTTTTTGGTATCAAATTATACTTTCTTTTAGGTCACCTTATTTTGCTGGGCCTCATCTTTAAAATGGAATAGGAGGGGCAGGGTGCTCGGCTTAGGTAACCTCCAAGGGCCTTTCCAACCTTGATATCCCAAGATCTTCAGGGCCTGGGGCTTATTGCGTGCTGCCGGGACTGTGCCTCTCATAGCCTGGCCGGCCTTCCCCTACGTTCTCTGCTTCTCCCCCGCCCCCCTCCAGCCCTCCTGCTCAGCCCCACAAGGTTTGCCCTCTGCTGGGCTGGTCTTCTGTGCTCCTTGCAGAGAAGCGCCCCCTTTGCAATGCACTTTGGATTTATTGGAAACCCAGGAGATACAGCTTCTAAAGGGCAAGTGTAGGTTTGGAATAGCCTAATGTTTGTCCTGACATAATGAGTGGATCAGCCCAGTCTCCCTAAAAGCCTGGAAGTTAGGGGAGGGTCAGAGACCAGGAGCAAAAATCCAAGAACAAACACCAAGGCAGGATCTGCAAGGGGGTGGAACACTGAAAGAGAAAGTTCTAGCAAAAGAATGCTATCATGGACTCCTATAGCACTTGAGCCATCTTGTCCTGTCTCCTCATGTTACCGATGAGAAAATGAAAGCCCAAGGAAGAGAGAGGAGTCTATGATGGGGGGGGGGGGGGTGTGCATTTTTTCTCTAGCACCACTTCAGCTGGGGATAAGGCCTGGAGATGGAGAGGAAGTGAGAGAGACTTGGAAACTGAGTCCAGGAGAGGCCAGAAGCACTGGGTTAGGGAGGACTCTGGCTCCCTTGAGCCCTTGTGTCCCTGCCCTGCCCCCCCAGCCTGCTCTCTGCTCTGGCTCTTCAGCTCTCCTTTCCTTTGCCTGTTGTCCTCAGCTCAGCTCCCAGGACATCACAAGACAGCGGCCCCAATGGGCTTGGAGTAGGAGGAGGCTGGCAAGAGAAAGGGTTGGTTGGAGAGTGAGGAGGGCTGATGGGTGCTCCCCAGAATGCCTGGAAACTCCACACGCCCCTTCGAGAAGCTCCGGGAAGAGGGGAGATGAAGGGGAGCTGGCATTGCACTTCCATTTCGAACAGACTCTTCTCCCCGACACACATGCACTTGTGTACCCCAAAAGGATCCAGGGACAGAGGAGGTGCCAGGCAGTTGTCACGGATTCTGTAAATCCCAAACACTGGGGAGAACAACAGAACAGGAACCCGTCCGTGAACCTCCTGTCGCATTCAACCCTGAGGTGAATCATTAATAAGGCAAGTGTGAGATCAAGGCCACACTGGAAGTCTCCACATGTCCTGCCCGTATCTGCGGCACCTGCTGCTGTTGGTACAGCGTCATTTTTAAAGCGGTGATGTCAGGGGCCAGAGAGGAACCAGCTCCAGAGTCCCTGAGTCTACCTGGGAGACGCCACTGACGTTAGGAAGGCTTCCAGCAAGGAGACCTTGGCCAGGCCAGGACCTCCCAAGGCCCTCGGCTGTGCCTGTCCTTGATCACACAGGCCATCTGCTGCCCGGGAAGCTGGGAGTTGGGGCAGCTGGCTGACCTGGAAATGGAGAGCCCGAGGAGCCCCAGGCATGCCTGCTCCTCCCGTCCACCCTCTCCCTGAGAGCAAGCAGCAGGGCCAAGCGGCTCCGGGGACGCTCCTGCCCGTTCCCAGGGCCTGGCAGCCAGCTCTGCAGCTGATGCAAGGCCGGAGGCGGGTGAGCTCAGCCAGTCTCCCGTAGCTCCCAGAAGATCCCAGGAGCTTCTCGTACCCCTCCGCGCTCCAGAAAACATACCCCTGCACTCCCCTCTGCCTTGGCCCTCCTAAGTCTCTAGCTCCACTCCTTCTGGAAGCAGAGCAGGACCCCCTAAGGGAAGGCTCTGGGAACAGGTGCTGCTGGGAGCTGGGGTAGCGCTGGGTGTTTCTGAGTCAACCCAGCTCCCCCACACCTGCAGCCTGTGGACAAAGCGGGGACCCAGAGCTCTGCTTCTGGGGGACCTGTTCAGGGAGGGCCTGGGCACCCGTTGGCTCTCAGGCTCTGTCCAGGCCGGCCCGATTTCTCTTCGCCGGGAGGTCAGACCCTTCTATCCCATTTGAGGCTAGACTTACGTCTACCTGCTCTCACTCTGTCGTTCAACGCCCAGGCCAAAGGGAGGGATGCCAAAGCCCGACCACCTTCCCGAGGCACCGTCAGCTCGAGACGAGGGTTCAGTCAGCATCCATTGACGAAGGGCTCGGTGATAATGACATGAGGTGTAATAGCATAACGTGGATGATGTGTGCCACATGTGACGTCCTCCAAGGGACGACGCCATGATGCTGGGCAGCCCTGGATGAAGCAGCTACGGCCTGGAGAGGCTAAGGGGCAGAACCAGGAGTCGTGCCCACGGGGTCTTCCCGCATCCTCAGTCTGCCTTCGTCCGGTCCGTCGGGCCTGCGCCTGAGCGGGAAGCAGCCTTCTACAGACCTTCCTGCTCCTGGGCCCCCGTGGAGGTAGAGGAACTTCCCTCGAGGGCACTGGGGGCCACTGAGCTGGCAGAACCAGTTGCGGGGTTGGGGTGGAGGTACACTGGGAGCCAAGCCTCCCGGGGAAGGCCTGGATTCATTCTGGGAGCACAGAGATGGGAGCAGGTACTCAGAGCCCCGAAGTGGCAGCTCCGAGGTGTCACTTGCTCCCTCACACAAAGGCTCATGGGTCACAACAACCTCAGGCTGCCACCTGCTGGGTCAGGGTCGCCGCCCAGGGACTGAAGCAGGCTTCAGGACTGGCCCATGCAGTCTGGCACGGGACCAGCGACAGTGGCCACTGCTGGCCTCCCTTTTGATGCCAGGGTGGAAGGAGGCCTTCCTTGTCATCTGCCCCATTCCATTTGGGCATGCCCTTTGCCCTCGGCCGGGCCTGGGCCTCGGCCTCTCCGGGTGACCATGCGCACATCGTCATGACCCTTGCCCACCGTCCCAGGGCTGCTTGTTGCTGATGCAATTCGTTAGCCTGGTGAGCTCAGGCCGGCCCGGCTCGCAGGCAGGTGAGCACGCAGTGCCCTGCACTGGAGGGTACAGCCTGTGCCGGTGGCACGCGCCTCCCCGCTGCCCCCGCCCCCCCGACTCAGGCTCACTGGCCTGGCAGAAAGCGCTCGCAGGAGCTGGAGGCGAAGAGGAGGGCAGAGAAGGACTCTGAGACGACACACCGGCTGCAGGGGCCTGCAAGCCCTTTGGTCTACACTCCTAGCCCTTCACCAACCGCGCATGGTCAGAGAAGGGGGAACACCCAGGGCAAAGCCAGCTCCCGGCTCTGTCCCCACCTTGAACCAATTCCTAGAACCACTTTTAAGTTGGAATTATACTTATTTTTTATTGGATATTAAAATCACATGGTATTAAATTAAAAAGGCACAAAAGAGTCTCGCACAGAGAAGACAGTGTCCCTCCCATACCTTTCGCCCAGCTGCCCTGTTCTCCACCCCGGAGAGAAGCAGTGTTACCAGTTTCTTGTGTATCTTTCCAGAGACAGGCTAGATTAGCCCTGGGATTTTTGATTATCAGAGCTTGCACAGCAAGGTCACATCTTGCTTCGCGTTCCTGCTCGGGATGAGGAAGGGTAAACTGCCCTGCTTTGAACCCTCCCTGCGAATGGACAGGAAGTGACCAGAGATTAGCTTCCCACAGCAGGCCCACGTTCCGGTTCTCTCCCCTTCACTACCCTCCACCTGTTACTTCGCTAGATGCCCAAGGCAAGAGCAAAGGACAGATGGCATTGGCCTCATTCCTTAGAGGGGGAAGCTGAGGAGCCAGGATGTTAAGGAGCCGCAAGTTCTCACACTTCAAGCGGAGGCACCCTGGTGTCCCCATACCATCACTCCACTTCCCCGATGTCTTCCCCTCGCTTTCTAAACCACCTCGAGTTCTTCAGTATCTTTTTGCCACAGCTCGACTATGGACATTGCAAGGGCGGGTCAAGGACTCTACTTCTATCACCCCTCTGAGCTGGATTGTGAGCCGGGCCCTGGGCAGCCCCCCCAGCAGTGGGAAACGATGTTGGCGAGGTCCAATGAGAGAAGCAGAGGGTGTGCTGTCTCTTCCAGGGGCATCCCAAGGCCCTGAAGTTTGCTACCTGGACACATGCACACGCCCGATCACCAAACTCGCTGACCCACAGGCCTGGGCCTTATGAGTTCTTTTCTTTTCTTTTTTTAAAGATTTTATTTGTTTATTTGAAAAAGAGAGAGAGACAGCCAGCAAGAGAGGGAACACAAGCAGGGAGAGTGGGAAAGAAGAAGCAGGGTCCCAGCAGAAGCAGGCTCCCAGCAGAGGAGCCCGATGTGGGGCTGGATCCCAGGACTCTGGGATCACGCCCTGAGCCGAAGGCAGACGCTTAACGACTGAGCCACCCAGGTGCCCCTATGAGTTCTTTTCTTATGTAGTTGGCTCAGTTAATGGCCCTGCTCAGGAGGCCAAGGCCGTGGGTTGGCTCCTCAGGGGTGGAATCATCCTATGGTGAAACGTTCTGTTCCTTGCCCATGAATGATACAGAGTGTTGCAAAGAGGTTTTCTCCTCTGTGAAATGCAAAGTGCACAGTTATCTAGCTGAAGAGGATGACCTCCTTTGTGATCCCCTCCTTCCTCCCAATTCCCCCACCCCCACCTCTGTGATCCTCGGGGTTTCTCTGGGGTGAGCCCTGGTGCGTCCTCCAGTTCCGTCTTATATGCAGAGGCTCGCTTCAGTAAAGCATGTCTCTCCGAAGGTTATAATGTGTGCAGAGTGATTAGGCTCTGAGAAAACAGGGTAATAACAAGGGACAGTGGCTTCAAAAAGCATGAGATGTGCTTGTTCACTGAGGCAGCAGGAACAAGAGGGAGATTTTATTAATTTCAGAGAACAAAAAGTATCTGCCGTGGCTAGTGTGTGAATTCAGGCTCCGTTCCGCGGTAGGAGTGAGGATGCTGGTGGGTGACGGGCCCTGGGGAGGGAGGGCTGGCAGGTAGCCCTGACCAGAGGGGGTGCTGACTTGAGAGGATCAGAGGCCGTGCTGCTGGAGGGACAGAACAGGTGGCGGCCAGGGGCTAGAATCAGAGAGGGGGACACCTGAGTATGGGGAAGGGTGAGGGAATGGCAAATTTAAGGTCAGGGGTCACAGAGAAAGAAGCTGGAGGCTCCACGGGATGCCAGAAAAACAAAGTACTCACAAAAGAACTCGTCTGTTCCAACAGCTGGCTCCTCTGCCGGCTTGCTCATTCGGCTCACAGTGTCAGCATTCTGAAGGACTGGAGCACTGCTCTGGGCCCAGGACCTCACCTAACTCTCACCAGGCTCCCCAGAGACCAAAGCTCTGTTGTGGGATCTCAGGCCCCACCTGCTTTCCAAGGATTCCAAATGTGGCCTCCTCCCAAGCCCTGCGCCCCAGGCCCACCCAGTCCCCACCACTGCCTTGTTCCCTCTGGATTTCCATCACAGGGGGCTGTGTGAGATCAGGATAACCCTAATTTGGAGTGCAGGATGACTAGTGCATTCAATTGGGTGGAATTGGTTTGTTGAACCATTGACCATTAAAAATGGTGGCCTTTCTTTAATATAGTCGTAATAGCATTCCTCCTGATAAAGTAGTAATAGAATCACCCACATAGAGCCTGCACTTAGCCCATCAACAATACTAGCAACAACAACACAAGGGTTCATGGTTAGTGAACACAATCTCACCTGGCCTCTGGGCCTCCACCCTTTTGTGGTTCCCCTTTATTTCACCAGCCCCTCCTTCTCCATATATTTTTTGGTTCCTCTTCATTTTCCTGACGTCTAACATCAGAGGGCCCCAGGACTCAGTCCTTCCTTTTTCTCTGTCCTTGCTCGCACAGATGACCTCATCCAGGGTCATGAAATGAGATCCATCTCTCTATGCTGACAATAACTATGTTTACATCTCCAGCCCTCGCCTGTCCTCTGAACTCCAGGCTTGAGTACCCAACTGTCTACTCAACACTTTGACCTGAACATCTAATAGATACGGCCAACACACTATCCAAAATCAAACCTTTATTGTGCCTCCCAATTGTGCTCCCCCCCCCCGGTGTGCCCCCCCCCCCAGTTGTGCCCCTTCC